>NC_090180.1:16222839-16541172 GCF_024679245.1 Pseudorasbora parva
ACCTGAGAAAACATACCCAGTTCCCGAACAAAATGTGGGGTATCGATTACTGGGGTACTCTTCTGGGGACATGTACCATTTGCTGTTTTGGTTTCGAAATGGAGAGAAGCCACTCATAATATGTCCTGTAAAATACTTTTGTGTTAGTTGCCCCTTGGGCTTGAGTAATTTCTGTATGAGATATTCGGTATTGACAAACATGTCAGTATCTGTCTTCATGACATATTTGGCCTCTGGACAATACTTTGTGATCCAGTACATCCCCATCAGCGTCTTGAGGGTAAGGTTGTTGTAAGTGTCCATGTAATCTTGCTGGATGATGTCATGATGCTGTTGACTTTCCTCCTCTATTTTCTTTCTTTCTGTGTCATCATTTACACCTAAGAAGAACAGACGGATGAAACCCAAGTCCCCTTCCATACTTTCATTGCCCCATGTTTTCCTGATGGCGTCCCTGGCTTCTGATTTCTTGGGCTCAACTTCAATCAAAAGCACTAAAAAAGGAGCCTGCGACTGACATGCGTTCGGCTCATTAAGGATGTACTCATAAGGCTCAACTTCAAGTGTATTCAATGCTCTCATCTTTTCACTTGAACTGATGTTCAAAACATCCAAATTTGAGATAAAATTTTCGTTTGATATTATAGGTGTATGGGCCGCTTCTTGCTCTCTCAGCCATTTTGAATATAACGTGAAGTTGAAGTTTTTCATGGTTTGGAGCCACTGAGTAGCAAACCCATCCTGGTAGATTTGATAGGGCCAATGCTGTCCCTGAATAATGAGGCTTCCCACAACCACAAGCAGAATAAGGAAAAGGGCAGCCCTGCTGTATTTGTTTTTCAGATTCCATCGCATGATCTCTTTGGGTTTGTTGGATTTGTCAAGCCTCTTTATGAGTATAAATACGCAGAAACCTGCAAAAAAAGAAAGGGTTGGACTTTTAAAAAAATTATTTAATGTTACTACAAACAAAATTGCAATACATTTTACAAGTGTATATTATGGGTTTAAACATGGCATATTTTTTAAACAGAGCTTAGTGTAATATACTCTGGGAATCACAAAAGTCATAAACATTTTATTTGCTGTGTAAAATGGAGTGTTATAGAATTTGGCAAGTTTTAGATGAATGAATCAAAAGTATAGCCTACACTTAATTGAACTGTGATCTTTACTAGCGTCTACACAATTCTCATTTAACCTGCAACCAGAAAGTGCACCAATTAATATTTTGTTTTCGTAGGCTAGACAGCTGTTATGTTATCTGTACAAAATATAAAAAGAGCTGATGATATGTATTATTTTACTTCACTGCTTTTTCATATTAAACTATTTTATTCCCTTAACTAAGACGAGTTGATACATACCTCTCTTGTCTCAGTGCGTGCACTTAATCGCTCTGACGCATGATGACATTCTGATAGCATTTTTCTTAGCAATAATAAAATATCTTCTGAGAGTATTTCGACTCGGTGCAGTAAAAAGTCCCGGCTGAAACATCCTCCCTCAAATGTCACCGCGCGTCAGAGTGATTAAGTGCACGCACTGAGACGAGAGAGGTATGTATCAACTCGTCTTCGTTAAGGGAATAACATGTAATATGAAAAAGCGGTGAAGTATCCCTTTAAACACAGCAGATCACACAAACTGTTTTAAATGTTGGGCCCCATATATTGACATATCTGCAAATAAAAATTAAAAATAAATACTGGAATCTTAAATAAATTAAATAGTTGTATGCATTCAATCTCACTTCATTGACCAATCTCACTTTATTGACCGATGGAGTTGCTGCTGACCTTTAAAGGGGGGGTGAAATGCTGTTTCATGCATACTGAGCTTTTTACACTGTTAAAGACTTGGATTCCCATCCTAAACATAGACAAAGTTTCGAAAACTAATGTTGGACGTTTGATGGAGTATTTCTGTGTTAAAAATACTCCTTCCGGTTTCTCACAAGTTTCGGAGAGTTTTTTTCGAGTATGGCTCGACTTGACGTTAATAGACCGGAAGGTCCTTGTATGGGCCGTACGGGCTCTTCTCCCGGTAGGGTGCGCGTGCGTTACTAGAGCGAGAGAGGAAATGCACGCCCATAAACATTGCTCTCAAGCTGCAGATCCAGTCGTCCGTGAACACTTATGTCGATTATAGTTCGCACTGCACTCCACTTCATTCCTCCACTTTGAAATGAAGCGACTTCAACGCTTCAGCACAGCATTCCGGGAAGGCAGCGCTGCTTTTGAACCGATTTGAACGCAGAAATGACGGGAAACTTCACAATATCGCTTCAGTCGCATCGCAAAGTGGATCTCCACACTCCAAGAAGTGTGTTTTTGACGGAGCGGTCCCAGCGATAAAGGTTCGGTCCTGCTTTGGAAGCAGCCGGTGAGTAAAACTGCTTCAAATGTCTGTGCTGTTGCTTATCGTCGCGTGAGTAAACATCAGTAAACGACACGATCGTGTGCTTCGTCATTCAAATGCGCTAACGGTTAGTCCATTGTTGTTCTATATATAACGTTACACTAGTCTGACGTGCAAAACCGTTTTGCTTGCTACTGCTAAAGTTAGTCGCATACAATAGTCCATAAACCGAATCATGTCCTCATAAACTGCGAGTAAAGACACACAAATGTTGACAGGCCACTAAATACAGTACATACCACAGAGACGGACGTCCTGCTGCTGGTTTTCCTGTTCAATTTATTTCAGCCTCCAAATTTGATTCTAGATCATATCTATTAGCTGAGATCGATAGCAAGGGGTTCTCCAAGCTTGAGGACGTCACCGCTTTGCGCATTCGTCATTCTTTAGCTCCACCCACACGATACGCCTCCAGGCGCTCGTTTTTTTCCGGAAAGACTCGGTACAGCCTATATTTCAAATGGTTTTATAAATATAATAAAACTAAAGACTTTTCGGAGATATGAAGGATGCAATACTACTCTATAGGTACTCAAGATTGACATGAGATTGACTGAAACTGAGTGTTTCACCCCCCCTTTAATGATTCAGTTGAACCATATGCAAAAAAATAAATTCATTTTCGTTTTGTTGGGGAAGTAAGTGTAACCTGAGGATTACAACCTCTTGACCTTCATGGCTATATACAAAATATTACCATTAAATTTCAAGCAACTCTAACTGCAAAATTTGTCACATGGACAATCTTTATGATACTTTAATTTTTTTGTAAAATTGGAAATTAGATGTATAAATTAATTTTTAGCTGACAGCAAGTTAACAATTTTAATTTTTTAATGGCATTCCAAGCACTTATTGTTAATATCAGTACATTTCCATATTTCATCCTTTTGTTATTAGTTGCTGACTGTTTTTTATTTTGATTTTTTTTATTTGATTTTTTATTGGGGATGGTGGTATCTTGAGAGGGGTGGCGATGCCATAGCCTGCTGTATCCCACAGATTCACACTATTTAAAGATGGTAAAAACACATTCACATTAAATACTCAGAGGACATGTAGTTATTTTATTTATTTACTGAATTAGAAAAGTCATTTGAGATTTAAATAATCATAAATTAAATGTGTCTGTGACTGTTGATCTTTATGGAATCTTGGTAAATTTTCCCAAATGAGCTTAATTACCAATATTCTTAAAAGTAAATTACAGAATAAATTACTATTAAAAATTCTGGTTGCTCTATCCCTTTAACACCAACTGTAAATATGGCCACAGGTGTGTCTCTTAGATCAACCCAGGTGTGTCTTTTTCCTTGTCGCCTAGATCATAATCAGATTTACTGCCAAGTGCAGTAGGCTCTCAAAATTTAACATGTAAAATACATTTGTCTGGTACACTAAATAATTTTTCGAGATTGAGTGTACACTATAGAACCTTTCTCTTGTCACTAGCTAACGCTTGTGAATACACACGTCAGAGTCTGAATGCTTTTTTCATGTTTAGCCAGAAATAAAAGTAAATAATTTTTTTGGCATCTAGATAAAACCCACACACACACACACACACACACACACACACACTTACTTTCTCAAAAAAAACATCATTTAGTATGTTTTTAAAACTATTTGAATTATGAGGACATTTGAAATGTCCTCATAAACCACATTTATAGTGTAATACCAGTGTAATACCCATGTAGTTATACAAATTTGTGTCCTCATAAACCACATAAACAGGCACACGCACACACACACACATCAAACACAGCATTTTAGTTTGACTTACTTCATTTAAACCAGGATTGCTGGAAAGAATGAATTGCATCAAAACAGCGTCGAATAGACCAAGCGTCAGATGATATCTGGTTTTATGTTTGGGATAAATGTTCTTTGTCTGCTCCAGCAGTCCAACACCTTTTATAACTTCTGCCATTCCAATCTCTTCCTCCTCCTATGTTTTGCCACTCCTTTGCTTCTCATCTCTTCAATTGACAGCTTCTGTTCTGTAGACTTCACAGATGAGGTTGGTGAGTTACCTTGGCTTTAAATGTTTCCCTCATATATATATATATATATATATATATATATATATATATATATATATATATATATATATATATATATATATATATATATATATATATATATATATATTAAACCAATAGCAATCTCTAACTTAACAAGCGCTGACTGGCACACCTATTTCTCCATGTGACACGTAAGCACCCACCCATCTGATGATGTATGATTACTGGTTTTTATAAACTGCTTTATGTTGCAACATTTTATTCCTTTGTCTCAGCTGTTGCTACATGAATGTGTGTTACATTCACAGTCTTAAGATTAGCTTTACTTTAACCATCTCTTCTTAGAATCAATCATATCGTTCTTTTAATTACCAGATTTCACGATTTACACTGCTTTTTAAGATGATGTGTCAATTTATGATTACCAGCATTACAAGCATGAAACCTTAGAAACATCAGTCAATCAGTCAGTCAATTAATAATTTATATAAATAAATAAAAAATAAAAAATAAAAAAACAGTTCATGCAACAAAGAAAAAGGTAAAATGTGTCCTTTTAAACATCTTAGCAAATTATGAGTTGAGGCCTTATCTTCGTTTAGGGGTAAAGCAATTTAAATTTAAAAGCATTTTAATAAAGAATAAGAAATAGCAACATAGTTATGTTTGCACAAGCTCTATGGCATGTATCACTTTTTTCACTATTTTTCTTTGTATGGCCTCTTGTGGGTGAGGGGTTTGCTGATTTCAACATTGTGGATTGAGTGGCCCATGGCGGTGGGGCATGGGCACCTCATGTTGCAGCATAAAATATATATTCTTAAATAATATTTAAATTATATATTATTATTATTTTGACAAATACATTCTATTGTAGGTCTACAGTAATATATTTCTGTCACAATTTATTCTAGTTAAACCAAACATTTATTTTGATGAGTTTTTGTGAAGCCCTCTTTCATAGAGTATTTGACAATGTTTTTTATAAAACAATTGTTTTAGTGTTTTCTCAGATAAGTTCTGGAAATGTTCATGTCCAAATATGGTTTGTGAGACGTTAAAACACCACAAGCATCACGCGTACTTAGTAGTATGTAGTAGAAGAAACGGTGCTGCTCATTCACACAGAGACAGAACAAGCAGATCATAAATTTATATAGCAGTGTTTTGCACTTTAATATTCACAGACAATGTCACAATTTGATTTATTGTACAGCTCTACTTTTAATGTATTAATTTAGCCATCAGTTTTACATGACATCTGCATTATACTGTTAATTCAATTGTCATGGCAGGCTGGATTCCAGGATTCCTTCTGCATCACAGAAAACACTCGGCCTTATTAAGTTGTAAACATAGGCCTACCTTTATCTGCGCAGAGGGATGGTGCTCCAAAACTTGTTCTATCCGTTTCCTCATTTGCATCAACATTGTTTGCAAATTTGATATCCTCTATGGCAACCACGCTATTTCTTTCTATCTCCAAAAGTATTTACATTCAAGCCAGGGGTTAACGATTGTGTTTCGCTTTTAGATAAGTCTGCATCAACGAAGTCTGTCATTTGTCCTCTCCCGCCCTTCCATTCAATGTAGTTGTTTCCGGAGCAAAATTTCCCCCCTTTTTGTATTATTTATTTATTTTAACTTAGTAACGGATGTGGTGTAAATTGTAGAGAAGTACCAAACTTCAAACAAAACATACTTAAGTAAAAGTAAACTTTTAGAACTACTTAAAAAAGTTGAATGGTACAGAAAAACTACTCAATTACAGTAATGCAGGTAAATGCAGTTTGTTACATTTCACCTCTGAATATGAACATATACAAAACAAACAGTGACTTGGAATTAACTTGACTTGAAACATGAACAGACACTTACCAACAGCGGGTTACATATAGCAAAGCTAAACAAGGGAACATGGCAAACATGAGGACTTAAATACACAAGGACTTATGACTAAAACAACCAATGAGAACATAACACACAAGGCAAAGAGAAACTCATGACAATGGAGCACATTGCAAGATGATATGACAGAACCAGGAACAGGACAAGGAGCATAAATAGACTACAAAGACATGAACACAAACAAAACCCAAACCGATTACAGTTACTGATTATTGTTTCTTTATTTTGAAACCAAAATTAATCAAAACCTGTTTAGCGAGATCTTGTGATTCCATTTCAGCCAAACAGTAAATTCTATACAAAGGAGATGTGTTGCACTGTGTGAGGCAAATGGTGGTCACACCAGATACTGACTGGTTTTCAAACTAAACCAAACTAAACCAAAAATAAAATGCATTCTGGATAACTCCAACCAAAACTCACCAAACAACAGTCATTCACTCAAACATATTCCCTTCAGGTTGCTGTATAGGTTAACATCAGTATGTCTTTCATTTAAAGTCTTAAGATCAACTGCTGTTGCTTTCAACATTTTCCTGAACTCTTAATTATTTTTTTACTGTTAACACATTTACTTGTAAACTATGAACTATTATATTATCTTTTATTATAATCTTATAAATTGTTGCAGTTATCTATTTATTAATTTATTTGGGCCAAATTGTTATGTAGGTTACAGAAGCAAATACTTTTGATTAGGCAAGCTTTGGAACATCAAACTTTGTCATCTTTTACAGACAGCTCTGACACTTAGTTTCCTTTCGTTCAGTCACTCTGACGTCACGTCAGTGACTGACGAATGGGGGTTTCGCTTAGAAGCCTATCATCTCCGAGACTAAAAAGCGCCCAATGGCAGTGCCAATGCCATGGGCATGCGAGATTTGCATGTGTAACTCCGCCTACCCACGTGGGTATATAAGGAAGTAGCTTGCATAATCGCATTATGTTTTAATGCTTTGGAGCCAAGGGTTACATACCTTTCACTCCTATAAGCCTTCTGAGTTAAGTCAGTTCTTCGAGACGATCAGGATCTTCCAGTCGGTGTTGGTGTTCGGCGCGTTCCAGCGGTCACATACTTCCTGCCTGCTGGTCAGACGATTGGTTTACAGTTGGTGTGTGGTCCCCTGGGCGCTTCGGCATCGACTGCGAGGTTAATCCTCTCACAAAAGAGCTCACACGTGGCACGTCCTTTTCAGGATGTCTCGCCCGTGTGCTTCTGGGTGTGGCCGGTCTCTACACTCTTCTGATGGGCACTCGCACTGTCTGGCATGCTTGGGCTTCCAGCATGCTCAGGCGGCGCTTGTGGATGAGTCATGTTCCCACTGCGGGAACATGGCCATCTCCGTGTTGCGGTCGAGACTCAATAATCTCTGTGCGGCCGCCGGAGTGAGAGTCCCCTCCGTCACCCCCCGATCTGACGTGTCCGCGGCCTCGGTATCATCCGGTCCAGGGCGACCTGAGGGTGATGGTGTGCTCCGACGCTCATGCCTCGGCCCACACCCCCCTCTGTTGCACCGGTACCCGCGAGCGTTTTGATGGAGCCGCGGCGGGCTAGTTTTGAAGGTGGGCTAGAGTCCTCCGAGGATGATGATTCGGCTGTGCTGCCGCCTCCGGGCGCGCCAGCATTGTCCGAGTCGGACCCGGAGCTGACAGCCATGCTTGCCCGGGCAGCCACGGCGCTTGGTCTGGAGTGGAACCCTCCGCCCTGGCCAGAGCGTTCGCGGCTTGATGATTGGTTTTTGGGTGCCCCCAATTCCTTTCTTCCCGGAAGTGCATGAGGAGGTTGCGTCTTCTCGCGAGCGCTTGGCAGCCTCTTCCGCCTTCTCCGCCCTCGATGGGGCGGCGGCTAGAGGGCACACTGGGGTCCCCCCGGTGGAGCGTTCTGTGGCGATGCAACTGTGTCCCCAGAGCGCCTCCTCCTGGCGTGGCGATCCTAAGCACCCCTCCAAGGCCTGTAGATTCACATCTTCCATGGTGTCGAAGACCTACAGAGCTGCGGGGCAGGCCGCCGCTTCTTTGCATGCCATGGCAACTCTTCAGGCCTATCAGGCCAAGTTGCTGTGCGACTTGCACGAGGGTGGGGCCGACCCAGGGCTCAGAGATGAGCTGCGTGCCGCGACCGCAAGAAGCCGCCCCAGTCCGCGCCAGCCCCGCAGCCCGCTAAACGCCAGGCTAAGCGGCGCTCCTGACGCGGACAGCTCAGAGATGGGCCGTTCTTTCCAGGAAACGGCAGCAGGGCCGCTCCTTCCCCCGGTGGAGGGCCGGGGGAGAATCTTTCGTTCCGCTGCCGCCCCCCGGGGTGGCAGCACCCTATTGAGGTTAAAGAAAGAACTGACATACCCATCTCTAAGCACCCAGAGACCGGTGACGGCAGTGTGCGCCGCCCCCGGGCCACGCCGCTCTCGTCCCTCTCTGTCGCCAGCCCCCTCTCAGAGCAGACCCCAGTGGAACGCGAGTCCTTCTCTGGTCTCCTCTGTCAGGGCGCAGCCGTTACCGCCGCCCCAACACCGGGCCGCTATGCCACCCGAGTCCGGGCCGGTAACGCTGCCTCGCTGCCCCACTGAGGATACGCCGGTGCTCCTCATGACCCCGTTGGTACACTCCCTGGGAGCGTGGCTACAGCTGCCGGGACTGTCCCATTGGGTCGCACGGACCCTCAGGCTCGGCTATGCGAATCAGTTCGCGCGAGCTCCTCCCCGCTTCCGGGGTGTCTGGTACACCATGGTGGGATCCAATGCCCCAGTCATGCGTGCGGAGATCGCGACCCTACTGGCGAAGGGCGCGGTCAAGCTCGTCCCTCCAGCCGAGATGAAGTCCGGCTTTTACAGCCCTTACTTCATTGTACCGAAGAAATCCGGTGGGTTACGACCGATCCTGGACCTTGGCGTCCTGAACCGATCCCTGTACAGGCTTCCGTTCAGGATGTTGACTGTGAAACGCCTTTTTGAATGTGTTCGTCCATGCGATTGGTTTGCAGCGATCGACCTGAAGGACGCGTACTTCATGTGTCCATCCTTCCGCGACACAGACCGTTCCTACGGTTTGCGTTCGAAGGGCGGGCATATCAGTATGCCATACTACCATCGTCGAGGCAGCCCTTGCGCCACTCAGGCAACAAGGGGTTCGCATCCTGAACTATCTCAATGACTGGCTCATACTGGGCCACTCTCGGGACCGGGTGTGCGAACACAGAGATCTGGTTCTCCACCACTTAGCTCGTCTGGGCCTTCGGGTCAACTGGGAGAAGAGCAAACTCTGAGAGGATCTCTTTTCTCGGTATGGAGATCGACTCGGTCGCCATGTGTGCGCAGCTTACCGGCGTGCGCGCGCAGTCACTGCTGACTTGCCTCCGTCAGATAGAGAGCAAGAGTGAGGTTCCACTGAAACTGTTTCAGAGGATCCTGGGGCATATGGCATCTGCAGCCACGGTGACGCCGCTCAGATTGCTTCATATGAGACCGCTTCAGCACTGGCTTCGCGATCGAGTCCCAAGATTGGCATGGCAGTCTGGCACGCTCCGGGTCCCAGTGACTCGGGCCTGCAGACAGACACTCACCCAGTGGTCGAACCTCAGCTTTCTACGGGCAGGTGTGCCCTTAGAACGAGTTTCCCGGCATGTTGTTGTGTCAACAGATGCGTCCACCACGGGCTGGGGTGCCATGTGCAATGGAGATGCAGCCGTCGGCTCTTGGTCAGAGAGCCAGAGCCGCCTGCATATCAATTGCCTCGAGTTGCTGGCAGTACGGTTCACCCTGCACCGCTTCCTAGCGTTGCTGAAGGGTCAACACGTACTAGTCAGATCGGACAACATGGCCGTAGTAGCATACATCAACCACCAGGGAGGCATACATCTACGCTCCCGCCGCATGTCTCAACTCACCCGCCATCTCGTTTTATGGAGTCAGAAGCACCTGAGGTCCCTTCGTGCTGTCCATATCCCGGGGATCCTGAACCGTGCAGCCGACGAGCTCTCACGGGTTCAGCCAATCCCTGGGGTGTGGAGACTCCATCCCCAGTCGGTCCAGCTGATCTGGGATCAGTTCGGGGACGCACAGGTAGATTTGTTTACCTCCCACGACTCGTCCCATTGCAGTCTGTACTATTCCCTGACCGAGGGCACGCTCGGCACGGATGCACTGGCGCACAGCTGGCCGCAGGGCCTACGCAAGTATGCGTTTCCCCCAGTGAGCCTTCTTGCACGTGTTCTGTGCAAAGTCAGGGAGGACAAGGAGCAGGTCATTTTGGTCGCCCCGTACTGGCACGGCCGGACCTGGTTCCCAGAACTAGTTCTCCTTGCGACAGCCCCTCCCTGGCCGATTCCTCTGAGACAGGATCTACTCTCTCAGAGACGGGGCACCCTGTGGCACCCATCCATGTGTGGCTCCTGGACGGGACGCGGCAGGTTTGAGTACCCTACCACCTACGGTGGTGGCTACCATCACTTCCGCTCGGGCCGAGTCCACGAGACAGGCCTATGCGTTCTGTCTAAGACAGAACCTCTTCGTCAATTGGTGCTCTTCTCACCAAGAAGACCCCTGGAAATGCCCGATCGGGTCTGTGCTTTCTTTCCTCCAAGAAGGGTTGGATCGAAGGCTGTCTCCATCCACCCTGAAGGTTTATGTGGCCGCTATCGCCGCCTATCATGACCTCTTGGACGGTAAAACGGTAAGTAAGCACAACATGGTCATCAGGTTCCTGAGGGGTGCGAGGAGACTACATCCTCCTTGTGCTCCTCTCGTACCCTCTTGGGACCTCTCAGTAGTTCTAAGTGCTCTGCAGAGGGCCCCATTTGAGCCTTTGCGGCCAGTAGATGTTAAGTTCTTGTCTATGAAGACAGCGCTCCTGACCGCATTGGCCTCCGTCAAGGGGGTAGGGGACCTGCAGGCATTTTCGGTTGACGAAGCGTGCCTGGAATTCGGGCCGGCTGACTCTCACGTGATGTATTTCCACCGTAAGCCTCCTTGAGCGGGTGTATTCCCTTGGCAACCTTGCCACCCCCTGGGGTTAAAAATCCACCTGCGGCTCGTACCCCAGTGATCTTCCGTATGCAGCCCCCCGGGGTCATACGTGTATTCTTAAGTCCTCCCTACGGGTAGGCATCTTGGCGCATATGTCCTCCTGGAATATGCCTCCCAGTGTACCTTGGTATTCCTGCGTTAAGTAGAGGCATTTGACCGTCCTAACGTGCATCAGGGCTTTCACGCTTGCGCAGGGCACTGGAAGACAGCCGAGTGGCGTTATTTCATTGGGACCCCCATTCGCCAGTCACTGACATTACGTCGGAGTGACTGAACGAAAGGGAACGTCTCGGTTACGTATGTAACCCTCGTTCCCTGAGGAGGGAACGGAGATGTAACGTCCCGTTGCCACATCCGCTGTACCGCTGGAACGGAGTTCAACTTGGCTCCTCAGCAGGTAAAACATAATGCGATTATGCCAGCTACTTCCTTATATACCCACGTGGGTAGGCGGAGTTACGCATGCAAATCTCGCATGCCCATGGCATTGGCACTGCCAGTGGGCGCTTTCTAGTCTCGGAGATGATAGGCTTCAAAGCGAAACCCCCATTCGTCAGTCACTGACGTTACGTCTCCATTTCCTCCTCAGGGAACGAGGGTTACATACGTAACCGAGACGTTCTGTATATCCTATCACCTTTTAAATTGCCCTGTCAATCATAATATCACAGTAATCATCTGCATGGGTACATTTTACCTTCTGTTGGTTTTAGGTATACAGCGACCCCTGGCAGTTCTAGTGTTAATATGTTTATAAGTAACTGAAAAAAGCTCAAATGTCAAAGATTGTCAAATGATAATATTTGTGGTCAATAAAACAAAATAAATTTGACTTATGATAACATGACAATGTGAAAAATAGTAATGAAAGGCTCAAAAGTTGGAAAATGTCTGTTTATTTTTTTCTTATCAGTCAGTCTGAGGCGTTGCCATAACGCGTTGCTATGGGTTGCGTGTAGCCTGACAAGCCAGACCCACATCAAGATGTTTGGTCTGGAAACTCACCATTGACAGGGCTCAATCTGAGGGGCGGGATAAACGGTTGTCTTTCAAACTCCCTCTGCACGCGATAGGATAGCGTTACAACCAACCAGAGCAACGAAGGTGAAACAGAGCTTGTTGATAGATTAAACATTCGCCGAATAGGTCGGCAAAACTCCGAACACATCTTCCCTTTTTAAGAATGATTTCAGTGCCATTCTTTGTTCTTTTCTCAGAGAAAAGCTTAACTCCAAGTCTTCTAGAGTCGCGGTCAAAGCTGATTCAACATACCGCCTTTCGCCAGTTTCTGTGTTAACTAGAAGCACGCAAACGCAACTCGGCCGTCGTCATTATGGCCCCGCCCGCCGACTCTATACAAGATGTGATTGGCTGGCAAGAGTTAGGGGATTACAGCTCAGAAGGGTATTGAGAGTTGCTAGACGACACTCGCAGGCAGATAAGATTTGCTGATTTCTAGATTTCTAGGCTAGGTTGTGTGCGTTTTACTGGCTGATTTTCCACAGTCTATTCGGAAACGGCTCTCGAGCCATATGGTTCTTTCAGAGAGCTTCTGGCTGTGGCTTTACGGGGAAAAAATAAACCAATTTTTTTTTTCATCAAAGCTAATTTAATCAAAAATCTCTATTATACCTTTTAAAATATTACATAATTCATAAATGCCTGTTTGTCATGTATAATAACATTACACCAACCAATGGTGATTTGGCAAAACAAGATAAAACAAATCAGTTGAAAATTGTATAAATCAAATAGAATGGCTGACAGGATTTAACTGACAAACAAAAAAGAACTGCACAAAACCATGCATCACCAAAAGTCGCAATAATGGTAAGTAGTGTTACTTGTATTTATTAGGGGTGTCCTCGACTAAGGATTTACACATTCGAATCAGAATTGTCGAATCTTTCTATGGTCGGCCGATAGTCGAATCATCTATGTGTTTGTGAATGGGTTGGGAGGGGCACGATACTAGTCTACTAATAAACTAAACCTAATAAACCTTAAAAAAATTACCTACCTAGAGAGGAAGAGAGAACTTTGAGTGCGTTTACATGCATGTTCCTAAGCCGATTGTGCCTAAAGGCGGTGTGCACACGAAGATCAGCGCTGTGTCTCAGGATCTCACACCAACCGTGCACATTATATACGCGCAAGCTCAATTTTGAATCGACTTCTGACAGAAGAGCTGCACGATCTTGTAGCACAGGGTGAAATCAGTATACATTGACGATTTCTTGGAAATATACATTTAAAGCCCATCTTTTAATTTAACTGCTTTCATACACGTACTCCACAGTACATGTGAGCTCTTTTACATTATGTCCGTCAAATACTAAGAGGTGAGTAGTATAACAGCTGATTAAGTTCGGAATTCCAGCTGTCCAGTTATGTTGTTCAGATATACGGCCCAAACGCTTGACATCTGCAGAAGCAGAACATGCGGACACCTAGGTCTAAAACCATTTCTACAAAATTTCACGATAAACTATGTTGTGTAGAAATTCACAGAATTTCTATCCCTATCCAGACTAGCTGACCGTCACAGATGTAAGCTATAGCCTACATCCTACAACATTCATTTAAAATCTGGGATCTAAATTAATTATTTTAAGACACATGTTGCTGGCATAGATGGTGACAATCTACATGAATGCTTGAAAAACAACAAAGTCGACAGCAATATTGCAAAATATGATTTATTAAAGATACTACAATGTGATAAACATGGAGACAACGTTAGCCACAATTAGCTAAACCCTGTGGACACTCACCAAGACACCTGCCCAATTCTCAACCGATTCTTCTCACACCACAACTCTATCTCTATGCTCTGTCCATTTACCCTTCCCATTAACTCTCCCTGACCCCTCTCTCGCCTAGGCGGCTCGTAATTATATGGAAATGGCCCATCGTAAGAGTTGACATTTATCCCAACTGCAACCTCCTCACTAGCTGCATTTCCATTTCAGCACCGTATATCGATGCATCGAATCTTCGACTAATCGGGGTCACCCCTAGTATTTATGTATATGGATACACCATTTATTATTTGATGAAACTATCAAGGTTTATCAAGCCCACCTAACTTTACAGGCCTATGGTGACGTGAAAGGATTTTATTATATTACCATCTTTGAAAATTATGCAGCATTATGAAAGAAGTCCCTTATGATCATTAAGCCTGCATTTATTTGATCAAAAACAGAAATATTGGGAAATATTATTAAAATAATGGTTTTATATTTTAATATAGGCCTACTTTCAAATATAATTTATTCCTGTGATCAAAGCTGAATTTATCATCATTACTTCAGTCTTCAGTGTCACATGATCCTTCAGAAAAAAATCTAAAATTATGATTTAATGTCAATGTTAGAAACAGCTGTGCTGCTTAATATTTTTTGATAACCTGCTATGATACTCTTTTCAAGATTTTTTGATTACTAAAAAGTTAAAAAGAACATCATGTAATACCATTTTACAATATTAGGCTACTAATATATAAACTTTACACACACACACACACACACACACACACACACACACACACACACACACACACACACACACACACACACACACACACACACACACACACACACACACACATATATATACTTTAATTTATACTTTAATTTATACTATAATTTAAATTGTTACATATTAGCCCCTGCCCCTGAAGAACTCTCTGCACGTCCCTGCAACAACTGTATAAATAGGTGCTTTTACATTTTCCTTTGAAACCAAATCTTCTGTGTGATCATTTTGTCATTCAGGTCCTCACTCTCGTGATAAATGAAATTGACTCCTGAAGGTGATATGCTGCAACTCTTGTTCGACACACTTATCATTTAGTTTTTAAATATGTTCTTTTACTAAACAAAATGTTTATTTCTACTATAAAATATCAAAACAACGTAGGGGGCGGTACTGCAGTGGGCAAGTGATGTAATGTGTTATTCCTGAACACTGATAGCAGACTATCAAGCCTATTAGTCGTTATCAATATAAATGAATCTACTGTGAAACATAAGAGCTTGTTACTGGGACGTTACAAACCTGTGTGTTTTGTATCACTAATGCAATGTCCTTTATCAGAACAAATAAGTCTTGCCTGACTGAGGCACGCCGCTTCTCGACATTCCTGCCTTTATTTAAGAGAAGAATATGTTCAGCCCCCTCCCTCCGAAGGTATGTCGGACCAGCCCTAGTATTCAGGAATGCACATCAGCAGTGTTTATAGTGAGATACATGTATGTGTGCTGAAGCAGAGTTTTAAAGGTGCACTATGCAACTTTCCATCCACTGGAGGGCGCCTATTCAAAACAAATGCGTAGTTTGATGACACAAAGTTTGAGAGCAGCATCTTGGGACATGTGGTCTTCGACTCACAGCCGGTGGAAAATAGGACTCGGGCAGAAATCACATTCATGCATGCGGTTATTAATGTTACTGTAGTGTGAAGAAGAGCGGGACCGAGTGCTGTGGAGCTGAGCACAGCTGCTGGAGCGATTGTTAAACAAATACCCGCCTCGCGAACACCGGACTTTTATTATGACGGGACGGGACACAGTCGCCGGGCGCCTGCACTGATCCACTCTTCCGGTTATGATTATGAGGTAATGGAGCTCTGTTTATCATATTAGATACATTTAAGTGTGTTGAAAATGATGTCATGACGTTACTCTGTGCATTCACTTCATACTGCTAAGAGTAAAGCGCTCCTGCCAAATAAAACCCGAAACCGAGGGTAGCGCAGATATGACACAATTGACAGTGAAGTCTATGCTGAAACGTCCCGGTCCTTAGTTCAAATAGCAATTTTCTCACAATTTGCAAATAGTTGGAAACATTTGGGATATTACTCAACTAAACAAAATATATAACAGCGGCCTAGTGGTTTTTGGATATTTTACTGCAAAAATACTACATAGTGCACCTTTAACTGAAAGAATGTGGCCCTCCAGGCCAGGGGCTGATATTGACAAATTGTCTTCAGGAAATTAAATTAAGACAATCTGAACTGATATTCAGTACAATATAGCAAATCCAAATTACCACCTTTGACTTTGATGATAAAGGTATTTTTAAATATCTTTAGCACTGATTGGCCTTGAGACTAAATTAAATTAATCTGACTCACCATTGCATTTGTGGGAATTTTTTCTCTTTCTCTATCTCTCTGTTGGAAGGAGAATCTGCCAAAAGGCCCAAACACCAGCCATGCAGCGTGTTACCAGCACAGATATGGAAGAGCCTTAAGATTTAAGGAATATTTTTTGCATAATTTGATATAATACTGTATACATAGCATATTACCCAAGATCTCTTATTTTAACTTATCCAAGATAATGAAACTCTTACGTTGCATTATATTCACTTGGATTATTCCTTTAAACCCTAATTGTAACCAGAAGTTTTTGTTCCTTTTCTTCTCAGTTCCTGAGAACAGGTTTTGTACGATGTTAACTCATCAGTATGTTTGTTTGTTTTGAACCAAAAAAAGGGTAGCATAAAAACCTGTTTAACGAGTTTTTGTGATTCCATTAATCTATTGTCAGCCGAACACAATTGGAGTTAACTCTATGTGAAGGAGATGTTTTGTACTGCATGAGGTAAAAGGGTGGTCACACCATACTAACTGGTTTTCGGTTTATATTTGAAATATAAACATTTAAATGGTGGCTGTCATAAAAACTTGCCATGCAAATAGCATGCCTTGTTGGCAAGTGCTATTTGCAATTTCGCATTAGCTCTTCACCTGATAATGCCTGGCTGTGCCAAACAACATTTAAAAAAAAATGCCCACAGATCAATGTCCTCAGTGTTGCAATCAGTAAAGCGTATGCATAGCTAATAGATCACTGTTTTGTTGAACCTGGGGTTCTAACCCACCTTTTGCAAAGCTTGCTCTTCTCTCATTTCTCATCACAAATCACATCGGAAAGGCATTTTCAATAAAAATTAAGAGAATGTTCTAAATATGGAAATAAAGTGCCAGACAAAATGTTTAATAATAATAAAAGCATTTAATAGGCAGGGTTAGGGATATGTGTAAGGGAGGCTTTATTGTCCCTTTAAGGTGGCATTCCATTCAATGATTTAAATAAAAATAATAATTTACTAATAAGAGGGGCAAATGGTATGTATCTGTCAACATAAATGATAAATTACAATTACTATTTATATGGCAAAGAATTGCTACTTTTATATGGTGTAAATAGAATATATCACTATTTTCACTTTGTAATTGTAGGGAGGGAAAATAACACGGTATTTCAGCGAGAATGCTGGGATAATGTCTCGTCAACTACAGCGACTTTTGACAAGGAGTCAGACTCGGCGGACATCATATCCGATCACTGGCTGAGGTAAGAGTCTCATTCTATGATATTTATATCGTGTGGCTGCACATTTGTGTTGGTAATTGTTTTAAAGCTGTTGTTAGCATTTCTAATCAGTGTTCAGTCACATAACTGGCGTTAAGAGGAAAACACTGAACATCGCAGCAGGCCTTTTTCAATGTTCCATCTGTTTTAAACAAGAAAGATTAACTTAGTGTTATTCAAAAAGTTTGAAAGGTTGTTTAGGAGGTAGTAAACGTTACCGCCATTAACGAAGTCTCAATCTCTTTTGAAACTGAACTAACTGTTATAGGCCTAACGTTACAGGAAAGCAGATGATACTAAAATACAAACATAATAAAATGCATATTGAGTGCATCTGCTTACAAAACCGCACAGTATGCATATATTAATCTTTCAATTAATTAACAAATAAACATATTTTTTTGGGGCTGCCCTTAGGGAAATTGTCATCGAATATTAGATATTGTTAGTTGGTTATGAAAATTGTGTCGATCCAGATGATTGGACAGTTAACGGTACACCCCTTGATAGCAATATGATGCAGATGAGTCAAAAAAATATAATCTTACTTTAATTATAAATACTATAAATTTAGTTTCGCTTAGAGCACAGTAGGTTGAGTGTTTGCATTGTCTCAGCAAAACATGCCGGCATGGTTAAATTCATGTAATCCTATTTTTTATTTGTATTCTTTATTTATTTTTGTTTTTTGTGTGATTTCAGGTCATGTGGAAAGACTGGAGACTACAGCAGATGAGCATTACAATGCAGGTGAGGAATAAGTGTACTGTTCTTCTCATTCAAAAAATTTGCATTTTATCATGCAGCTGTTTTGTACAGTATTTTTGTTGTAATTGTAACTAGAATCATTCAGAAACATGGCTTCTCCTATCACTGCTATCCTGACACATCTCTCTACACTGTAAAAAAAAATACCCATCAAATTTACGGTAAAAAAACGGCAGCTCTGGTTGCCAGAACTTCACCGTAAAAAATGCGGCAGTAACGTTTTAGATTTTGCGGGACAGCAGCATATAATTTAAAGGTTTATAATGTGGTAAGTGTGGTTAAAAACTGTTTATTTTACAGTTAAAAACCCTATAATTTGAAAGTTTATATTGAAATAATTATGTGTACACAGTACACTATAAAACAATACGGTAAAAAAAAATTTTTGAACTGAAATATTAAATTATCAACTTGAAATGCTAATATCTGTTATGTACCTTTTATATAATTTGACAATCACCAATTACAGTGGTGATGAGAATCACATGATGAATCAAAGCTCATCCCACGCAGCTTTTGGAGGAACAATATTAATATAGAAGGTGCACACACAAACACTAAACACCAAACACCATCATGGTAACACACATGATGTTTTAAAAATGCAATAAACATTAATTTAACAACATTAGATGTAACATAAAACCTTAATGTACATAAGTGATTAGAAAAACTAAGAAGAAACAGTTAATTCAATGAAAATGCATCAAATGCGAAGTGTCGTGTAGGGAATTCTGGGAATGTCAATTTATGTTTTTTCACTGTAAATTACACAACAACCTGTTCTTTTTCACTTCGAAAAACTGTAAATTTTATGGCATTTTACTGTAAAATAAAATAAAATGTATAAACCTTTAAATTATACAGTTTTGAACTGTAAAATAAATTATTACATTATAAAACTTTAAATTATATGCTGCTGTCCCGTAAAACCTAAAACGTTACTACTGTATTTTTTACGGTAAAGTTCTGGCAACCGTACGTTTTTTTACCGTAAATTTTATGGGGATCTTTGATAGTGGCTGCTACAGTAGACTGCTATTTCAGTAAGCTGTGTGTACGTATTAAACAACAGTAACCCAGCCAACTCAAGGACCAGGAAAGCAAGTTTTGACAGTTCACCTGACGGCCCCACCCACCAAAAACACTTCCACACACACCATAAAATATAGCAGTGTGGCATGCCTAAACTTGCTATGCTCTCTTTTTACCACCAATATCGCACAGTGCATTGATTATAGTACGCGCAAGTACGGTATCACTTTATTAAAATGACCCAGAGACACTCATTTAGTTGGTTGGAAACAGTTGCAAAAATGGATCAAAGGTCTAGTAAATGTATACATTTTAAGTGTGATCTAAGTGAATAAATATACTGATATAAACGTATACATGTAGAAATATAAATATTGAGGCGCGTTTTATATGCCGTGTGCACATAACGCTCCCTAGTTGTTGATTAGGGTGTCTACCGTTTTCGATTAAACAGGCATTTAAGCAATATTAAAATGGCGTTCAATAAAATATTTTCTAAAGTAATACAAAAAACACAACAATTATGAAACAGAAAAAGCAAACTCTATATAATGAAAACCACAAAATAGATTTCGGCGTGGTTCTCCAATCAGGCAGTGAGATGGACACCGTTGGGGCCTTTTGCGCTTAAAACAATGTTGTCACCGTTCTGACGTTCTCTTTACCCGCAGTCAGAGGAAAGGTATGGCGAGCTTCTGTAATCTCTGACAGAATCGGTCTGAAATATCCAACAT
Source organism: Pseudorasbora parva (assembly GCF_024679245.1). Lineage (NCBI taxonomy): Eukaryota > Metazoa > Chordata > Actinopteri > Cypriniformes > Gobionidae > Pseudorasbora > Pseudorasbora parva. The sequence goes on from NC_090180.1 coordinate 16,243,143, forward strand.
CCTGTCTTTAAAGTAATCAAATATGTATCGGAAGGATTTTACATTAATATATCGATCATATCATGCCTTTATTTCAGGAATTTATCCTCTCATCCATCGCTAATCTACAATGGCAGAGGAAGGGTGAGTGATTGCTTCTCACTATTCTACTTACTGATGGCGCAGGCATACAGCAACTTCAAAGTATGCAATAGATGCAATAACTTAATTTTTAAAGGTAAAATGTTTTAAATACCCATGACTGTTAAGCTTACCCACCCTCATGTTTCAAAATCATGGGACTTTTAGTGCGTAGTGTATTGAGCTGCATAATATAACAAAAGCAAACGATGACCAGAGGCTGTTAAAGGGTCATGAAACCCTACAGCTAAATTTTTGAGATTTTAACAGAAGTATGTGTGTTGTACATCATTGAACATAATGTTAGCATCTGTTAGATTTAATTAAAAGGGGAATCTGGTCAATTTTTATGTTTTTCACCCTATTTTCGTCTTCCGGGTTTAAAAACTACATTGCGTCCACGTCACAGCTTGTGACGTACCAGCGCACTAATAGTGCTACGTGACGCATATGTGTCTCATTATTATTAATGAGGCTGAGTTCTTATCCTATGAGAAGACACTGTCTCTTAATTATTCATGACAGCACGTGGTTCTTTCAAATGACAGAAGTGACAGTCTGCTGTTCACGGAGTAGATGAGAGGAGTTTATGATCATGGGTCATAAGTGTTTGTTTCCCTGGTGTAAAGGTTCGGGTGTGTTGCATGGCTTTCCACGCGATGCTTTCAAGGCTAGTCTCTGGCTGCGGGCTGTTAGTTGGCCATCAACTAGCGATACCTTAAAGCTGTTTGTGTGTAACAAGCATTTCCTTCGCAATCACGGAATGAGCTAACGGTTTGAATTAATAGTACTCGAATCATTCAGAAACATGGCTTCTCCTATCACTGCTATCCTGACACATCTCTATACCCTTCATTCCATGAAGGATCTCAGCCTGCTTGATGGAAATTTCCAACCTTTACCTGTAATGATACAAAGAGAGTGGATGCAAATGCAAAAGCTCTTTATTTGATTGGCACAAGCCACGAAGAAACAGGGTCAGACGGTCACAATGACAACGAATGCAGGGACCTCGGTGGACAGCGTGGTGAAGGTGCTCCAATCCTGTGAGTGATCCAAGTGAAGTGCTCTATCCCGGTGCTGAGTGGAACAACCAGACGACAGCACACGTCGAAGAACGGGCAAATTCCAGGGACCATGAACAGTGGGGAACAGCAGGAACCCACACACACACAAACCACAACGATCTGACAACATGAGACACCAGTTACTGAACATATAAAGACACACACTGATGATAACCAGCTGGCGCTGCTGATCAGTGCTGATCAGTGACCACGCTCACAGACAGTTCACAAGACGAGAGAGAGACAGCGGATTCATGAACCGTGACATTACCTGGAAGAGTGGAAGAGCGACCTTTACCTTCAACTCAACCTTGCCAAGAAGGAAGTGGTTTCAGCCAGCCCTGCCTTTGTGTTATAATTGATTAGTTAAACTTCACAGACCACATTGCTAGATCAGCCGATCTTGCAGATTTGCCTTATACAGCATTGGGATGATCAGGCCATTCCTATCAGAACATGCTACATAACTCATCCAAGCTCATGTTCCAGCCACTGGCATCAATGTCTGCTTACAGAACAACAACTGGTTCTGCACCCTACACCTAAACTCACTGCTTCAGATTTATGCGTCCTCCAGAAACTTGTGCTCTGAAGACGAATGGTGCATTGTGGTGCCATCCCAAAAAGGCACAAAATCACTTTCACAGACCTTTACCTGGACTGTTCCAAGTTGGTGGAATAACTCCAGTCATTTTCAGGAGACCGCTAAAGATGCATCTTTTTGTGAACACATGACCCATTAATTATAGCTATTTTCTGTTTAACAAAATAAATAAATAAATAAATAAATTCCTAGACTATCTAGAAATTGTCACTGCACTTATTGCTGCTTCCATACTCTTCATTTGTAAGTTGCTTTGGGTAAAATGTAATTGTAGTCCTGAGACCCAGGATGTCTCAGGTTGTGAATGTGCAGATTCTGTACTTTATTTTGTAAATGTAACAAATTGGCTGTAATGGTTGCTATTTATGTAAAAAAAAAAAAAAAAAAAAAAAAGGTCTACTTAATTTAGAGGTTAAAGTTGTGAGTGGTTCTGTAAAAATAAAAATTACTGTAAATATGCATTATAACTATAAACTATAAATATAAACATTTGTTCCCTTTCAGTCGGTCACTACGACGTACGTCTCCGTTCCCTCCTTCAGGGAAGGAGGGTTACATACGTAACCGAGACGTTTTTCATGAGCTGTATGCCAAAATCATCAGTATTAAAACAATAAAAGACCTAAAATATTTCAGTTGGTGTGCAAAGAGTCTAAAATATATGAAAGTTTAATTTTTATCATTACATTATGGAAAAAAATTAACTATCACAGTATGCCAATTTTTTTGAGAAGGACCTGTATATGTAAGTGTAAACTTTTGAAATTATGTTTATTAACAAAGATTCGGGAGGAGCGTGTCATAACTGACACAGGTGGAGAGCACTCAGCTAATCAACAAGAGTTGTATATACTGAATACGCAGCAGTCTTACCTCCGTTTCTGTTGACACTTTATCAGCATCCCTCCACCACCCCTTCTCCACATTTTGCTCTTTTAGTTAACCACTTACATACACTGGAGGTACTCTGGGTTAAGGCCAAGTTCGAGCTCAAAGCCCTCCCCCCGGACAGCATGCCAAATACGCACTCTACTCGTGAAATGCAACGTGAATGACAGTGCGGCCAAGAATCGATGAAAGAGTCCCCATGTGCATTTTATTTTCGGCTTAGAATTAGGGACAGTTCTAGGATGGGTTGCATGAATGGTGGGTTCATTAGCCTATTATTTTTAATGAAAAACGCAACAACAAAACAGTACAATGACAAACTCACTTCAATAGGTGCTTTTACATATTCTTAATCTTAATCATCACAATCATCTTAACATCAGCTCCTCACAAGTGATGGGAGTCGACTCCAAAAGAGTAAATTCCTCTGAATAGCCCCAGAGTCGGGGTCAACTCCAGCACAGGAATCGACTCTTGGTGTCAACTCGGTTGCTGGTCTGAAATCGCTCACTTTTTTACTGATTTTCTAAACCCTAAAAAGGGTATGGCAGTTGAGTGCACTATAAGCAAGAAATTAATGAATTCCATAGACTCCTACAGTGGGAGTCGGAATTAAAACCTGGAATCGAACACCCCTAGTCCCCAATCTCTTACGATACAGTCTGACAAGGAACAATTGTAAAGGATTATTATAAATCGCACAGTGTGTCACTGGCTTTAGTCTGTGGATGTGCACGAATAGTTGGAATATTTGAATTAGGGCTGGGTAAAAGAAAAATATAGATTTTTCAATTTTAAAGGTCCCGTTCTTCGCGTGTTTTCAAAGCTTTGATAATGTTTACAGTGTGCAATATTACATGAGTTCATTTTTCGCGTGTAAAAAAACGTCTCGGTTACGTATGTAACCCTCGTTCCCTGAAGGAGGGAACGGAGACGTACGTCAGAACTGAACCGACGAATGGGATCTTACTTTAGAGACCAATCCTACTTCGAGCATCTAACAACGAGCCAATGAAATTTGGCATGCGATCACGCATTCCACGCTCCGCCCCGCAGCGCGGGTATAAAACAGGAAGTGGAATGATAGATCAGCGCTTTTCCTGCTGAGGAGCCGAAAGGTGACCGGACAGCCACGTTTCACAAGCATACGGGTGCAGGCCTGGCGTCAGACGGTCCGCAACGTCTGACACCGGAGGGGTGACGGAGGAGCTCGACAGGGTTAGCCGGTTTCCCGGGGAACACAACTGGAGACAATAGACGCACGTATCCGGCCCAGAGGGCGGGAGTGGCGTTTCGCAAGCCGACACTTAGAACGGGCACTTAGCGCTCCTGGCCACTGGGGGCGAGGATGCGGGAAGATACCGGCTCTACACGTAAGCTATAGAATCTAGCAAACGTGTTAGGTGTCGCCCAGCCCGCAGCTCTACATATGTCTGTCAGCGAGGCACCTTGAGCCAGCGCCCAGGAAGAAGCAACACTCCGAGTGGAGTGAGCTCTTACACCGAACGGGCAAGGCACGTCTTGGGACTGGTAGGCCAAGACTATAGCATCCACTATCCAGTGGGCTAACCTCTGCTTGGAGACAGCCTTTCCCTTCTGCTGGCCTCCGTAACAGACGAAGAGTTGCTCTGAGGTCCGAAGGCTTTGGGTCCGGTCAACGTAAGCGCGAAGAGCGCGGACCGGACACAGCAAAGCCAGGGCTGGGTCTGCCTCCTCCGAAGGCAGCGCTTGCAGGTTCACCACCTGATCCCGGAAGGGAGTGGTAGGAACCTTGGGCACATATCCGGGCCGGGGTCTCAGGACAACGTGAGAGTTACCTGGCCCGAACTCTAGGCACGATTCGTTGACCGAAAGTGCATGCAGGTCCCCTACCCTCTTGATCGAGGCCAATGCCGTCAGGAGCACTGTCTTCATTGACAAGATTTTCAGCTCACAAGACGCCAAAGGCTCGAAGTGAGGGCTCTGAAGTGCTCGGAGCACTAGAGCTAAGTCCCAAGAGGGTATCGAGGATGGACGAGGAGGATTTAGTCTTCTCGCACCTCTGAGGAACCTGACGATTAGGTCGTGCTTCCCCACGGACTTACCTTCTACTACATCATGGTACGCTGCTATTGCTGCAGCATATACCTTGAGGGTGGAGGGAGACAGCCTTCTCTCCAACCCATCTTGCAGGAAGGAAAGCACGACACTGATCGAACACCTTCGGGGGTCTTCCCGGCGGGAAGCGCACCACTCAACGAACAGGTTCCACTTCAGCGCATAGAGGCGCCTCGTAGAGGGGGCTCTAGCTGAAGCGATGGTGTCTACGACAGCTTGTGGTAGTCCATCTAGAACCTCCGCGTCCCGTCCAGGGACCAGACATGAAGATTCCAGAGGTCTGGACGCGGGTGCCATAGTGTGCCCCGTCCCTGAGAAAGAAGGTCCTTCCTCAGGGGAATCGGCCAAGGAGGGGCTGTCGCGAGGAGTGTGAGTTCTGGGAACCAGGTCCGGTTGGGCCAATACGGCGCAACTAACAAGACCTGCTCCTCGTCCTCCCTGACCTTGCACAGAGTCTGTGCAAGAAGGCTCACTGGGGGAAACGCATACTTGCGTAGGTCCCGGGGCCAGCTGTGCGCCAGTGCATCTGTGCCGAGGGTACCCCCGGTCAGGGAATAGTACCACTGGCAATGGGTCGAGTCCGGAGAGGCAAACAGGTCGACCTGTGCGGCTCCGAACTGGTCCCATATCAGCTGGACCGCCTGGGGGTGGAGTCGCCACTCTACCGGAGGTGTCGGCTGACGAGAGAGCTCGTCGGCTGTCTGGTTCAGCACACCAGGGACATGAATGGCCCGAAGCGACCTCAGCTGCTTCTGACTCCACAGGAGGAGGTGGCGGGCGAGTTGGAGCAAACAACGGGAGCGTAGACCACCCTGACGGTTGATGTACGCAACGGCCGTGGTGCTGTCCGTACGGACCAGTACATGCTTGCCATGCAGCGGCCCCTTGAGGCGGCGGAGTGCCAGATGTACTGCCAGTAACTCGAGGCAATTGATATGCCAATGCAATTGCGGCCCCGTCCACAGACCAGCAACTGCATGCCCGTTGTACGTGGCCCCCCAGCCTGTGGTGGAGGCATCCGTGAATAGCACAGCATGCCTGGACACTTGTTCTAGGGGCACCCCGGCCCGGAGAAACGAAGTGCTGGACCACGGGCTGAAGGTTTGGCGGCAGTAAGGAGTCACTGGGACCCGGTACTGACCGCTCTGCCACGCCCACCTCGGGACTCGGCCATTGAGCCAGCGTTGAAGCGGTCTCATATGAAGCAATCCGAGCGGCGTGACCGCGGCTGCAGATGCCATATGTTCAACACCGACTGGTTGACCAAGTCCAGCTCCATACCGAGATAAGAGATCCTCTGTGTAGGACAGAGTTTGCTCTTCTCTCGGTTGACCCGAAGGCCCAACTGGCTGAGGTGACTGAGCACCAAGTCCCTGTGTTCGCACAACTGGTCCTTCGACTGGGCTAGGATCAGCCAACCGTCGAGGTAGTTGAGAATCCGAACGCCGCGTTCTCTGAGCGGAACAATGGCTGCCTCCGCGACCTTCGTAAAGACGCGGGGCGACAGGGACAGCCCGAAGGGCAGGACCTTGTACTGATATGCTTTCCCCTCGAACGCCAAACGTAGGAACGGTCTGTGTTGAGGGAGAAAGACACACGGAAGTACGCATCCTTCAGGTCGATCGCTGCAAACCAATCCTGGGGACGGATGCATTGGAAATGCGTTTCTGCGTCAACATCCTGAACGGGAGCTTGTGCAGGGCCCGATTCAGAACTCGCAGGTCCAGGATTGGTCGTAACCCACCCCCTTCTTGGGCACAATGAAGTAGGGGCTATAGAACCCCGTCTTCATATCGGCTGGAGGAACCGGCTCGATCGCGTCCTTCGCCAGTAGGACCTCGATCTCTGACCTCAAGACCTGAGCATCGCTGCTTCGCACGGAGGTGAAGAGGATGCCCCTGTACTTGGGCGGCCGGCGCGCGAACTGAATCGCGTAGCCGAGTCTGATGGTACGGATGAGCCAGCGAGACGGCCCGGGGAGACCTAGCCAGGCCCCCAGAGACCGTGCAAGCGGGACCAACCGCACCACAGACATGCCCGGGGTGGGGCAGCGAAGCGGAGTACTCTGGCCCGACTCGGGAGGCCCGGAGGCGGCCCGAAGTGTTGCCTGAGCACTCCTGGTTTGGACAGAGAGTGGGTGAGAAGGCCCGGAGGCGTCCTCGGAGCCCACTCTGCTGCCCACTGCCCGGAGGCAGGGAAGTGAAGCACTCAGCCCCGACCCGGGAGGCCCGTGGGCGGCCCGGAGTGTTGACTGAGTGCTCACGAGAGAGGAAGTGTGTGGGTGAGAAGGCCCGGGGGCGTCCTCGAGGCCCACACAACTGCCCCCTGGCGACGGGAGGGTAGGAAAGGAGTGACAAGGCCCGTGGGCGTCGCACACTGCCAACCTGACCCTCTTGGGGCCCAGAGAGAGAGGAAACAGCTCTTAAAATGTGGGTACCGCTGGACTCCGGAGAGCCAGTGGCAGAACCGAAACCAGTCAGGGCCCCCCGGTCCTCCTCCGGGGGGGTGGGGGAGGGATGCGAACATCGTCTCCCCCGAGCAGCTCCTGTTCTCCCTAGCCGGCCCGTCTCAGGGCCGCGTCCCCTTGCGCTTGCCTGCCGGTTAGCGGGCCCTGGACGGGTTGGGCGTCCCTCGCGTCCGGCACCCTGCTCCTCCAGTGGAGGCTGCTGCTCGGCTCTAGCAGGGTGGAGGCGGACGCAGGAGGGGATGCCCTCGGCGACGAGCCGGCAGAGGCGCTGCGACCGACGACCGAGCAGCTGGTCGTCGGCACCCTGGTGCAACGCCTCCGTCTGCTCTTGGGCCACCAAGAACTGCTGGGCAAAGTTCTCGATGGTGCCGCCGAGGAGGCCAGCCCGACAGACAGGCTTTTCTTGCGCATATCTGCCAGGTTAGCCCCCTATTCCTGGACCACTAGTGTGGACATCGCCTGACCCAGGGAGCGTGCAGTGATTTTCGTCGCCCATAGGGCGAGGTCCAACACCGCACGCAGTTCCTGCACAACCCCTGGGCTGGGACTACCCTCGTGCGTGCAGGGCAGAGGGCAGTGAGAGAGGGAAAACAATGATACTTTTTTTTTTTTTTTTTTTTTGGCCCTTTTGACCCTCCATATTTCCCTCTCTCCGATGCAGCAACTGACATCTGTCCTCTGCCAGAGCCAAAAATGAAACGCTAAGCCCTTTTCTCTTTAGGATCAGCGATTCCACCTTCAACTACCAGCAGGCATGCGAGACAGTGAACGTGGCCGTCAGAATGGCACACAGCGCACTGAGCGCTCAAGCCTCTAAGAAGAAGGCAAGGCGAACAATGCCCTGACGTGGTCGTGTTCTCATGAGAGAATCCGTACCACCCACGAACAGAGTCTCAGCATGCTTTTGATGCGATAGAGGAGTGGGGGCCCGAGGGGATTTACCCGGCGGGGAATCCCCACTGTAATCCTCAGGCCACCAGCGCTTATCAGCCAAAGTAGCCCTTTTCCAGTAACACTAGAAATGAACTAGATAGGGGGATAGGCGAAGGGACTCGACCCCATCTGAGGTTTCATAGTCTCGACCGCGCATCTAGAGCGCCGACTGACGCGCGCCGGTTGTCGTGACAACCACCGCTGTCAGCAGGCCTCTCGACGGCACACGGCGCGCTGAACACTCGAGCCCTTTATGAGAAGGGGGAGACGAACAACGCGCCGACGTGACCATGTTCTTTTACCAGAACATGAATCACCCACGATCGCAACCGTCAAAGAGGACAGGAAACAGTTGCATACCAGGAATACACGGTTTGAATGACATCTTGAAAAAGACGCAGGGTCAAACCGTGTTGCTCTTTTGTGAATGGAAAGCTGCTCTTTTAGTGTGCTGAAGCACTCAGGGAGATGACCGCGGCTCCACACAGTTCGTGCTGCAAGCCTGTGTGAGCTCTCAGTGATGTGTATTTGTGTGTGTGTAACGCCCAGCGAACCAACAGTTTGTATGGGAAACGCTCAGCGAACCAACAGTTTGTATGGGAACGCTCAGCGAACCAACAAGCTCCTTTAGATCGCTTGATCACTGATCAGACGGTCTCTCACTGACGCGCCGTATCACCCGCACTGGCAGACTCTCTCACTCAACACTCTTTGACTCGTAGTCAGACACTCTTCGTAGGAAACAGTAAGCACTGCTCGGCTCCGAAGTAGAAAGCGCTGATCTATCATTCCACTTCCTGTTTTATACCCGCACTGCGGGGTGGAGCGTGGAATGCGTGATCGCATGCCAAATTTCATTGGCTCGTTGTTAGATGCTCGAAGTAGGATTGGTCTCTAAAGTAAGATCCCATTCGTCGGTTCAGTTCTGACGTACGTCGAACGTGACCGACTGAAAGGGAACAGTATTTTTCACACAATTTACTTATCTGTATACCGCTGTTTCCTCTGTCCTAAAAACGGCCTGATGATATCCTTGTTCTATGAAGTCCCTCCTTCAGAAACACGTAACAAGTTGATTGGTCCAGCGCTTCCCGTGTTGTGATTGGACAGCAGCTTAGCGCACTTTGCCCGGAAAGGTCCCGCCTCTTACCATAACGGGGAGATGCAAGCGCTGAGCGCGTGCTCTTCTCCACGTGGGAGAGCAACAAGACCACACCCCTATTTTGCGTGTTCTTGTGGGTGGAGGGTTAGTCAACAAACGGTTCTAGTGACGTCATTCATGCCAGGAAGTGCAGGGCTGTAGTCCAAACCGACCGTTCGCTGTATGCTTTGACAGGGAACTTCTGTTAAATAAAATATCTCGCTTGGCATTGAACTTTGAGCTTGATAATTTTACAGGTATTATTTATGCTCTAACAGCAACATTTCACACTAACTAAAGTTTGACAGATGGAATCGTGAAGAACAGGACCTTTAATCAATTCTCATTTTTTACTAACAGATATCGATTCTTTTAAATCCTAAGAATTGATTATTCATACTGTTTTCAGTTAATGAATGAATGGGACATTGTAGCGCACCTCCCATCCAATAAATCACAATAATCGTTGTGCTTTGTTACTATTGATATGAAACAAAGTCTCAGATTTCAAATGATGTCCATTTTATAAAATAATTCCAAAACATAAATACGGTTTTGGTGCTGTGGCTTGAGATTGCTCTAATGCAGCTCGGCTCAAGATCTTCTCTTCCGTCTTAATACCAGTCACAGTGTGAAATAAACATGAATGAGCATTTGAATGTGTGTTAAAAGACACATAGTAAAGTAGTAAAGTTTACCAAAATCCACATTGTCACATTGAATCGCTCAATCCCACTGTAAAAAAAAAAAACCCGTAAAAAAAATGGTAAATCTCTAGCAGTAAAGTTTCCAGACGGATTCCGTAAAATTACAGTAAAAAACCTTTTCACAAAATTACGTGCAATAAACCATAAAAATACAGATACCATTTTACAGTCAAAACGAATTAAATGACAGTATATTGCTGTAAATTAACTGATAAATTATGTCAAATTACACATAAAACATAATTTTTTTACACATAAAAAGTTAATTTCTGCAAATTTAAGGTTTTATTTCTAGAGTTATTTTATAAATCTGATCTGTCTATCTACAGTAATTTACTTTTAAAATACAGGTTTTCCATGTACAATAACTAAGATATTTATACAAATTCAGTAAGCACAAATTCAAAAAACATCTTGGTTACGTATGTAACCCTCGTTCCCTGAAGGAGGGAACGGAGACGTACGTCGTACCGAAGTTGGTTCAGTACCTTCAACTTTGCAACAGAACAGCAGTACTTGAGTCAACAAAACATTCATTTTGTGTCAATATATACAATGGTTACACACTCAACCATTGTTAAGTGTTTATATATTTCTTAAGACTGGCGAATCTATAAAATAATGGCAAGGAAAACTAACTTTATCATGCTCCAAGAGCATGGTAGTGGTCAGGAGCATTTCCGTTGTGTTGTGGCTTTTCCGCTGTGTTGTAGCTTTTTCAACAATTTCAACAACAACTAGAATAAAGGGATAGTTCACCCACAAATGAAAATTATCCTATGATTTACTCAGCCTAAAGTCATTCTAGGTGTATGACATTCTTCTTTCAGACAAATTCCATCAGTTATATATATAAAAAAAAAAAAAAAAAAATCCTGGCACGTTTAGATGCAGTTTTATGGACTTCTAAGCATAAACAGACATTCGCTGCCATTATAAAGCTTGGAAGAGCCAGGACATTTTTGGTATAACTGATTGTATTTGTCTGAAATAAGAAAGTCATATAGACCTAAGATGACTTTAGGGTGAGTAAATCATGGTCTATTTTTCATTTTTAGCTGAACTATCACTTTAAAGCGTTAGTTCTCCCAAATTTTTGAACTCTGTCATCTTTTACTCACATTGACTTACATCGTATTTTTTCTATTCTTTTATGATAATTTTCTAACTACCATCTTGTCCTGACTAAAACATGTCAATAAGTGATTTGAATTAGTATGCACAGAGGTCATAGTTGTGCTTTATTGTAAATAAATATTATTATTCATCCTTCAATAATCTTCCAAGACAGGCACCACACATTTTGTCTATACCATATACATACCTTTTTTAATGCAGAACAGAAAGGACAATCATCTGTCAGCCTTGGTTTCATTCTAGGGAATTGTCAAAAATCTATGTTGATGCGGCTGTTGAACTTGATGCTTCTGAAGACAGAGACATCAGAGAGGTCAAATTTTCTGCGCAAAACAAATGAGGTGAACATTTTCAGAAAAAAACCTTCATGAAACAATCCTGCCTAAAACTTTGTCACTGATTTTGCACAAAAATAGCCTTCCTTTGTTAGTCATTTCATCTGCATCTTTGAATCTGGATTTCTACCTAATACAAATCAGACACAAAGATTAAGCAGTGCAATAAGATTACAGTTTGATGAATGAACGATATTAAAGAATGTAAGTGAAAGCGTTAACATTTCTCCGTCTGATGCAAGTTTCTTCAGGGAGGCCACTGTGCATGGCTCGTCTGTATAAAACTCTTAAGCAGCCTTTCAAGCAGCATAGCTACTGGATGCGTTTTCCAAGACATAAATACATTATGATACATTAAAGATACAGATTAATATAGGTGTGGGATACTTACTTTTTTGGCGTTTTCTCTGTTTCGGTGTTTTCTCTGTTCTCTGTGATACGGTGCAAACTCCGTGTGCACCGCATCACGAGCCTCAGCCTAGTCCGAGAGAAAGGTTTAGGCGCGTTATTAAAGCGTCAAGTTATATATCGTTATAAAACAATATGTCCTAAAAAACTTATTGCAAATTAGGCAAAAACACTTACTTTCGGTAAGTGTTTCCCTTATACAAGCAACCCTCCACATCGTCCGCTCCATATCGCGAGTCAAAAAATGCAGCATGTGAAAAAAGTTGTCTCGTTTAAGCGCGCAGAGCATTCAGACATCGTTTTAAATCAATATGTTATAAAATACATATTGTAAATTAGGTAAACACTTACTTACGGCGTTTCCCTGTTAAAAAGCAACCGCCTCAGGTCTGCTTCGAATCACACGTCAACGAAAATGCCTGTATGAGAGCTGTTTAGCCGGGCACAGCACATACATAGGTATAAAACAATATGATGTAATAAAATGCATATGTAAATACGATGAAACCGCATAAAACACGCAATATCAGCGGTCCACATCGCGAGTTAAAAAAAATGGCGCCTGTGAGAAAAGTTTCAGCTTGTGTCGCCGAAATGCCTCGGATGTAATTTTACTCTCTCTCTCTGTGTTGAGATTTAACTCTACATATGTTCACCGGCCAGAGAGTGTGGTTTACACTAGCAGTGTTAATTCAACACCAGAAATGTAACACTTTACTCTGAGAGTCCTTAACACCAGGATTTTAACACTGGAGATTTTGCTGTGTACAGTTGTATTTTGTAATACAAAATAAAATTAACAAAGTGAATAAGTGGATAAATCACTACTTACTGCTTGCAGAAATACAGTTGCCCCTTTCTTCAGTTTAAGACGCTGAGCGAAGCTTGCTTGAAATGGGCAGAACAAACAAAAGATTTTGAAATAAATTGTTGTGGTATCCGATAATAATAAACCTCAACCATGACTGTTGACATATGAAAAGTCCAGATGGCCCCTGCACAGCCTGAACATGATGTGTGTCCATGAGAGTTGCCGTTTTTGCTATCCTCCAGTGTCTTGTTGCAAACTGCAGTCCCAGTTACCGTCAGTTCCGCCAGACAATGCATGTTTGGACAAATGCAAATGTTGGGGGCGTCCATATAAATTATCCCCAACGCTTCCGTCATGGTTGGGTTTATGTTGAGAAGCACTTATTTTTCCATGGTTTTTGATTCACGAGATTTACATATGAAGGAGAAGGCAATGGTGTTTGAGACTCACAGTATGTGATGTCCATGTACTGAACTCTTATTATTTCACTATGGCAAGGTTAATTCAATTTTTCATTCTAGGGCACCTTTAAGCACCTGGCTAGTAATGAACTTGCCCACACTACTGGTTGAGAGTACCAAGGTCTTTGATAACCTGGCACAGCAACAGGAAAGTATAAAAACATTATCAATAAATCACTACTAGTATTCCTACATGTGCAGTTGAATTTCACAACAAGCTAGCTAATAATCTAACTAACCGTTTTCCAGTGTTTGTTTGTTGAGGTGGAGAACAGGGAGCAAAGTAAGAGTAGGACATTGTTTGATCAAAGGCCAGGGAGAGTCAGGAAGACAGCCAAAGCAAATAGACCGGTCTACTTGGTCAAAAGAATTAGCTATCCATGCTCTTCTCGGTTTTCCACTGAGGCAACAAGGTCAATAGTATAAGACACAATCAGAGGCGGACATTAGTAAAGTATTTTTACTTTCTACTCAAGTCACAATATCAAAATGCACAGTTTATCTATATACTGTATATATACTTTCCAGGTTCAAGCATCAGGGTTCAACATCAAGCCAGACCTGCCCTGGATTGGAGCAACACCTGATGGAGTGGTAACATGCACTTGCCATGGTGACGGAGTACTTGAGATAAAATGCCCTTTCAACAGCAGGGACTGTTCACTCACTGAAAGCTGCAAAGGTCCATCATTCTGTTTAGGCATGATGGGACAATGACACTTAAGAGAAGAAGTCTTTCAAGTAAGAGGGACTTGTGGTGTTTCATAGTTTTACCACAAGGTGGTAGTGTAATGCTTAAGTATTAAGGTGGTAAGAGTAATCTGGTAAAATAGAGGAAGAGTGTGTTCCATGTGAATGTGTGTAGGTAGCAGGTGTTGAAATAAAGAGCCTGAAGGGAGACTTATTATGTGTTTAGTGCTACAAAACACAACACGTGACAGTGACACTAATATTTGAACGTATTGAGTACTAACCATTTCAAGTTTTTCAGATTATAATTATTGTTTAGTTTTCTGTCTAGAGTAAGTATGAGTGAAACAAACATTGCATTTTAGACATTGTCACCTGTGGAATAAAGGTGAATTGCACTTATTTTGTCATTATAGATTCATTTATTGTTGTGAAGGGGGGAAAAAGACATGCGTACACATCTTGTTTTGTTAGAAACCCCATAAAGTTTTTACCAAACAAAAAAACAAGTGGAAAAACAAGCATTCAATTATAATTGTATTATTATTATTGTACTTTATTTTTTCTTGTTATATAATGGATTGATGAATACTAAAAAGGTTGATTTAAAAAAAAAATGAATGAGGAGGAGGGTAGTGAATGATGCCGCTAAAGTAAGGTATGTATAAGGGTTAAAGTTGCTTTCAGTTAAAGGTGCACTATGTAGTATTTTTGCAGTAAAATATCCATAAGCCACTTGGCCAATTTTATATATTTTGTTCAGTTGAGTACCTACAATATCCCAAATGTTTCCAACTATTTGTAAATTGTGAGAAAATTGCTATTTTAACTAAGGACCGGGACGTTTCAGTATAGCGTCTGAGGAAGTCGCCTGTCAATTACGTCATATCTGCGTTACCCTTGGTGTCGTGTTTTATTTGGCAGACGCGCTTTACTCTTAGCAGTGTGAACAAGTGAAGGCACATAGTAACGTCATGACATCATTTTCAACACACTTAAATATAGATGTGATAAACAGAGCTGCATTACCTCATAGTCATAACCAGTAGAGCGGATCAGTGCAGGCGCCCGGCGACTGTGTCCTGTCCAGTCACAATAAAAGTCTCGGTGCTCGCGAGCCGTGTGTTTGTATAACAATCGCTCCAGCGGCCGTGCTCAGCTCCACAACACTCGGTCCTGCTCTGCTTTACACTACAGTAACATTAATAACCGCATGCATGAACATGATTTCTGCCCGAGTCCTATTTTCCACCGGCTGTGAGGTAAAGACCACATCTCCCAAGATACTGCACTCAAACTTTGCGTCATCAAACTACGTATTTGTTTTGAATAGGCGCCCTCCAGTGGACGGAAAGTTGCATAGTGCACCTTTAAAACAGCTCAAACATGCATTTTAGTCTGGGACTGCACTCTTAAAAATAAAGGGTTCTTAAATATTTCTTTGGCAGGGTGTATGGTTCTATGAAGAAACTTTAATATTCGAAGAACCTTTTCATTTCACAAAAAGGTTCTTTGTAGTGCAGAAAGGTTATTTAGACAATATAATGGTTCAAATATATATATTAACCGTTTTGTGAAAGGTTCTTTAAATATATATATATATATATATATATATATATATATATATATATATATATATATATATATATATATATATATATATTTAAAGAACCTTTCACAAAACGGTTTTGGGGAACCAAAAAATGGTTCTTCTATGGCATCACTGTGAAAACCCATTTTTGGTTCTTCCTGGCACCTCTATTTTTAAGGATGTAGGCTTATGCCTTGTCTGTAAAACCGGGCGAAATTGTGCTGAATAACAAATGACAAAACATTTCCTCAGGCTGTTAGATTAGGTAATTGAGTTACTTTCTACATCCTGTTTGTTTGTATTTTTACATAACATAATATAGCATTCCCATTGCACTTCTAATACTACACTGTGAATATTTGAAGTGCTGTAGTTGTTTGGCCACAAGGAGGCAGCGTTACGTTTTTCATTTCAAAATGCGCTTACTTCATGTTGTTTTTCACACCCCTCAGTTTATAAAAGGATTTCATGCGTTTGCCCAACATGTCTTCTGCAGCACATTTCCATGCATGCACGAGTGTGTTTACAGTATGAATGTTGATCAATAAGAAAATAACCAGCTGATATGTGTAATTATGTGTTGTGTGTTGATAAGCAACATAATGAAATGTGTGTGTGTGTGTGTGTGTGTGTGTGTGTGTGTGTGTGTGTGTGTGTGTGTGTGTGTGTGTGTGTGTGTGTGTGTGTGTGTGTGTGACCTGGTAATCCCTACGTTATGGGGACAAAATGTCCCCACAAAGATGGCAATATCCAAAATACATTTTTAGGTCCCCATGAGGAAAACATCTTATAAATCATACAGAAGGAGTTTTTTTTTTTTTTTTTTTAGAATGTAAAAATGCAGAATGTTTCCTGTGATGGGTAGGTTTAGGGGCAGGGGCAGTGTAGGGGGATAGGATGTACAGTTTGTACAGTATGAAATCCATTACGCCTATGGGAAGTTCCCATAAAACATGGAAACACACGACATGGAACATGGAAAAACATGGAAACACGATATCAAATGTCCTCATAATTCAAATGGCCTTAAAAACATACTAAATGATGTTTTTTTGAGAAAGTAAAAATGCAGAATGTTTCCTGTGATGGGTAGGTTTAGGGGCAGGGGCAGTGTAAGGGGATAGAAAATACGGTTTGTACAGTATAAAAACCATTACTCCTATGGAGAGTCCCTGTAAACCACATAGACCAACGTGTGTGTGTTTGTGTGTTCTGTTCATTGTTATTTTGCAATAGATGTAATATAAATACCAGCAAATACAACACTAGATATGTCAACTCACTTAATCGTTTGGATTGTGACTTTATTGGTGAGTTGTCTTCATTTCCTTCAGTAGACAAGAAGCAAACCCAAGAAAAGCACTCCATGGACTACATAAAAACATCATCATGTAAGCATATGATGAAGATCGTCATGAGGTCAACCAATAAAATCAGAACACAATATGTTTATTGGAGGAAGTATTGTATGTACATGCTATCACAAAGAAGCACACAATATATATTTACAGTAGAAATGTTCCAGGGTAGATTGCTGTCGAGCATAACAACTGCATAATATTGAAGTTAGGAATGTATCTTTGCTTTGAGATATTCAATAGACTCACAGCACTCCTGTTGATTAGGAATCTCATGTGCAGTAAAAAGACAGACCTATTTACGGTCATGCAAGAATCAATGTGCCTTTGTTTATACTGATGCAACAATCACCAATACGGTGACATCACTTAATAATTTATAGATACAAATCACAACAGAAGAAGGGTTCTGTAAATGGAAAAAAACAATACTATACCAACAACAATGCAACAGATAGGTGCGCTCATGCAATGATCAAACAAATGCAGCTTGAACTATAGTTCTGTCGATATTTAACATGGATTTCAAAAGTAGCTTGGTTTTACTTCCATTCATGCAGTTTACTGATGAAAATTCTTTACAGAGAATTATGAAAAAACTGATTTAATTCACAAACTGCTGGTGTACAGTTGTCTGGTTTTTACCATCCATCGGGTATTTGATTAAATAAAAGGTTGTTTAAAACCCTGCAGACCATTTTCAAAAGTTAGATCTTATAATTATCCATCACTCTCACTTCAAGTGGGCACTAGGTGAATATTGTTATTCATAAAACTTGTAAAAAAAAAATATTTTTGTGATTTACAATTATTTTTAAAACATAGACAAGAATGGGGTAAGATGAGAAATTTTTCATATGTCAGGATATCTAATATTAATTGCTATTATGAGAGCATTTTGAAAATATATTGGGCCATTGAAAAAAACTTCATCCTATTTAAAAGTGTTCACCCCCCTGCTCTTAATGCATCATGTTTCCTTCTCGAGCATCAGTTTGAACATTTTTTTAATAGTTGTATTTGAGTCCCTCAATCGTCCTCAGTGTGAAAAGATGGATCTCAAAATCATATAGTCACTGCTGGAGAGGGTTGAAATACGGCAAAGAAAATTGAAGAGTTTGCAGGACCTGGATGATTTTTTTGAAGAACGTTGGACAGTTTAACTGCTCAGGAAAAACAAGGGAGTCAGGAACAACCATCACAAAACAAAAAACAGCAGTGGATCATCCAGGTAAGGGCCCACAGTGAATCAATGGTTCATAAACCTTTAATTGGGTCATTTTTAATAAATTCAGCCTTTTTTTGTCTTGTGGACCATATTTAAACATTTTAATGTAAAATATCTAATTCAGGACAGCACATAATAAAATATATAAATAACACATTTTGTATATTCTCTTTCATTTTGTTAAAATTATTCACATTTTCACAGATTCTGCAAGCGGTTCACTTTTTTTCTTTTTTTCTTTTTTTTTTGTAACTGTACATCAGGTCCCCAACAAGCATGATATAGCTACAGAAGAGCCATCACATGGGAACTTTGCAATGGCTAGATTTTAAAGCAGTTACACAAATGCTTGTTTTCTGTTAAAATGTGGTTTCAAATACCTATAGTTCAAAACTGTATTAAGTTCCTTGACCCATATCTTTTTCCTGGGTAAGGTATACCTTGAAGCCAGAACTTCCAAGGTACACTGATCAGTTATAACATTATGACCACGGACAGGTGAAGTGAATAACACTGAATATCTATTAATCACAGCACCTGTTAGTGGGTGGGATATATATCCTCAAAGTTGATGTGTTAGAAACAGAAAGAATGTACAAGAGTAAGGATCGAGCGAGTTTGACTGGAGCCAAATTGTGAGGGCTAGACAACTGGGTCAGAGCATCTCCAAAACTGCAGCTGTTTTGGGGTATTCCTGGTCTGCAGTGGTCAGTATTATCAAAAGTTGTCCAAGGAAGGAGCGTGGTGAATCGGCGACAGATTGATGTCCGATAAAACAGATGAGTTACTGTAGCTCAACTTGCTCAAGTAGTTTATGCTGGTTCTGATACAAAGGTGTCAGAATACACAGTACATTGCAGTTTGTTGTGTGTGTTTTGCACAGCCGCTGACCAGTCAGAGTGCCTATGCTGACCCCATCCATTGCTGAAAGCGCCGACAGTGGGCATGTAAGCATCAGAACTGGACTACGGAGCATTGGAAGAAGGTCTGATGAACTCACGTTTTCTTTTACATCACTTGGATGGTAAGGTGCGTGCGTCACTTATGTGGGGAACACATGGTACCAGGATGTACTATGGGAAGAAGGCAAGCCGGCAGCGGCAGCTTAATTGCTTTAGGCAATGTTCGGCTGGGAACCCAGGTGAAAAATATTTAATATTAAATGCATTAAAAGTGTACTCGAGTATGTTTCTAGTACAATACAAATATACTATAATGACTTTTCAATGCATTTAATAGTCTTTTTCACCTGGGAAACCTTGGGTCCTGCCATCAATGTGGATGTTACATTGACACTTACAACCTACCTAAGAATTGTTGCAGACCATGTACACCCTTTCTCTGGTGGCTGTGGCCTCTTTCAGCAGGATAATGTGCCCTGCCACAAAGCAAAAATGTTTCAGGAATGATTTGACGAGTACAACAATGAGTTTGAGATGTTTACTTGGCCTCCAAATTCCCCAGATCTCAATCCAATCGAACATCTGTGGAATGTGCTGAACAAGCATGTCTGATTCATGGTTGCTCAACCTCGCTGCTAAAAGGAACTGCTGCTAACATCTTGGTGCCAGATACCACAGCACACCTTCAGGGGTCTAGTGGAGTCCATGCCTTGATGGGTCAGGGAGGTTTTGGCAGCAAAATGGAGACCAACAAATTATTAGGTCATAATGTTATGCCAGATCAGTCAGTGTACAATAATTTTACCTACACATTGACCTTTAAAATTATGAATAATAGACCTGCCCTGAGAATTATTTACTGGAGTAAATGGTGTGACAGCTAGGGTTATACTCAATTCTGCTCAATTCCATCACAAAGAGCCAAATATTATATCTTTAAAAAATTGTGCAGTTTCCTAGATACAAGAGGTGTCTCATCTTACCCCACTCACTCAGACTGTGCCTTGTGAATGTATTCAAACCCTGGAAAAACGAATCATTTGCTGAATTACAACTCCTGTAGTTTGTTTAATCATTCTTCATTAAAACCATGAGATACATTGCCTTGCGAAAGTATTCGGCCCACTTGAACTTTGCAACCTTTTGCCACATTTCAGGCTTCAAACATAATGATATAAAACTGTAATTTTTTGTGAAGAATCAACAAGCGGGACACAATCATGAAGTGGAATGAAATTTATTTATATATTTCAATCTTTTTTAACAAATCAAAAACTGAAAAATTGGGCGTGCAAAATTATTCGGCCCCCTTAAGTTAATACTTTGTAGCTCCAACTTTTGCTGCGATTACAGCTGTAAGTCGCTTGGGGTATGTTTCTATCAGTTTTGCACATCGAGAGACTGAAATCTTTGCCCATTCCTCCTTGCAGAACAGCTCGAGCTCAGTGAGGTTGAATGGAGAGCGTTTGTGAACAGCAGTTTTCAGTTCTTTCCACAGATTCTCGATTGGATTCAGGTCTGGCCTTGACTTGGCCATTCTAACACCTGGATATGTTTATTTTTGAACCATTCCATTGTAGATTTTGCTTTATGTTTTGGATCATTGTCTTGTTTGAAGACAAATCTCCGTCCCAGTCTCAGGTCTTTTGCAGACTCCATCAGGTTTTCTTCCAGAATGGTCCTGTATTTGGCTCCATCCATCTTCCCATCAATTTTAACCATCTTCCCTGTCCCTGCTGAAGAAAAGCAGGCCCAAACCATGATGCTGCCACCACCATGTTTGACAGTGGGGGTGGTGTGTTCAGGGTGATGAGCTGCGTTGCTTTTACGCCAAACATAACGTTTTGCATTGTTGCCAAAAAGTTCAATTTTAGTTTCATCTGACCAGAGCACCTTCTTCCACATGTTTGGTGTGTCTCCCATGTGAATATCTTTAAGAAATGGCTTTCTTCTTGCCACTCTTCCATAAAGGCCAGATTTGTGCAGTATACGACTGATTGTTGTCCTATGGACAGAGTCTCCCACCTCAGCTGTAGATCTCTGCAGTTCATCCAGAGTGATCATGGGCCTCATCTCTGATCAGTCTTCTCCTTGTATGAGCTAAAAGTTTAGAGGGACGGCCAGGTCTTGGTAGATTTGCAGTGGTCTGATACTCCTTCCATTTCAATAGTATCAAGTATCACTCCTTCCATTTCATATAGTTTCAATAGTAGAGCACAAATGCTTGCACAGTGCTCCTTGGGATGTTTAAAGCTTGGGAAATCTTTTTGTATCCAAATCCGGCTTTAAACTTCTCCACAACAGTATCTCGGACCTGCCTGGTGTGTTCCTTGTTCTTCATGATGCTCTCTGCGCTTTAAACGGACCTCTGAGACTATCACAATGCAGGTGCATTTATACGGAGACTTGATTACACACAGGTGGAGTCTATTTATCATCATTAGTCATTTAGGTCAACATTGGATCATTCAGAAATCCTCACTGAACTTCTGGAGAGAGTTTGCTGCACTGAAAGTAAAGGGGCCGAATAATTTTGCACGCCCAATTCTTCAGTTTTTGATTTGTTAAAAAAGTTTGAAATATCCAATAAATTTAATTCCTCTTCATGATTGTATCCTACTTGTTGTTGATTCTGCACAAAAAAATTACAGTTTTATATCTTTATGTTTGAAGCCTGAAATGTAGCAAAAGGTCGCAAAGTTCAAGGGGGGCGAATACTTTCGCAAGGCACTGTAATTTTACATTTAATATTCTTTTCAATATTAATATTTATTATTATTATTATTATTATTATTATTATTATTATTATTATTATTATTATTATTATTATTACCACTATTCATTATTTTGTCTGTTTTAACGTGGCTCTCCAGTCCTCACTGATAAAAACATCTTTAAAAGAGATTAATGGTATTCAAAATTTGTATTCATTGTAATACATCCATTATATTATGAAAATTCATTAAACAGTACTTCAGTATATTTTTTCTGGAAATGTTAAAATAGAATGAAACAAATGTCACACAAAAAATGATTGATATATATTTATACATAAAAATATTGAAATATTGAAAATGAAAGGGGTTTGAACACTTTTGCAAGGCACTGTAGTTTAATTTCAATTTGTTTAAATGTAGTGGGTGAATATTTTACATTAGCAAGCATTGAAAACATCTGAGAAAGTGTTTTACATGGTATATGCACATTTGTTGAAAACCTAAGTAAATAAGTGCAAACATAAGGATAAAGGCCTGTGCACACCAAAGACGATAACTATAAAGTCTGAATAATTATACACTTTTACATCGTAGGCCCAAACCTTTTACTTAACTGCTCCATTCCATGCCGATCCGGCCCTTGTAACAGGAATGTAATTTAAATGTGTCAGGTATTGCCATGGTATGACAACAGTTTACTGATGATATGAGATGTAAATAGCAACCACGTTATGGAGAATGATCAAATATTTCTTTTAATTTTATTATTAATTTGTGTTTACATCGCTCAAATAGCATGAGGCGAGAGGCTTCAAAGCTTTTGCCCATCGGGATTACTCAGGGTCAGGGTCAGGTTTACTTTTTCAAGTCGGCTTGCTGACATTTTAAATATGGATATTTTTCCATATTTACAGAAACGTGCCACTTCGCTTTATTAACCTCCTGGAGCCATGTTAATAAAGTTATATGATGGATAGATGCACTTTTATGAACTTCAAAAATAACCCAAAAATTCACTGCCATTATAAAGCTTGGAAGAGCAATATGACATCATGACTTTGCGTAAACATACACGGCACTTTCTAAAGCCAAGTGGCGTGTTATCTGTACGCATTTTGAGCTATCCGCGTGTATGTTTACGCCGTGTGATTCCGCATGTAAGTCTACGGCGAAACGAACCATCATCTCCGCTTGTATATGTATGCCATGTGATTACACCAACCTGATCTCACAGAATTAATATTTATAGCCTAATTTTATATTTTGGCGCAACTAACTCCACTTCTACCCTAAACCTACCCACTCTCAACAATATAAAACACGTAACAGCTAAATAAATGTCACATATCAGTCACATGTATTTATTGCAAAAACTGACCAAAAAAACTGTATAAAAAGTATTAACTCATGTTTCATTCCAAGTCTTCTGAAGTCATAAGATATTTTCATGTGAAGAACAGAGTTGATCTTAATGTTTTAGTCCTTGAAATGATGATCGTGCCCCTTTGTGAATAGAACACACACGCACTCGTTAATATTTCGCATTCACATAATACACACGACACTTTAGCATGACGCAATTGGTCACATGACGCATAAAAGCCAATGGCATTTTACAATCAAAGCTGACGTAATGACACAATGGGTCACGAGACATATGTCAGCAAATGCTGTCAAAGCTGATGTGACGTTTCCAACCCTAACCTAAAAGATGTTTTAATTCACAGCAAACTGCAAACAGCACCTAATTATAATAAAAGTAGTATTATTAAATATTTCACGCCCCTAAAATTCATCAAGAGTAGGTCCACGGGTCGGATTTTTCATTTACCTCATGTTCTGAACGCTCGAGCTTCTAACTGTATATACTTGATATTCTGTTCCAAATGTAGAAGACAGTACATTGGGGAGACCAAAAATCAACTGCAGTATCGTATATACAGACACATATATAACATCAAACACAAGATCGAAAAGCGCAGACAGGTGGTTCTACATTTTCTGGCCCTTGGACTGACCTCTCTGCGGTTCTTAGCTCTACAGACGTGTAACTTTTGGACCCTGAGTGACTGTCTTAGGGCAGAAAGGACTTGGATAAAATGCCTGGACATGATGTTCCCTTAAGGTCTTAATGAGATTTGAGTGGTTCGTCTTTTACTTCACAGGAGTGACCGGCACGGAAACCCTTATAAAACCGACCCTCACACCCTCAATCTGCCTAAAACCTACCCTCACACCCCCAGTCGACTTAAAAACCTACCCCGGACAATCACACCCCACCTAAAATATTTGAAATGTATTATTAATCTTTGGCGGATGGACTTGACGTTACTGATCACTTTTGGGGATTTTCTTCACACAAATCAATCGTTTGGCCTTGGAACACTTGGGATATTTGTACTTTCTGAATAAATTGTAGTTGTATCTGCCTGTTATATCCTGTTTTTTATAATACACAAATGGGTAGGTTTAGGGAAGAGTTTGAGTTACGCGTTCAAAATGTATCTGAATTTGTGTGTGATGGGTAGGTTTAGGGTTAGGGGCAATGTAGGGGGATAGAATGAAACAGCGCTGATAGACACGCTAAAAAGCGATTATGCTTCTTGATAGCATGCCAAAATGTCATACGAATTGGCGTGTCATGCATACGCCATTTCATGAGATCCAGGACATTTTTAATATAACTGAAAGAAGAATGTCATATACACCTAGGATGGCTTGAGGGTGAGTAAATTATGGGCTAATTTTCATTTTTGGATGAACTAACTCTTAAGGACCTTGAGCATTTAATGCGGCAGTCGGGATAATTTCAAGGCTCGCTTATTATATACAGAAAATGATCATCTGGTGTTGTTGTGGAAGCCAATTATTGTTACAGTTAACTTTCTTGGTGTGAACAGGCTTTTCAAATATGGAATCTGCAATCTCAGAAATCCAACTGGAGTGTTCAAATTTTGTGAGTATTGTGTCATGCACTCTTCCCTGACAACTCATCAAAGTCCCATGGGCAAACTTCAGCCATGTTGAGGTAAGTGGACGGTGTACGTGTTGTTTGGTTCTCAGTTGTTGGAGGGTTTTTATCATTAGAGGTAACACTTGGCAATGATTCTGTCTCCCAGGAACAAGCATCAGCACGTTTACTGCTGCTGATGGCGGTGTCTCTACTAGAGCTTCTCCTCCTGCCATATGCCACCATGGCAGCTTGGTCTCCCTCTGATGATTGGCTTGTGCGTCGTTTCTCGGAGGGTTTGCTTGAGGAGCTTCTCCGTTCCTTGTTGGACCTTCGTTTATCATCCTCTTTATCCTTGGCTTTCTCTTTGGAAGAGCAGGATCCTTTTCTTTTTGAGCAAGAATCTCTTCTCTTTGAATGGTGTGTGGGACTGGAAGTCTGGACCTTATTGGGGGACAGAGGGGGATCATAATCCCAAGGGCAGATATCCACCATGAGAGTTGGAGGCTGCAAAAGGCTTCCTGTGGACTTTGAGATATCTGAGAGGACAATCTTGGGCTTTCCATCTGTGGGTGTGACACTTTTCTTGCGTCGTGTTCTCTCAGGGGACAGTCCTGCAGGTTCCATTGGTTGGATTGTTGGATCCTCAAAGTTCCAAGGACTAGTGTCTTTATGGGCAGTGAGGTTAAGGGGTGATTTGGGTTTCCTCCCTTCCTCCCTGTCCCCAGTCTTATCTCTGGAGCGACGTCGATTTGACGGAGATTGGCCCAAACCTTTTTGTTTGTGTTGAGACTTGTGTCCAGTTTTTGCATTGCTCCCATGGATCGTGTTGGTTTCGGTGGGGGCAATGGAAACATGCTTTTGGGACTTCCCCTCCGATGGAGTGGGTAACTCCTCCATTTCCCAAGGGCACACCTCAGAGAGGTCATACAGGTCCTTGCTCTTCCCTGGTTCAGAACAAATGGAGGGCTGACTGCCACTCACCTGCTGCTTCATGATGCCCATCTTACTAGGTGTTTTGGTGTACTCAACCGACTGGCTGATGATCATTTTTGGTAAACACTCTGGGGATTCAGCAACTTCCGAAAGCGCTGTGCTGTCCTTTGCTTTGAGACCTTTTTTACTGGCATCTTCCACACTGTGGGTCTTCCCTGCAATGCCCAGCGTCCTTTCTCTGGCGTTAGCAATGACAGACAGTGACTTCTGTAACATTGAGGTTCGAAGAAGTGCAGGCTTTTTTTCTGCTGCTAAATTATGTGCACTGGCGGACTTGCACACTAAGGGCACTGACTCAGTAGATTCAGCTAACTCAACCTTTGGCACCTCAGGGTTCTTCTTGTTGGTCCTCCGGCCCATCAAGGTATCAAGCAGAGAAGCCTCAGTAGTAGAGTTCTCCATTTTATCTTCAGGCACCCCACTGATTTCCCCACCTTGGTCATGTGTATGGTCATAGCTATGAGATCTTTTCAGTGAGAACATCTTTCTCTTCAGCGAGTCTTCCCTTGACTTCCCAGAGTGAGATGGGTCAAATGGGTTTCTCCTCAGGGTGCTTCTGTTACTCCCATGGTCACTTCCATCTCGATCTTCCCGGCTGTACTGTCGACTCACCGTCTCAGGTATTTCCGTGATGCGACGCATAAGTGTCCGTCCAAGTCCCCTCTTGGAACTGCGTTTTTTCTGTAAGTGAGGGTTGTTAGCCAGCATCTTCTTTCTTTTATAGATCTCCAGTTGGGAATAGAGTTTCTTGAGCTCCTCCTGAAATAATCAAGATTTTCATACTTATGTCCCTTTAGAAGAACAATTTAATTAAAATATGTATTACGTGAAAAAGAACCCAGTTCTCTTTCTATTCTTGATCGCTTTATATGATGAACAGATTGACCTTAGACTTTTATATACATAAATATTCATCAACATAAACAGAAGCTTGAGAATGTCCGCTTGATGTGTGACAACCAATGAGGTTCATTCTTGTGTTACACAGCACATTTGAGCTTCTGCAAGAAACAATGAGGTTCATCCTCATGTTATGCAGCACATCTGAGCTTCTGCAAGAACCAATGAGGTTCATTCTTGTGTGTTATGCAGCATGTTTGAACTTTGGCAAGACCCAATAAGGTTAATTCTTGTGTTATGCAGCACATAAGAGCTTCTGCAAGAACGAATGAGGTTTGTTCTCGTGTTATGCAGCATGTTTGAGCTTCCACAAGAACCAATGAAGCTTGTTCTTATGTGTTAGGTAGCATGTTTGAGCTTCCACAAGAACAAGTGAGGTTCATTCTCATGTTACAAAGCACATTTGAGCTTCAGAAAGAATCAACAAGGTTAATTCTTGTGGGTTACATGAATTTAGGCTTTTATTCACATAAACCTTCATCCACTCACACATCAGTAGTGGTAAATGGAAGCTCAAGCATGTCCACTTGACATGCAACGATTAATGAGGTGCATTCTTGTGTGTTACTCACCACATTTGAGCTTCCACAAGAAGCAATGAGGTTCACTCTTGTGTGTTGTGCAGCATGTTATGCAGCACGTTTGAGCTTCCGCAAGAACTAATAAGGTTCATTCTTGCGTTACGCAGCACATTTGAGCGTCCGCAAGAACCAATGAGGTTCATTCTTGCGTTATGCAGCACGTTTGAGCTTCCACAAGATCCACTGAGGTTCGTTCTCATGTTATGCAGCATGTTTGAACTTTGGCAAGAACCAACTCCAGTTACCCCAAACGCTAAGTGTCAGGGCCAGAGGCAGACCGTAGTGAAGTTTTTCACGTTATCACTTTTCACTTTATTTATTTTTTTGTTGAAAACTTTTAGGTCACTACATTACAAAGCATAATGTCATACTTTTCATTATGCACTATGTTTCATGAATAAAATATGTTGTTTTTTTACCTTTAATTTACATTACAACTGTAAGAACGTACTAAATTTTTAATGCAATTAAGGATTACATGATATTCAGTATGTAAGTAGTGCAGTAAAAAGTACAATATCATGCTTTGGAATGTTTTTCAAAGAAGAACACTTATAAACTACATATACTTGTACTTTATCACTGATCAAAACACTATTCAGCCTCAACCACATTGGAAAGTTCCCATAAAACATGGAAACCTAACATGTGTGTGTGAATGATCAAGGACCAGTAAAGAAGTCTTACCCTAATGTCCTCAGGGTCCAGACTGTGCTCACTCCATGCTGATGTTATGCTGCTGTTCAGGCAGGAGCCTGAGTGACCCATATCCAGTTCTTCTTCATAAGCCTCGGTGGCTATATCCTCTCGTGTTTGAGTTCCAGTAAAGAAGAACTGCAATGAAGGATGAAACAATCTATGAATATTTCATTAAAACAGTACAGTGAAAATCTCCATAAGCTGCTCTACAGATTTCTATTCTACATTCTATAGATTTAAGGACAATAATTACCTTTGGAATGAGAAGTAATCCCAGAGTAACTGTCACTGTCAGGTGTGTATGGACAAAAAATAACATTAGCATCCAGTCTGGATGCAGCCCAGTGCCAAGAGAGAACCTGTAAATGAGACCAATGCTTTTTCAAGGTGCAAAAAATGATGTTTGACATTTTCCTAACTTCTATCACTTTAACTCCAGTAGGCTGTTCCCCTGACTTTTTTTCAAATGGCAGATCAAAGCTAAATGAAAGAGAGAAACATTTTAGGATCTGGCGCAAATGTATATAATAAAAATAGCGGTTCAAACAGCATAACGAGGGCAAATGTAATTGAATGTGGTGTGACATCTAAGGGCTTGCTCTGTTTATTTAAATGCTGTTTAGTCAACAGGGTTAGGTATCCTGGTGATGTAGGGGTAATGAAGGTCACCGTTTCTCCGTTATGCAAAGAGTAATGAAATTCAGGCTCATTAATCACACCGCCTTGCTTTGGCAAAGCATCAAAACAGGGCATCACCACTTTTCAGACAAACAGAGCTTATCTGCAAGAACCAGACATTGGCAAAGAATGAGAGTGTGGAGAAAAATATTCTGTTAAAACGGCTAGTCACTATGATACCTCCATCATAAATATCACCAGTTTATTTTTACTCTGCATGTTTACTTTCTAGGGCAAATGTTTTGAGCATTGGGAAAAGTGGAAGCCCAATGCTCTACCAAAAAAGTTTATTGTACAAATATAAACAAATAAATGTCCTTAAAATCCTTCTTGTGTGCACTTCTCATACTCAAAAACTTAATAGCATATTTGGCTCAGTGTTTGTTGTTTTATGCATTAGTCTGTTAAAACATGTATGCATTTACAAAAAATGTTATTAAATATTCAGCATGTCATGTTAATCATTGTGTATTTTATGATGTCTTGATTTTGTTTTTGGGTGTACTAGAATATTTTTTTATTGTCTGCAAGCAGAGATTTTACAGTATGTTTCAGATCGGTATGTTGTCCTGGTAATTTTCTTAGATAAAATATAATCCACCATTTAATCATATTTGTTGAAAATCTATGGTAACACAAAAAGTAATTGATCACAAAATAATAATTTTATAATAATAAAAAGAGGCCGGTGACAAAAGCAAGAGCTTACAGAAGCATACAGTAAACACTATGCTACATTACACTAAACAATCAATATTGTAATGTTAGTTAGCAGGCTAGCAAAAGCAAAGCTTTACCCATTGTTTACATCATAGCTATCATAACAACTACATAAAACGTATAATTGAACTGTTAGTAGAAAACACATCTACAAATAATAAGACATACTTACTACATACATACGTAAGTTTTAATCCATAAATAACAGATTGTCCTGACAAAACGGGAATCGCCTCGTCTTTCCAGAGTAGCTCTACAAGAACAGAGAAAAAAGTTCTCGCTCCCAGTGCTGCGAGAACAAAATTATGTCATTTTGTTCTCGCAGCCCTGGTTTGGGAATTCTTGTAGCTTGTTCTCGACACATCGCCTGAGCAGAACTTTTTCTTATGTGTGTCCGAGAACTACTGTGTGATTAGTCCGAAATTTTAAGTGGGCGAAGTTAATGCGGTAAAACGCAGATGTTCCGCACCTGCTTTTCTCGTGAAGTATGGAATGTACTGGCCAGAACAAACTATGTTCTTATTCTAGCCATCTCAAGAAAACAAATACATTTATTTGTTCTTTCAGAGTATGTCTTAGGCGTTTTAGACTTTGAGATTTTTTCCTGGCTTCTGTTTTGTTTTTTGATTATATTTTCTTGTTACCATTTTGTAGATTTATGAACGTATCTTTCTGGACTTTTAAGTTTTAAGTTTCTGGACTATACTTTCTTTGATGTTTAATAAAATCGCTTCTGTTTGGATTACCCTTTTTTGTATTGCCTCTCAGGGAGAGTTGTTGGATTTTCCGTGTAGCACACCTAAAGTCTTTTAGTCTAAGACTTTTGCTATTATTTATTTTTTTATTTTTTTCTTCTGAAGTAAAGAGGCAAAGACGGGGACACACCGGATATGCGAGTTCGATCCCCAGCTGAGTCATAAAAGGTGTTTATATGCACTCAACCCATATACATTCATTCTGACATCACTTGAACACAGCATGTGACCTATTTTTGGGTCATAATCTACTAGTTAAGAACCACAGCTCAAGGGAAGGCTATTTATCATGAATTCTGCTTAGCATTTGAAATATTTCTGAACCTACCACTTGCTGGATTGATGGTTTGACATTATTCTTTATTTAAGAAATAAACTAAAATATCTCTGTAGTCAAAGAGAGTAAAAATTAAGGAGCAAACAAGCTGAAGATGGCAGACTGAGAGTGAGACAGGAACAGGGTAAGTGGGTTTATTTTAAGCAGAGCAGTTTTATGCGTGAGCTGTCTGAAGCAGACATATTTTATGAGCCTTCTCTCATGTGGCTTATCAGTGCCGTCTTCACGATGCTTGTCGTTTAGCTGAGGCCAGCTGTCTTCACCTTCTTACAAGTTTAGTGAGAAGTTCTGCTGATGTGACCCAAGTTTTACATTCTAATTGGGGCCCAGACAACTTTACGTCATTCTTAGGGGGCATGGTTACACACAAATCCAACAATTCATGTTAAACAAATCCCTTTAAATTTGCAATACAGTGTCACACTAAATAACGGCTGGAGATATGGTGTCTACCTGTACATAAAGCCACCATAAACCTGGTAACTTTAGTATTCTAATGCAAGAAACTGATGTGGCATCCCTTCTGGAAATAGTACACTTTTGCATACTTTTAAGAGGCGAGTACTCATTACGGAAAAATATATATTTTGTAATGTACAGTGCCTTGCAAAAGTATTCGGGCCTCTTGAACTTTGCAAACTTTTGCCACATTTCAGGCTTCAAACAGTAATTTTTTGTGAAGAATCAACAACAAGTAGGACACAATCATGGAGTGGAATGAAATTTATTGGATATTTCAAACTTTTTTAACACATAAAAAACTGAAAAATTGGGCGTGCAAAATTATTCGGCCCCTTAACTTTCAGTGCAGCAAACTCTCTCCAGAAGTTCAGTGAGGATCTCTGAATGATCCAATGTTGACCTAAATGACTAATGATGATAAATAGAATCCACCTGTGTTTAATCAAGTCTCCGTATAAATCCACCTGCACTGTGATAGTCTCAGAGGTCCGTTTAAAGCGCAGAGAGCATCATGAAGAACAAGGAACACACCAGGCAGGTCCAAGATACTGTTGTGGAGAAGTTTAAAGCCGGATTTGGATACAAAAATATTTCCTAAGATTTTAACATCCCAAGGAGCACTGTGCAAGCGATAATATTGAAATGGAAGGAGTATCAGACCACTGCAAATCTACCAAGACCTGGCCGTCCCTCTAAACCAGAAGACATTTCTTAAAGTTATCCATAAAAAGTTTCGTTTAAAGTTTGCCACAAGCCACCTGGGAGACACACCAAACATGTGGTTTTACATGAACTGATAATAATGTAAACTGTGTACCTTGAATGCAATGTAAGTCGCTTTGGATAAAAGCGTCTGCCAAATGCATAAATGTAAATGTAAATGTGGAAGAAGGTGCTCTGGTCAGATGAAACCAAAATTGAACTTTTCCGCAACAATCCAAAACGTTGTGTTTGGCGTAAAAGCAACACAGCTCATCACCCTGAACACACCATCCCCACTGTCAAACATGGTGGTGGCAGCATCATGGTTTGGGCCTGCTTTTCTTCAGCAGAGACAGGGAAGATGGTTAAAATTGATGGAAGACCATTCTGGAAGAAAACCTGATGGAGTCTGCAAAAGACCTGAGACTGGGACGGAGATTTGTCTTCCAACAAGACAATGATCCAAAACATAAAGCAAAATCTACAATGGAATGGTTCAAAAATAAACATATCCAGGTGTTAGAATGGCCAAGTCACAGTCCAGACCTGACTCCAATCGAGAATCTGTGGAAAGAACTGAAAACTGCTGTTCACAAACGCTCTCCATCCAACCTCACTGAGCTCGAGCTGTTCTGCAAGGAGGAATGGGCAAAAATTTCAGTCTCTTGATGTGCAAAACTGATAGAGACATACCCCAAGCTACTTACAGCTGTAATCACAGCAAAAGGTGGCGCTACAAAGTATTAACTTAAAGGACAACTTCGGCAAATTTTTACGTTTATCTTGATCGTTATATCTTTGTGAGTACAGTCTACAGAAGAAAAAAAACGAACCGGATTGGTGCTTGCAACATGGATTTATTACAGTTAATGCCCAGAGCCCCCCCCTCAGCTAAAACTGGGCAGCTTTGGGGGCATACACGTAAAGGGTGTCTTTGTGCCTCTTAACAGACACAAAATGCAATTAAAATGTCTGTCCAACATAAACAGGTCCCTTACATGACAACAAGATGCGTTTAGCCACTTAGCCATTGTTTAAACTCACCTGTTTTAGACAGCTAGCTGTGTCTCGCGCTGAAGTCCCGTGGGGACTCAGCGGTAGCTGGGAAAAAGGCAGGCCAGTTAGGAAGAGCGTTGTGTGTGTAAAGCAAGATTATTTTAAATTACTACACATCTTTCCTCAAGCCGGGTGTGCCCAAATGGAAGGATAAATAAAGTTTACATTACCTCCACAGTGGTTGCACCTGTCTTTAATCATGGAATGGCATTTTTCTTCAACCGGCCCGGCTGTGTTGCGTCTTTATAAGTTAGTCAAGTGTTCGCTGCAAATTTTTACAATTCGGAAAGGCACAAACGCGACCATTTCTTCTTCACTCGTGAGCCAGATCGGATCATCACTCTAGTGATGTCCGGTCATGAACGAATCGTTCTTTTTATCCAGTTCTTTTGAACCGGGTGAACCAGTTCACCAAATCGGACTGAATCGTTCTAAACGGTTCGCGTCTCAAATCAGCGCTGATCACACAAGTTACTTTAGTTACTCACTTTCTGACATGAGTGACAGTCCCTCCGAATAGAAATAAACTAATGTCTTGAATTATATGTTGTAACTCCAACCGTTCACTGAACTGAGTCATGAGAGATCTAATCTTTGCTGAGAGATCTGATGAACTCACGAGCCGCTGATACTGAGCATGCGCGTGTAACTGAATGAGCAGTGGTCCTCAGGATCAGCAGTACAGAATCGAAAACAGTTTCTCTCAGACACGTTCAATACTGAGGAGCGACGAGCCGATGAGCAGAGCCTCTTCATAAACACAATGCTCTTCTCGACTGGACTATTTTTCCGGCTACCACTGAGTCCCCACGGGACTTGAGCACGAGGCACAGCTAGCCGCCTAAAACAGGTGAATTAAAACAATGGCTAAGTGGCTAAACGCATCTTGTTGTCATGTAAGGGACCTGTTTATGTTGGACAGACATTTTAATTGCATTTTGTGTCTGTTAAGAGGCACAAAGACACCCTTTATATGTATGCCCCCAAAGCTGCCGTTTTAGCTGGGTGGGGGCTCTGGACATTAACTGTAATAACTCCGTGTTGCAAGCACCAATCCGGTTCGTTTTTTTTTTCATGATTGTGTCCCACTTGTTGTTGATTCTTCACAAAAAATTACAGTTTTATATCTTTATGTTTGAAGCCTGAAATATGGCAAAAGGTCGCAAAGTTCAAGGGTAATCAAGGTTCCCTTTCGTTCAGTCACTCCGACGTAACGTCAGTGACTGACGAATGGGGGTTTCGCTTAGAAGCCTGTCATCTCCGAGACTAGAAAGCGCCCAATGGCAGTGCCAATGCCATGGGCATGCGAGATTTGCATGCGTAACTCCGCCTACCCACGTGGGTATATAAGGAAGTAGCTGGCATCATCGCATTATGTTTTTATGCTTCGGAGCCAAGGGTTACATACCTTTCACTCCTACAAGCCTTCTGAGTTAAGTCAGTTCTTCGAGACGATCAGGATCTTCCAGTCGGTGTTGGTGTTCGGCGCGTTCCAGCGGTCACATACTTCCTGCCTGCTGGTCTGACGATTGGTTTCCAGTTGGTGTGTGGTCCCCTGGGCGCTTCGGCATCGACTGCGAGGTTAATCCTCTCACAAAAGAGCTCACACGTGGCACGTCCTTTTCAGGATGTCTCGCCCGTGTGCTTCTGGGTGTGGCCGGTCTCTACACTCCTCTGATGGGCACTCGCACTGTCTGGCATGCTTGGGCTTCCAGCATTCTCAGGCGGCGCTTGTGGATGAGTCATGTTCTCACTGCGGGAACATGGCCATCTCCGTGTTGCGGTCGAGACTCAATGATCTCCGTGCGGCCGCCGGAGTGAGAGTCCCCTCCGTCACCCCCCGATCTGACGTGTCCGCGGCCTCTGTCTCTTCCGGTCCGCGGGGCGTCTCTTCGGCTGGTGGCCAGGGTGACCTGAGGGTGATGGTGTGGAATACAGCTCCGACGCTCACGCCTCGGCCCACACCCCCCTCTGTTGCACCGGTACCCGCGAGCGTTGTGATGGAGCCCGCGGCCTCGGTCTCGGCCGGTCCGCGGGTTTCGTTCGGCGCGCCAGAGGAGGATGAGATGTCGGTGACCGCATCGCAAGGTGGGCTAGAGTCCTCCGAGGATGAGGATTCGGCTGTGCTGCCGCCTGTGCTGCGCGCCAGCATTGTCCGAGTCGGACCCGGAGTTGACAGCCATGCTTGCCCGGGCTGCCGCGGCGCTCGGTCTGGAGTGGAACCCTCCACCCCGGCCGGAGCGTTCACGGTTAGATGATTGGTTTTTGGGTGCGCCACGACAGGACAGCCGTCCTGCCGTGCCCCCAATTCCTTTCTTCCCGGAGGTGCATGAGGAGGTTGCGCACTCGTGGAGGGCCCCCGTGTCTTCTCGCGAGCGTTTGGCAACCTCTTCCGCCTTCTCCGCCCTCGATGGGGCGGCGGCTAGAGGGTACACTGGGGTCCCCCCGGTGGAGCGTTCTGTGGCGATGCAACTGTGTCCCCAGAGCGCCTCCTCCTGGCGTGGCGACCCTAAGCACCCCTCCAAGGCCTGTAGATTCACATCTTCAATGGTGTCGAAGACCTACAGAGCTGCGGGGCAGGCCGCCGCTTCTCTGCATGCCATGGCAACCCTCCAGGCCTACCAGGCCAAGTTGCTGTGCGACATGCACGAGGGTGGAGCCGACCCAGGGCTCAGAGATGAGCTGCGTGCCGCGACCGACCTCGCTCTCCGGGCGACGAAGGTTACCGCACGCTCCCTGGGCCGGGTGATGTCCACATGCGTGGTCCAGGAGAGACATCTATGGCTCAACCTGGCCGATATGCGGGACGCCGAGCGGACTCGTTTCCTCGACGCCCCCATATCCCAGGCTGGGCTATTCGGCGGTGCGGTCGAGAGCTTTGCCCAACAGTTCTCGGCCGCCCAGAA
Source organism: Pseudorasbora parva (assembly GCF_024679245.1). Taxonomy (NCBI): domain Eukaryota; kingdom Metazoa; phylum Chordata; class Actinopteri; order Cypriniformes; family Gobionidae; genus Pseudorasbora; species Pseudorasbora parva. Next base: position 16,278,547 of record NC_090180.1, read on the forward strand.
GCAGACTGAGGCTATTAAGCACATACTGCCCCGGCGGCCCGCTGCTGCACCCCAAGCGCCGCCGGCACAGTCGCCTCAGCTGCCTCGCCGCCGAGGGCGGCCTCCTGCGGTCCCCCCCGCTCCCGCGCGGCCACAGCAGCAGCCTTCACCCGGGCCGCGCCGCGGAGCGCGCCGCAAGAAGCCGCCCCAGTCCGCGCCAGCCCCGCGGCCCGCTAAACGCCAGGCCAAGCGGCGCTCCTGACGCGGACAGCTCAGAGATGGGCAGTTCTTGCCAGGAGACGGCAGCAGGGCCGCTCCTTCCCCCGGTGGAGGGCCGGGGGAGAATCTTTCGTTCCGCTGCCGCCCCCCGGGGTGGCAGCACCCTAATGTGGTTAAAGAAAGAACTGACATACCCATCTCTGAGCACACAGAGACCGGTGACGGCAGTGTGCGCCGCCCCCGGGCCACGCCGCTCTCGTCCCTCTCTGTCGCCAGCCCCCTCTCAGAGCAGACCCCAGTGGAACGCGAGTCCTTCCCTGGTCTCCTCTGTCAGGGCGCAGCTGTTACCGCCGCCCCGACACCGGGCCGCTACGCCACCCGAGTCCGGGCCGGTAACGCTGCCTCGCTGCCCCACCGAGGGTACGCCGGTGCTCCGCATGACCCCGTTGGTACACTCCCTGGGAGCGTGGCTACAGCTGCCGGGACTGTCCCGCTGGGTCGCACGGACCATCCGGCTCGGCTACGCGATTCAGTTCGCGCGAGCTCCTCCCCGCTTCCGGGGTGTCCGGTACACCGTGGTGGGGTCCAATGCCCCAGTCATGCGTGCGGAGATCGCAACCCTACTGGCGAAGGGTGCGGTCGAGCTCGTCCCTCCAGCCGAGATGAAGTCCGGCTTCTACAGCCCTTACTTCATTGTACCGAAGAAATCCGGTGGGTTACGACCGATCCTGGACCTTCGCGTCCTGAACCGATCCCTTTACAGGCTTCCGTTCAGGATGTTGACTGCGAAACGCCTTTTCGAATGCGTTCGTCCATGCGATTGGTTTGCAGCGATCGACCTGAAGGACGCGTACTTCCATGTGTCCATCCTTCCGCGACACAGACCGTTCCTACGGTTTGCGTTCGAAGGGCGGGCATATCAGTATGCTGTACTACCATTCGGGCTAGCTCTGTCCCCTCGCGTCTTCACGAAGATTGTCGAGGCAGCCCTTGCGCCACTCCGGCAACAAGGGGTTCGCATCCTGAACTATCTCGACGACTGGCTCATACTGGGCCACTCTCGGGACCGGGTGTGCGAACACAGAGACCTGGTTCTCCACCACTTAGCTCGTTTGGGCCTTCGGGTCAACTGGGAGAAGAGCAAACTCTGCCCCGTGCAGAGGATCTCTTTTCTCGGTATGGAGATCGACTCGGTCGCCATGTGCGCGCAGCTTACCGGCTTGCGCGCGCAGTCGCTGCTGACTTGCCTCAGGCAGATAGAGAGCAAGCGTGCGGTTCCACTGAAACTGTTTCAGAGGCTCCTGGGGCATATGGCATCTGCAGCCGCGGTAACGCCGCTCGGATTGCTTCATATGAGACCGCTTCAGCACTGGCTTCGCGATCGAGTCCCGAGATGGGCATGGCGGTCTGGCACGCTCCGGGTCCCAGTGACTCAGGCCTGCAGACAGACACTCACCCAGTGGTCGAACCTCAGTTTTCTACGGGCAGGAGTGCCCTTAGAACGAGTTTCCCGGCATGTTGTTGTGTCAACAGATGCGTCCACCACGGGTTGGGGTGCCATGTGCAATGGACATGCAGCCGCCGGCTCTTGGTCAGAGAGCCAGAGCCGCCTGCATATCAATTGCCTCGAGTTGCTGGCAGTACGGTTCGCCCTGCACCGCTTCCGAGCGTTGCTGAAGGGTCAACACGTACTAGTCAGATCGGACAACACGGCCGTAGTAGCGTACATCAACCACCAGGGCGGTCTACGCTCCCGCCGCATGTCCCAACTCGCCCGCCATCTCGTTTTATGGAGTCAGAAGCGCCTGAGGTCCCTTCGTGCTGTCCATATCCCGGGGATCCTGAACCGTGCAGCCGACGAGCTCTCACGGGTTCAGCCAATCCCTGGGGAGTGGAGACTCCATCCCCAGTCGGTCCAGCTGATTTGGGATCAGTTCGGGGACGCACAGGTAGATCTGTTTGCCTCCCACGACTCGTCCCACTGCAGCCTGTACTATTCCCTGACCGAGGGCACGCTCGGCACGGATGCACTGGCGCACAGCTGGCCGCGGGGCCTACGCAAGTATGCGTTTCCCCCAGTGAGCCTTCTTGCACGTGTTCTGTGCAAGGTCAGGGAGGACAAGGAGCAAGTCATTTTGGTCGCCCCGTACTGGCACGGCCGGACCTGGTTCCCAGAACTAGTGCTCCTTGCGACAGCCCCTCCCTGGCCAATTCCTCTGAGACAAGACCTACTCTCTCAGAGACGGGGCACCCTGTGGCACCCGCGTCCCGATCTTTGGAACCTCCACGTGTGGCTCCTGGACGGGACACGGCAGGTTTGAGTACCCTACCACCTCCGGTGGTGGCTACCATCACTTCCGCTCGGGCCGAGTCCACGAGACAGGCCTATGCGTTGAAGTGGAACCTCTTCGTCAATTGGTGCTCTTCTCGCCAAGAAGACCCCTGGAAATGCCCGATCGGGTCTGTGCTCTCTTTCCTCCAGGAAGGGTTGGATCGAAGGCTGTCTCCATCCACCCTGAAGGTTTATGTGGCCGCTATCGCCGCCTACCATGACCTCCTGGACGGGAAAACGGTAAGTAAGCACGACCTGGTCATCAGGTTACTGAGGGGTGCGAGGAGACTACATCCTCCTCGTGCTCCTCTCGTACCCTCTTGGGACCTCTCAGTAGTTCTAAGTGCTCTGCAGAGGGCCCCTTTTGAGCCTTTGCGGTCAGTAGATGTTAAGTTCTTGTCTATGAAGACAGCGCTCCTGACCGCACTGGCCTCCATCAAGAGGGTAGGGGACCTGCAGGCATTTTCGGTTGACGAAGCGTGCCTGGAATTCGGGCCGGCCGACTCTCACGTGATCCTGAGACCCCGGCCTGGATATGTGCCCAAGGTTCCCACCACTCCGTTCAGAGACCAGGTGGTGAACCTGCAAGCGCTGCCTTTGGAGGAGGCAGACCCAGCCTTGGCACTGCTCTGTCCAGTACGCGCCCTTCGCGCTTACGTAGACAGGACGCAGTGTTTCAGGACCTCAGACCAGCTCTTTGTCTGTTATGGTGGGAAGCTGAAAGGGAAGGCTCTCTCAAAGCAAAGGCTGTCTCACTGGATAGTGGACACCATTGTTTTGGCTTACCAGCAGCAGGGACGCCCATGTCCCCTTGGGGTCAGGGCCCATTCCACCCGGAGTGTGGCCTCCTCTTGGGCTTTAGCACATGGCGCTCCGCTGACAGACATCTGCAGAGCTGCAGGCTGGGCGACACCAAACACATTCGCCAGGTTTTATAACCTCCGAGTGGAGCCTGTATCCGACTATGTACTCGCCTCTGCAAGTGGCCGGTAATGGATTGGCTCAGGTGTCTTCGCTTGCTCGCCATTCCACTCCACGGACTGGATACGTGCGATATTCTTCTCAGGTGAGTTCCCCGAGAGCCCTGAGCTCCTCCAGCACTGACGACGCCGACGCCAGTAAGTCTGCCCTTAGCCCAGACACTCGTGTCCGGCCAGGTGCCCCATGTGCATGGTTCCCCTCCGGCGACCCCCACATGTGTATTTCCACCGTAAGCCTCCCTGAGCGGGTGTATTCCCTTGGCTACCTTGCCACCTCCTGGGGTTAAAAATCCACCTTCGGCTGGTACCCCAGTGATCTTCCGTATGCAGCCCCCCGGGGTCATACGTGTATCCCTAAGTCCTCCCTACGGGTAGGCATCTTGGCGCATATCTCCTCCTGGAATATGCCTCCCAGTGTACCTTGGTATTCCTGCGTTAAGTAGAGGCCTTTGACCGTCCTAGCTTGCATCAGGGTTCTCACGCTTGCGCAGGGCACTGGAAGACAGCCGAGTGGCGTTATTGCATTGGGACCCCCATTCGTCAGTCACTGACGTTACGTCGGAGTGACTGAACGAAAGGGAACGTCTCGGTTACGTATGTAACCCTCGTTCCCTGAGGAGGGAACGGAGACGTAACGTCCCGTTGCCACATCCGCTGTACCGCTGGAACGGAGTTCAACTTGGCTCCTCAGCAGGTAAAACATAATGCGATGATGCCAGCTACTTCCTTATATACCCACGTGGGTAGGCGGAGTTACGCATGCAAATCTCGCATGCCCATGGCATTGGCACTGCCATTGGGCGCTTTCTAGTCTCGGAGATGACAGGCTTCTAAGCGAAACCCCCATTCGTCAGTCACTGACGTTACGTCTCCGTTCCCTCCTCAGGGAACGAGGGTTACATACGTAACCGAGACGTTCACTGTAATGTTTTTAGGACACTTTATTGTATATTAACTGCAATTACATGAAAGCAGTTATTATAGTTATAAAGCTGAACATAAAAGTATTTTTTGATCCACTTAAATAGGAAATCAGTACATTTTTATATTTAATTTCATAATTACTTTTAAGTATGAGCATTTATGGTGATCTAAAATGTGCTTTAATGCAATTTAAATTGAAACATGTATGCCATGTACTTAAATATATCTGTAATTAATTACATATTTTTGTTATGACGTTGCAATTTAGAACATTAAAATATATTCATTGGTAAAAATGAAATTGAAATGTAAAGAGCCTACTTAGTATTTGAATTTCAAGCATTTCATGTACACTTTAAAATGTTAGTTCACACATTAAAATAAGTGTACTTTAAAGTGTACTTTTTGATTTTTATTATTACAAAAGGAACTTTTTAAGTGTACTTAATGTTTTAAGTCATCACAGTCATCAAAGTATTCTCTCTTTAAGTACACTTTAGTATAGGATTTTTTAAATATACTTATAAGATTTGAAAAAGTACAGTAAAAAACGCACATTCAATACAACTGAGCACCGGCACAAGGGTATAAAACACTGTTCACATGGAACTCTATTCATAGGAATTACATATAAACTGCACTTAACAAAAAGTGCACCCATCCAGAAAAGCATTCCAACCTCAAAAAGGACAGCTTTAGATAACTTCACAGCTCAAATAATGAACATTTTTCCTGAATAATTAATATCAGTGCTTTAACAAAAATACAAGCTTCACATGTCTGCTTTTAAACCCTCTGGTATGTTGGCCTGGTTTACTTCTATTGTAAGTGAACTACTAAACGCATAGAGGAGTTTAAATGACTGTTAGCTAATAATCATCACATTCTGTCACAAATAACGTCAATAGACCTTGTGTTGTGTTTTGAATACACTGAACATTTCTTTAAGAAGCTCTCTCAAGACTGCTGTGGTAAATATAAGTGGATGTGGGTTGGAGTTTCATAAGATGTGGGTATTATACTGTCTTTCTCAACAACAAAAAAAGGAAATCTCTGTTGTGGGTGTAGTAACTGACATTTAGAGACTCTTGAGGGAATGCAATGACATGCTGTAGAGAATCATTTTAACACCTTACTGAAACAACTAAGGAAGGAATAGACAAAGTTATACTTTCCAGATTAACTTGTTTAATTGAACAACATATCTTTAAGCTAGTGGTTATTTGTTTGAAAGTTCTCTGGCAAGTTTCTAGCTTTAGATTGCTGTGTTGTTGTGTATTATTCTATCCTCTTGCTTCATCAATGCCTGATCAAAAACAAGTGTTTTATCCGGATGTCTTGTTCTAAACAGTTAAAAGAGCTGCTCTTAACTAGTCAACGCTACATAAGCTAATGACTGGAATACTCTACACAACTTCTGCCCTGGTTTTCAGTCTGGATGTTTTTAAGCTAGTTGCCGAAGTCTGCAGATTTTTGACAGTTGTCAGAGTTATCTAAGATTCCACCCAGTCTGAGGATTTCAAACATGTTTGATATTTTGAGCACATATTGTTTTAATTTTTCATGCATCTCCTAGCAACGAAGCACATGTTTCTGTGTGTGTTTGTTGTGCTCAAAAGGACTAGAAAATCATTGATCCTCAGTCATTTATTGTGATGCCCAGTCTTTATCTGTAACTAGTTACAGCATCAGCAAGTGTATAATGTCTAGTTCTGTTCAGTTTTTGAAAGTTGTGTAGTGTATTCCAGACTTAAAGAGATTAAAGGGTTCACCCTAAAATAAAAATAAAAATGATGTTTATCTGCTTATCCCCAGGGCATCCAAGATGTAGGTGTGTTTGTTTCTTTAGTATAACACAAAGGAAGATTTTAAACTCCAACCGTTGCTCGTATAATGCATGTCATTGGGGTGTTTTCTAACTTTTTTAATTTTATAACTGTCCGAGGAAGGTCGAAACCCGGCACGATCATATATATATATATATATATATATATATATATATAAATATATATATATATATATATATATATATATATATATATATATATATATATATATATATATATTGATGAGCAGAAGAAACTTCTTTCAAAACATTACAAATATTAATGTGTCCAAACTTTTGGCCTGTAATATATTTGTATACATTACTATTTGTAATGTTTTTTAAAGAAGTTTCTTCTGCTTATCAAACCATTTATTCGATCAAAAATACAGAATTTCTTTTATAATTGTGATGATGTCACAGACACACCAGGGTCCAACGCCACCCACTCACAGCGCACACCCTCTCCTGAGTTCTGATCACACACACCTGCTACTCATCATCACGCCTATCACCACCAGCACAAAAAAACACACAATCTCAGTCACTGTCCGGTCTCGTCTAGAGAAGGTACTAATGCTTTCTGTTTTACCTCAGAACTCCTACGAAGATCTATTGATCTCCAATGTCTCTTGTCAAGTCTCCCTGTGTTTCTAGTCCAGTGTGTGTGTGTGTCCAGCGAACTCTCCCTTGATTCTCTCCTGCGATCTCTCCAGCGAACTCTTCAGCGTAACTCATTCCCTCACGAAGACATCCCTCTCACCTGCTCACCTGCACTTCACCCCGTTTTACTCTCTGGTGCTCAATAAACTCTGCTAACTAACATCTTTGTCTCTGCAAAAAATATTTGGTTTTCAATTTATTATACTTTAAATTATCATTTATTTCTGTGATGAAAACCTGAATTTTCAGGATCGTTACTCCAGTCTTCAGTGTCACGTGATCCTTCAGAAATCATTCTAATATTCTGATATATTATGAGTGTTGGAAACAGTTCTGCTGCCAAATATATTTGATGAATAAAAAGTTCTAAAGAACTACATTTATTCAAAATAACAATATATTTTCAAATAATATAAATCTCCTTTACTATAATTTTTTTCAATTTAACACATCCTTGCAGAATAAAATTATTGATTTATTTCAAAAAAAGAAAGAAAAAAATGACTGACCCCAAATTACTGACCATTAGTGTATATTGTTGTTACAAAAGATTTCTATTTTTTAAACATTTGCTTCAATTTTTTTTTCTTTTTTTTTTTCTTTTTCTTTTTATACTGGTTATGGAAAAATTTTAAGCAGCAGAACTGTTTCCAACTTTGAAAATTAATCATCATATTAGAATGATTTCTGAAGGATCATGTGACACTAAAGACTGGAGTAATGATACTCAGCGTTGCATCACAGAAATAAATAATCATTTAAAGTATAATAAATTGAAAACAAATTATTTTAAATTATAATATATCACAATATTAAATTTTATTTCTGTATTTTTGATAAAATAAATGCAGGCTTGATGAGCAGAAGAAACTTCTTTCAAAAACATTACAAATAGTAATGTGTCCAAACTTTTGGCCTGTACTGTTCTGTATACTGTTTATAGAGAGAGAATCCTCATTAGTGCCTGCGACAATCGGTCGAATGAGGATCGTCTGATATGAGGTAAAAAAATACCATAAATACTGTTCCATTTCTCGCAGAAACCTATTGTTTCGTGTCTTAAGACATACATGTGTTGTATTCTTTAGCTGTATTCATAATTATCTGTACATTCAAAAACTAGAATTTCACTCACACTATAATTTTACATCTAATGTAACATAATAACACGACCCATCCTGTCACATTGTTTCTAACAATTGTTTCCAGTTCAAATTTACAAACTGGAGGCTGACTGATAGACAGTGGTGTAGCATCTTGGTAAGCAGGGTATGCATGTGCATATCATGGGATTTTATGGACATAAAATTATGTAACTTGCTCAATAGAAAATTTTGGACTATTACTGATACTTCTCTTGTGTTGGATCTTGATGGTCTGTTATTTTAAAGAGATTATGAATTTAATAAGATATTAATGTCCTTTGTGAATCAATGTGTTTAGTATGACGTTTTCTTTATACACTGCATAAACACCTCGTTGCACTTGTTATTTGGGGCCCATTAAAAAATGGGACCAGGGCTGACTTGCTAAGCCAAGTATAACTCCTGCACATGATAAACCTTAAAAAAATCAGTTTGTATTTAATTTACATTTCAGCTCTCATGATATTCCTCAAGTATGGTGTTGCATTCTGCTCATAAAGCAGCCCATCTCATGAATAAACATAGAAAACATGTCATCTTAATCATGCTTCTGCTGTTGCTACTCATAATTAATACACATTGCTTACCTAATGATGTGAAATATTGCAGAGATGAGGAGTTCATTATAAATGGCGATTGCCAAGTAGCGAGGCTCATGGAAAGCAGAGGGCACGGTCCTTACAGCATAGCACAAATACACACCCCACAGCAGGAACAGGAACTCCGCTAGAACAGGAACACAAGGAGACACAGCACAGTGCGGTCACTAATTATTTAGTGTGTCAAGTCTGGGAATGCCAGCTAAAAAGATGTGATTTCACACAGCCTGAAAGGCTGTTTTCCCCTCCCTCTCTCTTTTACCGCATCAGTCAAAGTATCAAGTAGATGGTGCATGAACATCTTGAAGGCAACGTTTGAACTTAAAACCTAAAACATATTTTAGTATTTGAATGAATTGTTATTTAATAGGCAAAAACTGTGAAAATAGTAGTGTCTAAATTCATAGTATTCATAAAACAGTAGGCAAATAGTACCCAGGTGACCCATTACTTCCGACAAGATTCTAAAGTGTGCATGTGACACTTTATTATCCCATGAGGCCACAGGAGAGGATTTGTAAATGGTAGTGAAGTGACAAGTAGGTCAAATGATAATGACAACACAACGGGTGTAGTACAGTATGTCCGGATTACATTGATACAATATAGAGCATACTTTTTAAATAGTTGCAAAACAAGAACTTATTTGAAAGAAGTGCTTACTCAGTGAGTATGTGATTTCAGATGCAGCCATTGGTGTCAAACGCATGAGCTATCAATATAAAACTGTCAGACGTAACTTACTGACTCAGCAAGTTCTCATTTCATCTCATTTTGTTTAAAAATAATACTCTCTCTTCTGGAGGCACTGGTTCTTTGTAGATTTTTTTCATCAGACTCAGACTCTTCTTTTGCAGCATCTGGTATTGACACTATGGGGAATGCCATCAGCGTGACCGCTAGTGTTGGGTTCAAGTCCAACTTTTTAGAAGAGTTGAGTCTAACCAATCGAGCCTGGGTCAAGTCCTTGCACAAAAAGGACAAAAAGAGTCAAGTCTAACTAAATATTACAATATGTCATTAAGTTAATATCTTATAGGCACGTTTTAACCGTGTTTATGATTTCACATCATCTCATTAAACGTATTCTGCTGAGTAAACTAAAATGTATTGGAAGTTATTTCTAACTTGACTTCTGTATTGTGACATATTCCTGGGTGAAACCGTGTCTAATGTGAACAACTATAAAGTGAAATTTGACTGTATCCATCAACATAAATTCAACCGGTAACCGGTAACTTTGGTGAATAGGAACAGTGGGTGTGTGGCCCTGCACACCATGAAATCTGTCCAATTTCCGCTCAGCAGTACTGCCAGATGGTGTCTCTCCAGATCCCCACCCACCCCCTAAGGTTAGGACACAGATGTTGCGGCAACTCCAGGCCCGCCCATTGAGTGGTACTATCTCCTGGGGCAGTCCCAAAAAAGCGGTGTAAACCACAAATCTATCCATCAATGCCACAAAAAACACACATCCAGTGGATCTGCCATTCTATGGTTGCTAGTTGCCACAGAGGAGCATCTGTGCTTAGGAAAAAGGGAAAATATTTATCCTCAGTTCTCAGGTCTCACACTCTGAACTCTTTGGTCTGCCAATGTGGCTGCTGTAAATAAGTTTACAGAGCTGTCAGCAGCTTTCAGAAAATATATCCCTCTCTGTGGGTCCATGAGGGTTGATGCCGGGTGAACAGAGTTATGTAGAGCAGTATAGATTCTCTCTACTTCTTTTACCTCTCTCCCTAACTACAGGGAAAACTATGGTTTTTGAAGTAGAAATGTATGCTCCCCTTTGTATGGGTGCTTTGAGGGCTCTACTATAGGTCTGGATTCACAATGCTAATAAGTAGAGGAATTTAGCTTGTAGGGTACCCTTCCTTTTTAGCTATAGCGTGTCTTAGGGACAGTGCCTTGACTCAAGGCAGGGTATTGGCTGCATTTATTATTGGGCAAAATTATTAGGCAAATTGCATTATGTCCTGTTCTCGTTTGCTTCCATTTCCTGAGTAACGGGTAAGAATGTATGCTCTCCCTTGGATTAGTGGCAATAATGAGGAGAGCCACTAATTATTGAGGTGTTTAGCACCATGCATGATCCCTTTGGTTGCTTAAGTACCTCTTGGAGTTAAGTGAACCAGGTGAATGGAGCTATGATGGGCAATTCACAAGAATCACAAGTTTACCTCCCTCCTTAACTACTGTAATTTAGGTCTGGAAGAAGGGATAAACGCTCCTATTTGGTGGGGTATTTCTATAGGGATGATAAGTGTTACAAACTGAGGAGTAGAGGTAAACAGCTGATGGCATCCTTCCTTATTATTTACTATAGTCCTGGAAAAGTGCCCTTACTCAAGTAAGGGTAGAAGCTATTCTCCCCTAATCACTCTATGGTTGTAAAAATGGAGCAGAAGCTCCCATGTGGTAGGCTGCTCCCTAAGAGACTTGTCAATACTGGTGAGATATACCTGGCATAGCTGAGGCTATGCTTGATATTTTCCCCTTAGAGCTCTTCTCTTGGTTCCATATAGGGTCGAGGCCTTTCTCACAAGGGAGACATAACAGCTTTGTCTGGCTATCACCAGACCAAGCTCAATTTAAAATTGAACCTTGGTCTGGGGAGTCCGCTCTGTATTTTCTACTGCACAAAAGGCATGATCAACTAACATTATTCAAATGACTCTGTATGCAATTGGATAGTCCTTCAGCCAATCAGACCACAAGAGGTATGATCAACAGGCATCGATCCATCGCTTCTCTATCTGTCATCGTGTTAAACTCGCCAATAGCGCACCAGGTGGATAAGTCAGTCTGTGATTGGTTCCTGCAAAAATGTAACAAAAGCAGTAGAAATTAATGTACAGGTTTCCAGACTGAGTTGCAGGGTGAAATCAAAACACCGAAGGGTTATTGGAAAGGCTTATTAGAAAGCGACAGGCAGATGAGCTTATCAGGGTTAGAGCAAAACTCAGCAGGACTGTGGCTCTCTAGGACCAACATTGGCCACCCCTGATGTAGAGCATAGAAGCTTGGGGATCTTTCCTAGTATGTTGGCTTAGGGGGTACAGCAACGATATGAGTATAAGCATAAATTGACTCTATGGACTACCAAGGCGGTGTTAGAAGCTTACATCAACCGCATGGTTGTCATTACATAATCTCATGTGGTTGATGTATGCTTCTGACACCAGCTTGGTAATCCATAGTCAATTTATGCTTTACCTACCATGTTTGTGTATATCCACAGTCTAGGGAAGCAGGAATTCCCTCAGCATGCCGTAGTTGGTATTGCTTTCCCATAGCATCATTGCCAAACACAGCGTTGAAGTTCCATTTTGAAAGGGAACATTTTAGGCATATGTAACCCAGTTCTCTGAAAAGGGTAAAAATAAGATGCGTCTCTCTGCGCGTCTCCCTCAGACAAAAGTTGATGACGTAACTCAGGCGTCCTTTTCTTCTGATGTGCACTCCACATGTGGCGTCATGGGCTGCTGTCAGTCAATGATTATTGACAGGGGGTGTTTCTAGGATTTTCATTTTAGGGGGGGCTTAAGGCTTCAACTCTGCAAGAACAGAGAAAAAAAGTTCTCGCTCCCAGGCTGCGAGAACAAAATGACATCATTTGGGAATTCTTGTACTTTGTTCTCGACACATCGCCTGAGCAGAACTTTTTTCTTGCAGGTGTCCGAGAACTATTGTGTGATTGGTCAGACATTTAAAGTGGGCATGGTTAATGCGAAGAAACGCAGATGATCAGCACCTGCTTTTCTCGTGAAGTATGGAATGTACTGGCCAGAACAAACTTTGTTCTTGTTCTTGCCACCTCGAGAAAACAAACAAATTTCTTTGTTCTTGCAGAGTATGTCCCAAGCTTTGGAAAAAAAATGGTAACACTTTAGTTTAGGGTCCAAATTGCGCTATTTACTAGTATCTTACAAAAATGCATGCCCATAGGATATTGGCTGTTTATTAATAATTATAAAGCAAATATTAACACCTTACTGCATGGCCATACTGTACATGCATTAATCGTACCCAATAATGTAGGCAGGTTTATAATCACAGAGATCCCAAATGTTAGATAGGTTGGGGGGCATGCTCCCCAGAGAAATTTTTTTTTATATGATCTATATATGTGCATTTTAAGACGTTCTGAAGGCCAAAAAAATAGATAACAATAGCTTGAAAACCATGTCACTGGGCATTAGATTATTTGTCTTATCTCCACATCTCTCTTTTTCTCAGTTTTTATCTTGCCCTGTCTTTTCCCTTCATAACACTGAGCTTAGACTTAGACTAGAGTTTTGTCAGTGAATAGAGAAAACAAATGGTTTACATATTAACATACTCATTGATATTATATTTTTATAAATAATTTTCTTAGACATGTTAATTTACTGTTTATTAAAGTTTGAAGTTTATTAAATTAATACACAATATAAACACATTTATTACTAATCGTATGCCCTATACAGGCAGAAAAAAATGTATTTTGTATTTTGTACAAATGTATTGTATTTGTGTAAACAGAAACTGCTGAGACTGAGCGCGAATTTGATTTGATTGATTTTATCAAATATTTTGACATTGGCGAGCGGTGACAGACCAATGAGGCTCAGATTTCCGCACATACCTCTACTTCTGGTGTGCACTCTGCTCGGTGCCGCTGCGAATTGAAGAACACAGACTAAAAGACGGGACGAAGCTGAAGCCCCCCGCCAGTTTTGTATGTTTTAAAGGTTAATCACATTTTTAAGGGGGGCTGAGGCATACATTTTGGAGCCCTCCTAAAAGCCCCCATAAAAAGAGCCTAGTGACGCCTATGATTATTGGCTTGTGTTTACACATACCATTACACTGGTCACACATTCCCCATAGCACAAGATACAGCAACTCATTCCCCTTCTCAGGAAGCCAGTTTGCATATGCTATTTATTTTAGTAAATTATCCCCATATACTGATTGGCTTTATCACCCTGTATCCTCTCCACCAATAAGCTGGTGTTTGGTGGGGGATCTGGAGCAATATGGCTGCTGTTGCATCATTCAGGTGGATGCTGCACACTGGTGGTGGTTAAGGAGATTCCCCCCTTCTATATGTAAAGCACTAAAATAAAATATATATATAGATATATATTATTTCATACACCCATCCATCCATCCCTTGAATTGCTTTATCCTCTGCAGATATCCCAGCGTCTAGGGCCACAGGCAGTATGGACACATGTCCAATCAATAACAGAGCTCACACACAGACACACAGTTGCACTTTCATTGACACATATGGTCAATTAAATGTCTCCAATTCACCTATACTAAAGGTTTTTGGCCCAGGCCCACAGTAACAAAGGAAGAACATGCAAACTCCACACAGAGAGAGCGAGCCTCCAGACTTGAATTGTACTTCTAGCCACTTATGCTTGCCACACTTTTTATAGTAAAGTTCATTTTAATTTTATTTCAAGTAACAAAAATGTTTGTATTCTTTTAGTTTAAGTTAAATATTATAACTTAGTGAGTACAACTATAATTATGCTTATTCGGTTGCAGCCAATTTGTGAATTTTTTAGGACAATCCATTAAAATGAACGTTTGTGTTGTCTGTTTATAGTCATTCTGATTATGTTCACATCAATCAATACTATTATAATGTGCTGAAGGAATAGTTCATCCAAAATTTAAAATATTTTAGCCTAACAGGACAAAAAAGTACATTAAATATAGCTTGTATCTTTGCCCTTTCTCCATTCAAGTCTTGCACATTAATGATACTAGCAAGAATGTCTTTGTGTGGGTGTGCATGAAAAGAGTGTGTTTCTAAAATGAGTTTTGAGAGCAGTTTCCAGTTCTCCCTCTCCCTGTGCTTCACGCTGTAAGCAGAAGGTACTCGAGCTGTCAAAGAGAACTGTCTCTGCATGACTGGCCACGTCTCACACCCTCATGCCTTAAATGCTGTCTGGCCACACTCAAATGATCAGATTATACATTCCACATCTCTTCTTTCAGGATTGCATCCGTAACCCTTAGAGTTTGCCATTCTTGCCTCATTTTTCCTTGTCTAAGACTACTGGTAGCAAAAAGGCAGTTATGTAGTTGGCGCCAATAAAAAGACTTCTACATCATCTACTTCATTATTTATGTTCTATCCACATATAATATTATAAAAAAAAATAATACTAATACAAAAATTAAGCTATTATATGATTTGTTTAAATGTATGGCACTGGTTTTTAAAATCTGCATCTCATTTATTGATATTCATACATTTTTAATTGTGGTTTGAGGGCTAGATTTACTGAAAGTTTGCACCAGCGCAAATACTCTTTCACTGCATGAAAACCCTGGAATACGGCATTATCCGGGCATGGTAAACTCCTGTGTAATTTGAGGTTTACCGGACGTATGTGGGAAAAAGCGGATCAGAGTAACACGGAACAGTATATTTCAAGATACACCCGGAAACCTCACATATGCGGACATATACAGGCATCCGTGAAATTTCACGGAAATATACAGCTGAAACACTGCTGGGTGCTAGGACTGGTGACTGTTAGGTGTGAAGAAGGCCTTTCATATGTTAATGACACTGAGGTGCTGGCTGTTCTCAGAGGGAGGGGTGGCAGGGGAGGACTTCAGGATTTGGAATTATGACTCTTAATCAAAGTTTTTATAAAAACACTAAAATAAACACCCCGAACATATAGTCACAAAAACAGAGCATTTAAATTAAGGAATTAAATGGAACAAATAAAGGAAAATTAACCAACCATTTTAGAATAACACACATTTATTGTGAAGCTTTACAAAATGCAGTTAATAACAATAACATTTAATAAAAAGGAATGTACATTAATGTGAAATAATGAAAACATGGCTTTAAAAACACAAAAAAAACCAGATATGCTCAAAATAAAATTAAAGGAATAAAAAGAAGGTCGTTGGAAATCGCATGGGGCTAAATCTCAAACATTGTGCAAATGGGAATTATGGCTGATACCTTTTCTTTTGTCTGACTTAACTACACAATGCATGTACTTAGTACACATCTCCCTGCAATACGTTCCACAGGTAGGAACGCTGCTGCACAATCAGTCTGTGCCCCACACCTCCACAGGGTTCCCAAAGAAACATCTGTCTGGATGAGGGTGTAACCACGAAACCATTGCAACAACATGGCATATAGTACGCGTGTTAGTTTTTAACACTGATTATAAGAAATCTCTTAATGACTCCAGCACGCAGCTCTGCATTTGGGTCGAGGACTGGTTCGTCCAAGAATTTGTATTTCTCGCCACGCCTCTCTTTTTAAAAAACCCAGGTCTTTTTTACCAAGGTCCCTAATGACTGAGTTACTTTCTTGTAACAATAGGTTAGTTTGGGGTACAGATATTCCTTGCCGTTGAAGCTTATCTTTTTGGACAGACAGCATATTCAGTGAAGTTGTCGTACTGGTATATTTTCTTAGTTAATATAAAGTCTTGGGAATCATACCAGCAAATTGCATTAATCAATCAACTTTATTTATATAGCGCTTTTACAATGACGATTGTTTCAAATTAGCCTCCCAGTGTCAAACGAGACAGTATTGCAACAAAATTTTAGTTGGCTGTAGGGTCAACAATGTTGGCAGATCAATATTATAGTTTATAGAATTAAATAAGACATAATTAATTCATTTTATTTGTATATTTAGTTGAATAACTTAGATCATAAATTTAGTGTTATAGTTTGTGTGTCCCCAAGTGAGTAAGCCAAAGGCCACAGTGGCAAACCCAGAGGAGACACCAATCAACACTGAGAATATTTCCAATGAGGCATCATTTGTCTGAGGCACAGCAGCAGTGCAGTGATGGCATTGTCTGAAATGTTGAACAATGCTTGCCAGGTTAAAAGCATTATTGCTAATAGCTTTACAAGTAATAAAGCAGAGCTGTCTCTATTGTCATTATCTTCTTCAGGTTTGTCATCTTTAAAATCCAAATGTTCAGTGCTGACCATCTGTAAAGACATGTTGCTCTTCATGGTCACTGTCATCATCTGAAGAAGTTTCACTGAGCTCCAAGGAAAGCCTGAGCAGCTCATTGCGTTCTTCTTCTTCTTCTTCTTCTTCTTCTTCAAAAAAAAGACATTTGTTAGAGTTTTTTTTTTTTTTAGAAAAAATTAATAGAAGTGTAACAATACACATCTGTCTGTGTGCATCAATTTAAATGTAAGGAGCCTTGCCTTCAGATCTGCCGAATCTTGGTTCTCATGTAAATGCTTGGTTTCTTCAAATATGCAGAAATCAACTTGCTCTTGGACTTCAATGTCCCCTGTAACAATTAAAGAACAATACAACGATTTTAGCTACACACAAATTTACATACACAAGCTAAATACAAAGATTTAGTTTAAACAGTGAAACATCACAACACCAATTGATTAATGGCTGGAGCTATGCATTTGTCTAGCATTATCTTAAAGTTAGCAGCTGTTTACTAAAATGCCTTAGAATCACATATCATGCACTTTACAATACAGCATGTGTACAGGTCATGATGGGCCATAGAAATGTTAATGGGCCATTCGTAATAGTTTATCCAAATAACTTTAGTTATTGTTATGAATGGCCCATCATGATTTAAATGTTCAGCAAATACAGCTATGACCAAATTTGTAATAAATAAAAGTTACAATGTATTAACAAGATTTATGCCTATACTGAAAAAAAACACAAACTTACTACATTCTGAAAACAAGCAAATCACTATTGTGTGTCAACTCTAACCAAAGCAGATAATGAACATCAGTGTAATGTTGCACGACATCTGTAAATATATAAAACAAATGCTGATGATCACCATCTTATTTTACTTGTCATTTGGTTTTACATTAAACAAAATGTTCAGTAACTTACCAAAATGAATACCAATATCATCCCAGTCCACAGGTCTCATTTCGTCTGGATGAAGTTCATCACATGCACTCTCTTCCAGCACTGTGTTGTGATTTGTCTCAGCTGTAATCGCTCCATTGTGAAAAAAAAAACTTTTTTTTGTGAAGATAAAAATATGCATGTGAAACATTCTCGTTGCAGTGGTCGCAAAACCGCCGAGCTCTCGTTCTCGTATTATTATCAACAGGTGGTTGTCCTTCCATGTTGATAGATAATTATGTCCAGCATTATATTTTTGCACCAAATTAAAGATACACCTGCGACGCGTCATACCGAGGGCGTGGTTTGAGTGGGGATTAGCAAGCAAACAACACGCCAAAGAGGGGGCGGTTTGAGGTTTGAAATCAACCACTCACAATACAGGTGGGGACGGAGGCGCACCCAATAGTAGTGTATTGTTTCATGCGCGCGAAAGTTGAAACCTCCGCATTGTTTCCGGAAGTACAGAGAACGGATTGTTGTTTTTTTGTGGTGTTTGGTTGAGATTTGGAATCGATCATTTTCGACAGATTTAATATGGAGAGTAAAAGGAACCTTAGTTTTTCTACTCCACTGAACAAAGGAGGACAAGCAGCCTCAAGCTCAAGCCCAGTTACTGTGAAGGCCTTGATGAAGCAGCTGATCTCCGGCCAGAATGCTATATCTCGTCAGCTTACTACTTTAATATCTGCACAGCATGAACGGGCCGATCTTCTCCAAGAGGCTCTCCAGCGTCTTTATTCTCTCGAGCAAAAGTATGAGCAGCACGGACTAACTTACAGGAAGAGCCTTACAACATTGTGAAAAGATTTAAAAGGGCACGTAACGTGAGGTAAGTTCAGTTATTGTTATATAATGTGCCTGTAAACCAAAGTTGGCTTACAATTAACGTTAGCCTAATAACGTTATGTGTTTTGTCTCCAGCGGTTACTTTGATGGCCATCTTATTCAAACTTGAAAATATTGTGGTTCTTGCAGATTGTGAATCCGTTTAAACGCATTTTAATTCCAAACTTTACAGGAATCTGTAAGGTGCCTTTGTGTGAAACCCAATTCAGAGAACAGCCCACACAAATACGATCCACAAACTGGGTAAGACTATTTATTGTATAACAAGTTACTGTAAATGTTAGGTTAACCTACTACTAACGTCATATGGATTTGAAATGCCAAAACTGAATTTCATTAATTATAACTGCAACTTTTCCCCCCAGAATAGTCATCACACAACCTCGCTTTGACCATTTCCCTTTGAAGAATTAAGGACAACTTTTACAGATGTTGACCCTGAATTTGTAAAAGGTAATCTTAAAGATTGTATTATTTTTTTAAAGTAATTTTATATTAATATTTACCATGTGTGCTTTGTTTTGCTTACTTTTATTGGTTCTACAATTATTCATGATTTATTTAGCAGGTTGCAAGACATATTGAGACACCACGGAGGAAGTATTCTGTGGCTCAGCCTGAAAAGGCCCAAAAAAGACACACTATGAAGACCATGGCAAAGAACCGTCAAAGAAAGTGAAGGGTAAGTTAAGAAACTTGCTAAGCATTTATTTTCTCTTTAGGAGATATGATTTTGTCAATATTGTGATTAAACTTATACATTAAACCCAATACTTTGATCAAATCTGAGTGTGACATAACCATACTCATTAGTGAATAATGCAAATTGCATGTAAACTGGAGTGAAGAGTTCTGCTCATGTCATGTGAGCACCTTCCTGCGATTAAGACCTTACTCTTAGAATACATAGTTGCATTATTGTTGCACATGTTAACACAGTCAGTGTTTTAGTGGTTAAATTACTGTCATGTTTTGCAGTTGCTGGAGACCAGGTCCAGGGTTGCACAAGCTAACGCAGAAAGAGACCTGTGAGAGACTGCAACAATAGAGCAAATGTCTGATGAAGATGATGCTGTTGATGGAAGGCCAGTGTGGATGGTGAGGTCTCCACCAAACCGAACCACGGTTATCTGCGCTCTGCCAAGTGCTACGAACCAGACTAGAGGCTGACCCACGCCACACGTCACATCATCAGTGCATCATTATAATGTATTTTTACAATGCTCTTTGGAAATGTTTCCACTTATATATATTGTGTACTTAGAACATATATCATATGCATTTTTTTTCTTTTATTCCTTTACATCGCCGTCCTTTAAATAGAATTTGCTCACTTTTTTTTCCCCCATTCATTTTATAATATATGTTTACAATGCTCTTTGGGAGTTTTTTTTTTTTTCACTTATTTTTATTGTTTACTTAGAACATTTATGTATATTATATAACCTTTTTTTAACATTCTGGTTCTAATTTTATAATGTTACATTTTTAGATACGCTGTATTTATTTCTTTATATCGCCAACTTTTAAATATGTTGTGTTAATTTAATTTTTCATGCCTTTTTTACCCTTTCATTTTAACTTATGTTTATTTTATATAGTTATATTTATATTGTTTATTTGTTCCTTTTAAATGCCTTTATTTTTGTATTTTTTTTTTTGTTCTTTACATTTTCATCCCTTTTAAATACATTTTGTTCACTTGTTTTTGTTTCTCCATTCTATTCTTTTGCTTGTTTAAAATGCTCTTGGTAATGTTTTATGTACCTTAATAAATATTCCATATTTTCCTAAATTGTTTTTTGTGTGTATTTTTCATTTGGGGGGAGAGGGGGGTGGGGTTTATGGTGTATGAGCAGTATCTGCATAGCTGACCTATAACCAATCAAATCACTAAACTATAAGGCCTTGGGTGGGCTAAGTTTTAAAAGTAACCAATAAAATCACTTTACTGGGGTTTAAATGTGCCCTGTCATCCAATAGCAGTTTGGGTTTTGAGAGTGGTTTTAAAAGAACAACCAATCCAGTTTGAGTTGTAAGGCCAATAGGGGATGGGAGGCAAAGCTGATCAGAGGTGTGAAAATGTCTCCTGAAAAAACCTGATGGGATTACTTGCCATGGCAACAAATGGCTGTAGCATGGAAGTATACGGCCACAACATACATCCGATTTGGTATCATTCCGGATGTATACGGATATATACCGATCCATGGAATTTGACCTATCCGGCCAGTATACTCCCGGATTCTTCCGAATTTCAGCAGTGTATACAGGAGTATACGGGTCCGGATACACCTTTTTTCATGCAGTGTTTTGCGATACATAAAAATACTGTCAGGATTAACTAAAGACATGCAGTGAAAAATTGTTGCTCTTAGTAGATTGCGTTGGTCATAATGGAAATGAGCTGGCTTTTATTTGTGTATTGTCAGTAGGGGTGTGTTCACATTTGTAGTTTGGCTCCTTGGGTTCTTTTGGTCATTTCAGTAATGTTTTCATTCAAGTTTCCTGGTTTTGTCATGTGATCCATTGTCATGTGATTCCCATGCCCTCATGTGTTCTTGTGTCATGCAGTCATTGGTTCATTGTTTAATCATTGTTCTTAGGTGTCTCTTGTCTAATCATTAGTCTTTGTGTATTTAATGCTGAGTTCCAGGCAGCCCATAACTGTGTTTCTTATCATAAAAAAATATATATTAAAAAAAATTCAAACCCTTCTTTTTTTCTCTTTCCCCTTCCCTTTTCTGGTTTCTGCTACTCTGGGTAATATCCAAATCTTTGTATTTGGGGCCTTTTTTTTGCATTTCTTTGCCTCTTCATGACAGATTGTACTCCTCAGTTGTAATTCGCTTTGGATAAAAGCGTCTGCTAAATGCATAAATGTAAAATGTAAATGTGAAGATGCACTGGAACGGCCGTTGAACCCATGGCTTCCCACCTGTGAACTCGTACTAGATCGATGTACTTCCAGTTATGAGTTCTGAGGCCTGTTGCATGAAGCTAGCTGAACAAATTGAGTTTCAGAGTAGGTTTAGAGTTGACAAATTCAGATAAATGCAACCACGTTTAGATCAAGTTCAGGGAAAACTATGATCAACCGTTTCTCAAAGCTTGGTATAAATGTTCTCTGTCAACTCGGGTTTAATCCAGAGTTTGCGTTTAACTGCGACGTTCGGACCAATCACACTGCCAGGTCGATGATTGATTGACAGATGTATAAATTAATTGTGATGAAGCTTGTGAACCTGAAAGTGTGACACGTGATGCAAACAGCCAATCACTGTGTACGATTGATTCTCTTTTGAAGACTGAGAGATCGTTTCGAAAATTATTATGAAATTAAATGCGTTTACAAGGCAGGAATAAACGCTGCTGCAGCGAAGGTTTGAGAAGGCAGCTAAAAGAATATCTGACTATATCAATGCATGGTGTGAATAAAATAATTATGCCTAATAATTATAGGTTCACAAAGAGCTCAAATGAATACACGTTGTTTAAAAGAATTATAAATGCATGTATTAAATTTATATTACTATTTGGCTACTTGTCAATCAATATAATATTTATATGAAAATATTATATGAATTCAAAGAGATTATAATTAATATAAATATTAAAAAAATAATTAGCACCATAAGATGCACAATTTTATTTCTAAAGTTTTCATTATAAACTGCTTTAATTTGAAACGAGACATACAGGGGGTGTGGCTTTATTGCATCTTTACTTACAGCTGATTGGTCCAGTTTGGGTTCACTCTCTCGCTCTCTAACCCAGAATAAAACCTGCTCCCGAGCAGGTAAGCCGTGTAGTGTAAGTTACAATGGTGATGAACACAGATAAAAACCAATCCACCTTCTTGAGCCCAAAAAACGTCTCTGGTACATATGTAACCCTCGTTCCCTGAAGGAGGGAATGGCGACGTATGTCGGACTTGACCGACGAATTGGGATCACATCTGGGAGCCCCTATCAGCTTCGAGATATAGAAAACGGGCCAATGAACATTGGCGTGCGTGCTCTGCATATCGCACCCCACCCCGCTGCGTGGGTATAAAGCGGAAGCGATGCCCACGCACGTTGTTTTTCACTGAGGAGCTGTCTTGTGCCGTCTGGCCAACACGAGCAATTTCCCCCGGCACACGCTTTCTCTCTCTCTCTCTCTCTCTCTCTCTCTCTATCTCTCTCTCTCGCTAGATAGCAGGCAGTCAGATGCTTCATCAACGCCGTTTGGCTCCGAAGTGAATGACAACAGTGCGTGGTGATCACTTCCGCTTTATACCCGCGCAGCGGGGTGGGGTGCGATATGCAAAGCACGCACGCCAATGTTCATTGGCCCATTTTCTATATCTCGAAGCTGATAGGGGCTCCCAGAAGTGATCCCCAATTTGTCGTTCAAGTCCGACGTACGTCGAACGTGACTGACTGAAAGGGAACCAGAGTTTGCTCAACCTAATCTCGAACTTACCTGGGTAACAACTGAAACCAGCTTTGTGCAACAGGCCATTGACGTCATATAGCCCACGAAACAACAATGGAAGCCCTTACGGATGGTGTTTATGGAAGTCATACATTAAAATCCAAATTGTTTATTAAAATAAGGTATTGCTCTGTTATTCATCCATGAATGTTATGCATTATCAGCAGCTTTCCTAGCATTTGCTAGTTTTCAGTCCATTGAGTGCAAGAATAAATTAATATCAAATACATTTCGAAATACACAAATAATGTAAAATAAAGGATATAATAGCCTCTCTTGCCTTATGCAATGTTTTTTTTTCCCCTTAAATAAGCAAGCAGTCCACCATACTTTGTTTACATCTAGCTACTGCAATTCCTTGCGCTTAGGAAGTTTGGCGTGAGTTTGCCTGGAACGCTACAAAGTCATGAGTCATGGTTTGAAGTCGTAACTTGCGTGCTGAAAAACCTGCAGGGAACGCAGCATAAGCCCTCATGTTTGCCATGATCCTGGGTGAGTATTGTTACCTGTAACTACTAGTGAGTGTAAGTCAAGTCCTTCGTCTGCTTTGTATTTGTTCACGCTGTAAATAAACTGCACTTGGGTTCATCATTTCAACTTGCCTCCAGTGGATTAACCTGTTACACCTAACTTGATAAATATTCAAAACAATGCTAAGCTAAATATGCTCATTGTATGTGGGTACATATGATGGTATTTTTATCAGTTGAGAACTTACAAAGAGCATAGAAAACATGTGTAAAGGAATGTGTTGCAAGCACAAATGTGGCTCGAATGCCGTTACCGAACTGTAATTTGCAATGTAATTCCTATGATGAGAAAAAAAAACAGGCATGCTTGAGCATTCTGTCCTTTTAGGGACACATCTTGTTACATCACATTCTGTTCGATTCTTCAAAGCAGAGCGAGAACCATCTTTTTAAGGTGTTTTGGTCTGCTTGTTCAGTGCGCTCCAAAGTTCAGATGGCAGCGTTCACAGTTATTAAAATTAACCGCACTAACAGAGCCTTTTTCCAGCGTTTGTTTTAATCAAACCAAACCTGCCAAATGTGAACCTATCACCCATAGGTGTTAATTTTCCCTGTTTTTATCCCCAAGTGTCTTAATATTTGAGTTACTGTATGTATTTTGCTCTCTGATGTTGGTTCAAGTAGAATAAATATAAGAATAAGAACTGACCAGCAGCCATCATGTAGTCCCAGCTGTCCAGTAGGCACATGCTGAACTGCTGGCCCTCTGGGGTGACGCCGATGTCAATGAGAGCGTGATGGGTGTCGTGGTTCTGGCATACTGCTGATGTCCAGGCCACTAGGAACCACACAACCACCAGCAAAATCACAGCAAGCAGACGCAGAACCCTCCAGCTGGTCATGTAAGGGATCCGCTGAGCAGTGCGTGACAGGAACACCTTTAAAACCCTTGGTATGAGAAGGAAGGACAAGACACAAACACAAGAAGAAATTAAAGCAACACTCATGTAGATTTCAGCAAGAGCATAATTATTAGACATATAATATCTACTTTTACAGTAAAAATTATGAAAATTATATATTTTTGTGTAAAATGCAACAAGAGCTTCATTGTTTACTGATCATTTCCTTCTTCTGTTCAGCCACAGAGTATAAATGTTTTACATATATATTTTAATTAAAGTGAAATCCTGTTTACGTACCATGTGTGATTGTTAATTTATTTTATTTATATTCAAATTCAAAAAGACTATGTCTATTTAAGTTTACTTTGAATTGTTGTATAAAACTGTTATCTCTGATCATTCAGTTACTTATAGTGATGTTGGCAGATTTATTTGTACCTGTACAGTTTAAGAATCACTGTTCCATAAACGATGGCAAAGCCGAGCAAACGGACCCATCTCAGGAGAATACACCGGATAACACTTGGATTAAAATAATGTATAATAACCTGATGAGACAAGATAAAAATGGGGAGTTATGAAATTCACAAATCACTGCCTTTATTTTGCATTTATTTCTTTATATATTGTGGCTGTAATTATGGGAAAACATCAGAATTTCACTGATGCTCTTCAGAAAACATAAGGTAGCTGGCTCAATCTGATGAAACTATCAAGACGTCTCAGATATATTTCACATTAATAAGAAGTTATCATCAAGAAATAAGAAGATATGTGCTTGCCATTTATTGTCTTTTTTCCTCTCACATATTTGACTCATATTTTAGTCATCTTAAATGAGGTATCATTCGAAATCTTAAACACAAACATTCATCCTATGAAAACCATTTTAAAATTGGAATTTGCTTTACCATGGAAAAAGTTGTATAAAAATGCACAAATATTTGTCCATATAATAGCACTGAAACATGGTGACAGATCCTTCAAAACTTCAAACACTCTCTTAAACGTAAATGTATACTCAAAACCTATAGCCTATATACACAACCCGTCAAAAGTTTTAGAACAGTTAAGATTTTTTTATGTTTTTAAAGAAGTCTCTTCTGCTCACCAAGGATGCATTTGTTATTAGAAATACAAAAAAGCTGTAATATTGTGAACATAAAGAGTATTTAAATAAAAAAGAACTGTTTTCTATGAATAGATTTTAAAAATGTAATTTATTCCTGTGAAAATGAATTTTGAGCATCATTACACTCCAGTCTTCAGTGTAACATGATCCTTCAGAAATCATTCTAATATGATGATCATCAATGATAAATGCTGTTCTTTTGAACTTGCTATTCATCAAGAATCTTAAAAAAATAAAATTACACAATGGTTTAAAACGTTTATTGAGCATTAAATCATCATATTAGAATGATTTCTGAAGGATCATGTGACACTAAAGACTAGAGTAATGATGCTCATTATTCAGCTTTCTATCACAGGAATAAAAGACATTTTAAAATATATTCAAATAAAAAAGTTATTTTATATTTTAATAATATTTCACAATATTACAGCTTTTTTGTATTTCTAATAACATAAATGCAGCCTTGGTAAGCAGAAGAGACTTCTTTAAAAAAATTGTACACACACACACACACACACACACACACACACACACACACACACACACACACACACACACACACACACACACACACACACACACACACACATATATATACACACACACACACACACACACACACATATATATATATATATATATATATATATATATATATATATATATATATATATATATATATATATATATATATATATATATATATATATATAAAGTGTGTATAAATATACACACACAAAATATATACTACAAGAACAAGCTTTCCAGATTGTCTTCATTTAATCCTTGAATTTATCCTCGGGAGTCTCCAAAGTGTTCCCTGAATTCCTCATTATCCATCAAGCCTGGTGTCCCTTTTGTTCTGTGCCCAACTTATTTAAAGCAGCAGAATTAAATAAATATATGTGTAGACCGATGGAAAGATGCATCTGTTCGTATCTCCCCTGGGAGAGTCAACAGTACAGCTTTCCAAACCACAGTCGTCCTCTTAAATGTGCAAACAGCAAAACGGCCCCTTCAGTCTAATCAAAGAGCTTATAGCCATGAGGAAGACTCAATTAGCAGCACTTCTCTTCTCAGAGAATTAAATGAGTGCCTGCCTTTTATATTCATTAGGATATTGAAAAGCTTAATGCATGTCAGTCATTTACAATTTTTCTTTGATATTCTGAATTGTCCACACAAGAAGCTACTCCAAAACTCCAAACTGGGCAAAAAACACCTTTGTTATCTGTTGTCTTAAGCTCTATTAGCACGGGATGAGTATTATCTGGGGACCTTGTATAATTTAGAAATAATAGAAATAAATGTTTTATAGTAGCCTAATAAAAATAATTTAGTTTAGTTAGGGAACATACGTTACAATTAAAACCTGAACTGAGCACAGACCAGCAGCAGGAATCAGATTTTACTTATCACAAGAGTGAGGAGCAGACAATATGATGGCGGAAGATTTTAAGACTTTTTGTCAGGCTTCTATGCATAGGTTTCTACCAGTACTTCTGAATGGGCTGGGATTTAGTGGGTTTGAAGTGAAAGTATTTTATGAACGACAGAAGGCAATGTATATGCTATAGTAGCCTATATGTTGCCTTCCGTCATTGCCTTCCGTAGTAGCCTACGAGAATCACTCGTTTCATTCAAAGACAGGTAAAAACTCATCTCTTCCATGAGCACTTAATCTTATCATAAAAAATAAAAAAACTTCTTCCTCCTCTATTTCTTTTTTCTTCTTCCCTTTTTCTTTTTTATTGTGCTACTCTGAGTAGTATACAAATCTTGGTATTTAGGGCTTTTTTTGCATTTTTTTTCCTCTTCTTGACGGATCGCTTCCTGTACTCCTGAGTTGTAAGTCACTTTGGATAAAAGCGTCTGCTAAATGCATAAATGTAAATGTACTGTATATGCGGAGAGCATTCACTCAGTATCGTTATCTCATTTTGACCGAAATGGCTTTTAGAAGCATTTGCATCTGAACTCTTAATTTGGTTTCAAAGCTAAATGTAAAAGCGCCCATTTAAGCAAACTTGTCATTGTAGGCTACTGTTCTGTTTTTGTTTTTTTCATTTAGAATAATACTGAACATACCTTTAAAGCAATTTGCCCAAATTGGCTCTAATTCTAAAGTGAAAGTATAAGTTGAAAAAAGCAACACAGCCATTTATAATGGTGTGCTTTATGAATGCAGCCTCCATTCTAAGCAAAATATGGATACAAATGCACAGGAAACAAAAACCTTGCAAAAATTATATACGACCCTCCAAATCCTGGTCATATCACAGAGATGCCGATTCACATGGGGCTAATATTATCACAGGACCTCTATGTTCAGCAAAATATGGTAGGTCATTTGTGGGGAAATTGCTGTTTCTCAAATTACAGACATGTCGACCAGGTAATACTAATCCTGTGTTAATAGGGCTTTATTAGTTCTGTCTGCTTTATACTGGGCTCATTTGAGATGCACATAAATGTTCACTGGTTATCCTCATCAGATGCATGCTAGAAATGATGTCTAACTTGATGAGGCATCATGCTGATGTGTAGCAAAAAACTTACTATTTTTAGCGGCAGGCCGCAGGTGCCATGTTAGTTTACAACATATGGCTCTGAACAACCATGCTTTATGTACATAAGGCTCATTTTCAAAAAAGCACCAATGTTTTAAATGCACTTAGATTACAGCCAAATAAAATAAAATTAAAAAGAGAAAGCTAAAGTTGCCGTACATCCCTGGTATAACATATGGCATCAGTAATTTATGGAATAAAAATTATATATACAGGTACTTCTAAAAAAATTAGCATATTGTGATAAAGTTCATTATTTTCCATAATGTAATGATAAAAATGAAACTTTCATATATTTAAGATTCATTGCACACCAACTGAAATATTTCAGGTCTTTTATTGTTTTCGGGCTGGGGATCAAATAGTTTTTGATCCCCAGCGGAAGTTACAAGCGGAAAAACTTTGCTAAGTGTGCGCGCACGCGTGCTCGGGAGAGGGAGTGAGAGAAGGGAAATAGCCCGCTCACACTCGATGTCCTAGAGCTAAACATCCGAACCCCAGGCCACGGTAGAGGGAGGCCTAGCTGCTCAGGTACGCGACGGGGGAATAAAACGGTTTTAAAAAACCTACATAGCGATATTTGCATTTCGAAGTGCCCTGAGCCGCCTCGCGCGTGAGCAGGCCCATATATATATATATATATATATATATATATATATATATATATATATATATATATATATATATATATATATATATATATATATATATATATATATATATATATATATATATATATATATATATAATGTATCACTTACCATGCGGGTCACCGCTCGAATAGCGAGTGCACGGCGGGGCAATGACGAAACGAAATTATATATTTTTTTTTATTATATCATCAAAGTTCCGCCATCCGTGGCCGTTGAAGTAGTGAAGGAGAAAGATGCTTAAATCTAGTTTTTAAGGGTCAGATAAATCGCACAAAAGGGAGCGAAGCTACCGCTTCGTGAAGGCAGAGAAATCTGGGGAGAAGATGGCTCGCGCGCCAGTATAGTTCAAAGGTGATGAGCTAGAGGGGCAGCGCTGCGCCATCAGCCAATGAATTGCCGTCATTCTATAAGGGCTTCAGACAATCGGCATGCCCATGGGCGTACCCCATATACGTCATTGCGCAGCGCCGAAGTGAACCTATGAAAGAAAACGTCTTATGTCTAATGTTTGATTATACTTACCTTTTACATTTTCATTGAATCATTTAGCAGAGGCTTTTATCCAAAGCTACTTATAAAAGAGGAGAGAAATAGAAGCAATCAGACCAACAAGGGGCAACAGTTGTTCTAACAATTAATTTTTTTAAAGAAAACAAATAGAAAAGGTAAGTGCTAATCTTAATTGGTCAGGTGCAGCTGGAAAAGACTAAGTGTCTTAGACTTTTTTAAAAAAAGGCTAAAGAGTCGGTAGCTCAAATTGAGATAGGCAGGTCGTTCCACCCTGTGGGGACAGTCCAGAAAAAAATGAGAGAACTTTTGTGCCTAATGTGTTTATATCCAGCTATCCCCTTCATCTTGTCCTGGCAGCATTGGAACAGCTGCGTGGGGCTGTCATCTTCTCCAAGCTTGATTTACATAGTGCCTACAACCTCATTCGCATCCGCAAAGGAGACGAGTGGAAGACAGCCTTTATCACTCCCTCAGGTCACTACGAGTACCGGGTGATGCCGGTACTCGTAGTGGCTGTCCAACTCACCCTCGATCTTCCAGAATTACATGAATGAGGTATTTTGAGAATTATTGATGATATCCTCATCTACTCGGGTAACCTAAGGGAGCATGAGGGGCATGTCCACCAAGTTCTCCAAAAGCTCAGAGACCATCAGCTCTACCTCAGGTTGGAGTGAAGTGTGGGTTCCATAGCTCTACTGTCCAGTTTCTTGGGTACATCATTGACAACCACGGAGTCTAGATGGACCAGAGGAAGGTGGACACCATCACTCACTGGCCGTTGCCCAGCACCATCAAGGAGCTGCAACGCTTTTTTGGATTCGCCAACTTCCACCGACATTTCATCAAGAACTACAGTGTGCTCAGCTCCTCACTCACCTCCTTGCTCAAGAACCGGCCCAAGTCTCTGTCCTGGAATCCATCTGCTGAAGAAGCTTTCCATCAGCTGAAGCTCTCCTTCCAGTTCGCTCTGATCCTAGTCCACCCTGACCCTTATCGTCCGTTTTGTTGTGGAGGTGGATGCCTCCTCTACCGGGGTTGGAGCGGTATTGTCTCAGCAGCAGGGGAAACCCTCACGGCTCCATCCATGCGCCTTCTTCTCCAAGAAGCTATCCCTAGCGGAGCAGAATTACGACATCGGAAACTGGGAGCTCCTTGCAATCAAACTCGGTTTGGAAGAGTGGAGACATTGGCTGGAGGGAGCGGAGCATCCTTTTGAGGTAATCACTGATCATCATAATCTAGAGTATCTAGAGTACACCAAACGTCTGAATCATCATCAAGCCCGATGGGCCCTCTTCTTCACTCGATTCAACTTCAAGGTGACATATCGTCCAGGGGACCAGAATAACCGGGCGGATGCCCTATCATGCCTGTACCAAGCGGACCCTGAACCAGAACACCTTGAACCTATCCTCCCTCCAGCCATGGTCATCAGCCTGATCCATTGGGCTCTCCACCAACAGATCCAACAGGAGAATGCCCAACAACATGCTTCGCCGGGAGGTCCAGAGAGGCGTCTGTACATCCCGCCTCATCATCGCCTGCCTCTCTTGGACTTAGCACATTCATCACTGGGCTCTGGACTCCTAACCCTAACCCTAACCCAGGCAGGAAGAAGGACCCTCTCGCTCCACCGTCAGTGATACTGGTGGCCTGCCATGCCTCGGGACATCTCCCGATATGTAAAGGGATGTCCAGTCTGTGCCATTGCCGATACTCCTAGGAGACTGACCAAAGGTAAATTGGTGGACACCATCACTCACTGGCCGTTGCCCAACACCATCAAGGATCTGCAACGTTTTTTTGGATTCGCCAACTTCCACCGACGTTTCATCAAGAACTACAGTTTGCTCAGCTCCTCACTCAACTCCTTGCTCAAGAACCGGCCCAAGTCTGTCCTGGAATCCATCTGCCAAAGAAGCTTTCCATCAGCTTAAGCTCTCCTTCCAGTCCACTCTGATCCTAGTCCACCCTGACCCTCATCGTCCGTTTCGTTGTGGAGGTGGATGCCTCCTCTACCGGGGTCAGAGCGGTATTGGTGTACTGGTGGCCTGCCATGCCTCGGGACATCTCCCGATATGTAAAGGGATGTCCAGTCTGTGCCATTGCCGGTACTCCTAGGAGACTGCCGGAAGGTAAATTGGTGCCGCTACCGATCCCCGAGCATCCCTGGACTCACCTGGGTATCGACTTCATGATGGACCTTCCTCCCACTCAAGGGTTCACCAGTGTTGTAGTCGACGTGGACCGTTTCTCTAAATTTTGTAAATGAATCCCCTTCAAAGGCCTACCGACCGTGTTGGAAACTGCGGAGGCACTCTTCTCCCAAGTCTTCCAGCACTTCGGGCTCCCGGAAGACATTGTATCCAATCGAGGATTACCATCCTCAAACCAATGGCCAGACTGAACGGAAGATCCAGGAGATCGGGAGATCCCTGAGAGTTTACTGCCACCAGAACTCACTCCGGCAGTCCACCACAGGGCTCACCCCGTTCCAATGTTTCCTTGGATTTCAAGCACCACTCTTCCCCTGGTCGGGTGAGCCCTCGGAGGTCCCAGCGGTGGATTACTGGTTCCACCAGAGTGAGAGGTTTTGGGACTCAGCTAACGTGCAACTCCAGCAGGCAGTCCGGAGGCACAAAAAGCAAGCTGATGTCAAACAAGGACCCATGCCGCAGTACCAGCCGGGCCAAAAGGTTTGGCTCTCCACGCCGGACATCCGCCTCCATGCCATAAGCTGAGTCCCCGTTATATTGGATTGTTTACCATCGACAGGCAGCTGAACGATGTCACCTACCGTCTTCACCTTCCCTCACATTACCGTATTGCACCTTCATTTCATATCTCCGTCCTGAAGCCCTTCACAGACGCTCTGTCTTCCCCCACAGAACCTGGTGATGGTGCCGTACCTCCTCCTCCCACCATTCATGAGGACACCAATATCTATCAGGTGAGAGCTATCCTTGAGCCGCGGCGACGGGGGTCTCGGCTGGAGTACCTGGTAGACTGGGAGGACTATGATCTTGAGGAGCGGTGCTGGATCTCCAGAAACGATATACTGGACCCCAACATTCTGACACAGTTCCATCACGACCACCCTGAACGACCCACTCCTCAGGTCCATGGCAGACCCTGTCGCCGCTCATCATCCCAGCTGTCAGGAGCCACCTGTGGAGGAGGGGGTACTGTCACAACCTCACAGCCAACACCTTCGAACACAGCCACGCCCACTCGTTCACAATCACCAGAATACTGATCACCTGTGCACCATCACCAGTGGCTCACATAAAGCACTCCTCATCCCCACAGTCTTTGTCTGGTCTTGCAACGATCAACACACCTGTTACCTACAACTACCAGTACCTACCTGCCCGTCTTCATCATTGTCATCCTTGTCTTCATTCTCGTCATCCCCATCGTCAGCCTCTGGATCACCGTCTTCGTCATCTGTCTTCACCCAGGAAAGTCTGTTGCTATTGTCTACTCACTCTACGTGTCAGGATTCACCTTTAAGTTCATCCTGTGTCCATTACCTCTGTTTAATAAATATCACTGAACACTAACCATCTGTGTCCTTGTCTGTGTCTGACAACATGGTCCTTTATGCGTGTTGTGTGCAAGTCAAGTCACGCTATGAATGCTCAGCAAGGCGCTAGAAATGAAAGGCTTCAAACTGTTTCAGCTGCTAGCTCCTGTTTTAACAAAACAAATCCTGGTAGTCAAATACTGTTGTTAAATAAAAATGCAAAACTGGTCCAAACCTTCAGTACTGTAGGGCAGAGAGTTAAGGACAGCAACAAAAATGAAGTGACATATTTGTAACATCAGACTGGAGACAAATAGGTGTCCCCTTTTCCCTCCAACACTCTGCCATTAATTAATCAGAGGATTTATTTATAACAAGTTGCGCTAGTACTCGATGGACTCATGAATAATACATAGCACTGCACAGCAGAACAGCAGCAGGTCACAAAAGAAAATATACGCACCCATAGTGCATCTGAGAGTGCATGCACATATTTGATCACTGACGACTGTCATTCAGAGTTCTGTTCAGAGTTTAAAATCACATCACAATTTAGTTTGCTTTCAAGTGAACATGAAACACCTATCACAACGCATTTTACTTACATAATGTGACATGGAACAGGACAATCAACATCCATTGAAAATATTACTGGATTGTGAAAAGTGACTGTTAAATACTGGAATAGAGCCAGGTGGTTGGAAGGGAGATACTGAAAAAACAAGCCAGATTTTCTAATGATAACATCATTAGAAAAAAAAGTTGTTTTAGAAGTGATACATGCACTGAAGATTAAAAATGGGAATTAAGAAAGTGAATAGGGTCAGTGTTTATACCATGTTGACTTTAAGAGATGGAAGATATATGATTTTAATTAAATCTTTATGGTGCTGTGGATGCTTTTTATTTGAAGCATGCCCTCATTGGTTTACAATAAATATATTTTGATACCCAAGTTCCCTAGTTGGGCAGACCATAAACTTTAAACATGGCAGAAGGGAGAACAATTGCCGTGACTGATGTTCTTTTATTTTTTGCAACAGTCTTGTCGTTAAAATTGTGCATAATTACTTGTATGAATAACTATTTGAAGCATGTTGCATGTTTTATAAACAGTGAAATGAGAAGCAATAAATACAAGTATAGATCTCTGCAGGATAGTAATAGTAGTTACCAGATCTGTGGGCGAGGCCATCTACAGAGGGCCGTTTTCCACTGTGTTACTTGTTGTTTTTTTTCCCACCTCACAACGTGGGTAGAATGGGTGTTAATAAATCACATACTAAAAAATTATCCCCTTCACTTAACCAAACCGTAAACCAGTTTGAAAACACCCGAAAATGTAGAAACTCCCCCTTTTGTTCAATAAATACCGTAATTCCTCAAATAAAAGCCTGTAGTTAATTAAACGCCGGGCCTCTGATATTGGCCGGGGGCATGGTCAGCAATAACTAATAAAGGCCGGTTTCAAATTAAGACCGGGCCACTGTAGTTAGATGGACTTTATATAGATGTTTTTCGTGCCTTTATGTGTCCTGTGAGTGGAAATATACTGAATACCAATGGAGGCCTATCTTAAGCCTTTCTCAGCCATCAGTTTTCAACAAAAATATCTTAATTGTCCAACGACATGGTGAGTAATACAAATTATTAAAATTAAAATTATTTCATGAATTACTCACTCTCATGTTGTTGGACACCCATAACACCTTCGTTCATCTTTGGAACACAAATAAAGATATTTTTGTTGAAAGCTGATGGCTGAGAAAGGCTTCAAAAAGGCCTCCATTGGCATTCAGTACATTTCCACTGAACCACTCACAAGACCCATAAAAGGCACTAAAGACGACATTACAAAGTCCATCTCACTACAGTGGCTGTACAATAATTTCACAATGCGACAAAAATAGTTATTGTGTGCACAAAAATCTAAATAACGACTTTATCCACTAAGTTATTGACGTGAATTCGACGCATGCACAAGAATATGATGCAGCTCCGCCGTTCAATACATGACTGTGTCAGAGCAGCTTCACAGTGTCAAACAGGATAATATTGCATCAAATTAGATTTGGCTGTACAGTCGTTCTGGAGAAAACAGTGATGTTATCAGCTTATTTTAATTTATCATATAGCGACAATGTTGGCAGATCCGTATTATAGTTTATAGAATTAATTAAAACCTAAATCATAAATTTTATCTGTATAACTAGTTGAATAACTTTGATCATAATTTTAGTGTCTCCAACTGAGCAAGCCAAGCCAAAGGCGACAGTGGCAAGGAACCAAAACTTCATCAGGACATGATGGAGAAAAATAAACCTTGGGAGAAACCAGACTCAGTCGGGGTGCCAGTTCTCCTCTGGCCTATTAACACATTGTGTATGATTATTATTCTGGCAACGTTACAGGTCAGAAATCATATTAGATCGGAATATTCAAAATTTCAGGGTATCACGGAAGAGACGGGTTTATTAGGATGGTGTGTCGATTACACAAGAGTATGAATACATGACGGGTTTTTTGAGCATGACGTGCCGGTGAGGCAAATTCAGAGGAGACACCAATTGACAAAGTCTCAGCAGACACTCCAGGATGTGTTGGTCATGTCCAGGCGCAGGTCCACCATCCAATCCGGACACGGCCGGGATAAACCTCGGGATAAACAGAGAGACTAACATTAGCGTAGATGCCACTCTTTTTATGATGTAACGAGTACATCAGGTGTTATGGAAAGTGTTCCCGGTTCCGGCTGACCTAGTAAATGCAGCCTAACAATCAGTCAATTGATTTGAATAATGAAAGTTAAAAATGTTCTATGTGTATGCCATAGTAAAGAGATGTGTTTTTAGTCTAGATTTAAACTGACAGAGTGTGTCTGCTTCCCGAACAATGCTAGGAAGACTGTTCCAGAGTTTAGGTGCTAAATAGGAAAAGGATCGACCGCCTGCAGTTGATTTAGATATTCTAGGTATTATCGACTGGCCAGAGTTTTTAGACCGCAATAGACGTGATGGAGTATAATGTGTTAAGAGCTCGCTTAAGTACTGGGGAGCTAAACCATTTAGTGCTTTGTAAGTAATAAGCAAGATTTTAAAATGTATGCAATGTTTAATAGGGAGCCAGTACAGTGTTGACATAACTGGACTAATATGATCATACTTCCTGGTTCTAGTAAGAACTCTAGCTGCTGCGTTTTGGACTAGCTGGAGTTTGTTTATTAAGCGAGCAGGGCAACCACCCAGAAGAGCATTGCAATAATCTAGCCTTGAGCTCATGAACGCATGTACTAACTGTTCAGCATTTTGCATTGAAAGCATGTGCCGTAATTTAGATATATTTTTAAGATGGTAGAATGCGGTTTTGCAGACGCTAGAAATGTGGCTTTCAAATGAAAGATTGGTATCAAAGAGCACTCTGTGGAGCTTTGAACAAAGGAGCTTTTCTGTCCAATAATTAAAAATTCAGTTTTGTCTGAATTAAGTTGCAGGAAATACTATGCATCCAATTTTTTATATCAGCTATGCATTCCGTTAATCTTGTGAATTGGTAGGTTTCGTCAGGGCGTGAGGAAATATAGAGCTGAGTATCGTCAGCATAACAATGAAAACTAACGCCATGCTTCCTAATGATATCTCCCAGTGGTAGCATATACAGGGTGAAAAGCAACGGTCCTAACACTGATCACCGGTTGTTAGGACACCGGTCCTAACAACCTTGCGGTACCCCATACTGAACTTGTGATCGGTGTGACATCTCTTCATTTACTGCTACAAACTGATAACGGTCAGATAAGTACGATTTAAACCATGCCAATGCAGTTCCACTAATGCCAACATAATTTTCGATTCTATTCAGAAGAATATTGTGATCGATAGTATCGAATGCAGCGCTAAGATCGAGTAACACTAACAGAGAGATACAACCACGATCAGATGATAAGAGTAAATCATTTGTAACTCGAATTAGAGCAGTCTCAGTACTATGATACGGTCTAAATCCTGACTGGAAATCCTCACATATACCATTTCTTTCATATAAACATTTTACGTTTTTCAAACAGTCTCAGGCCTCGTCCACACGAAGCCAGTGCTTTCCTAATCCGATCATTTTTTTTCCTCGTTTCAAGAAATATCTGCGTCTACACGGGATTAAGAAAACGGACTAAAAACGATGTACTTTGCATGCCAGGCCAGTGTGTGGCGCTGTAATTCTGCCACAGAAATACACTAAAAACGGAGAAGAAGAGTTGTGGCTAGAAGGGGTATAGCAGTGGTCGGAGGTGAGCCAAAATCTCACAATTAAATAACAATAAATACATTTGCTCCTTAACAGATGTGTTTTATTAATGCCTACACCTACCCCAACCCAAAACATACCCTTACAATAATGCAGATACGGTAATTAAATGACGCAATATTGATGTGCGCATGCC
Source organism: Pseudorasbora parva (assembly GCF_024679245.1). NCBI lineage: Eukaryota > Metazoa > Chordata > Actinopteri > Cypriniformes > Gobionidae > Pseudorasbora > Pseudorasbora parva. The sequence goes on from NC_090180.1 coordinate 16,315,656, forward strand.
CAGTGCCCGTAGTTGTATCCCTTAAACTCTTCACCGTGCTGAACGTAGTGTGATGACATCACCGTTTCAGAAAATATACGGGTTCGCTGTACACACGAAGATGGAAGATGATCGTTTTCAGATTTACCCACTTTGGGACCCGGTTTCGAAAAATATTGGATTCATGCTTCTAAAACGCCGGATCCGTGTGGACGAAACGCTGATACGGTACAAAATGTATACTTATACAGCGAAATGTGTCTCTGTGTGGACGGGGCCTCAGTGGAGGTTACCGATTAGGCTACAGTAATTCTGACCAAAATTGCTTTGTCGCCTTTCTGGCTGTTGTTGTGAATGGTGATATTTTTGCATGTTTCTTTAAAAAATCAATGATATCCAATAGAATGGTATCGCTTTTATTCGCTATTAATTTAAAACGGTTTATTTAAAGCAATTATTTTTCAAACAGATGGAATTAGAAATACAGAACTGCCCCTAATAAAAGCCTGCTTCAAATAAAAGCCTGTTCTCTTCTTCAGTCCAGGTAAATAAAGGCCCCGGTCTTTATTTGAGGAATTATGGTAGGCAGAAGAAAAACGGGTGTCCTCTATGATTCCTGTTCTTTACAACAACAAAGCACTTGAATGTGACACCTTCCAAAGTGGGAAGTGAGAAATTTCCATAAATCCTTGCCTATGATAACACATGTTTAATACCATATTCATGTATTAACAGTTTATGGTATTTCTATGACCTATTTTAATGATAAAATAACCATTATTAATGTGGAACATCATATACTTGTAGATTACATCTTAATTTTACCTTTTATTTTTAATTGTATATTTTCTATTTGCAGAAGGCAGCAGTTATTAATTGACATATGCTAAAAATGAGTTGATGAGGCACTATAACCAAACATCTTCTCTCCATACATGTGGTAGTCAGGCCCACTTTCTGCATTTTAAAGAGCTGATTCGGATGTCTGAATGAGAGTGGTCAGACTCCGAACAGCATGCAAACTGCGCCCATTATAGATTTTTTTACTGTCTTTGTCATTACCTGGTTTTCATAATTCCTTTAGTGAATTCAGAGCTAGAATGACAAACAGCGTGTGCAAATAAATCAAAACATCAGTGGATGTAATTCATTCACCCATTTAGAATTTCACATCCTTACCCTGTTTCATCCTCCCTCAATCTCTCATATAAATGCAAGAGCTGTCGACTATCCCAGATGGTCTGGGAAGTGTGTTCAGCTTAAGAACAGAGAAAAATACCACAGAGACAGGAACACAACAGACGACATGTCTGTTTTTATCAAACTAACACAGAGTTTACACAACTCCTATTCGCAGCTGAGGAATTCATTTTTGACTGATTCAATTTTGAATTTACACAAGTATTCTCGAATGAGAAGTGATCAAATATAAAGCATCTCCCTCTGTGATTGATCAAATTTTCATTCACAACGAAAATGTACACGAGTTATCTAGTTAAGATGTTCTGATGGGTTTTCTCTTGGCCCTTTGGAGTCAACTTGAAAATGTGACAATAATGAGACCTTCATTTGCATTTGAAATGGTAAATGTGACTGAAACCTGGCCAACAAATACTTAGCTTGGACTGATGTAAATATAATGCCACTCTTTCAACATTGAACAGGCTTATGTAATACACCAGACCGGCCAAATGAAAAGCAGACTATTGCATTTCAAAGAGCCTCAGGAGCAGAATGTACAAATCAGTCATCTGAGGATAAAACCAAGAAAACCATAATGGATCTTTACAGCTGCATCCTGGATGCCTGGTCCTTTAAAGTTAGCATGAAATAAAAACTGCCCCAGGTCTGTTCCCACCTTGAATTAGATGCTTATAGCAATCAAATCCAAAGTGGTCAGCCTAGATGCATTGATTCCACTCTTCTGTGACCATTTTCAATTCATTTAATTGAGACATTCCCCTCTTATTTCATCACACCCAACATCATTTTCTCAGGAAACCAAATTAATCGGCTTACGAGCAAATGAGAAAAGAAGTGAATGAATAGATATTTTTTCTCCATCATGCCCTGATGGAGTTCCTTGCTACTGTCGCCTTTGGCTTGGCTTGTTCAGTTGAGGACACTAAAATATCGACTAAATACCCAAATAAAAATAATTACTAAATTAACTGTATCAACTATATTACTGATCTGCCCACATTGTCACTATATGATAAATTGAAGTGAGCTGATAACGTCACCATTTTTTCTAGGACGACTGTACAGCCAAATCAAATGTTGCAATATTTTCCTGTTTGACACTGTGAAGCTGCTTTGAAACTATCGTCATTGTAAAAGTGTTATATAAATAAAGTTGACTTGACTTGATAAAGGAGCACAACTGTGTTTATTATCACAATCCATGCATTTTGGTACAACGCAACAAAGTTCAATCCCATGACTTAGTGCACTCCCTCAAAACACATCTAACAACAATCACATGCTAGTCGACTAGCCATTTAGGATGTGTGGTCACATGCATTTTTGACTACCTTTGTATGTGGTTTTGATGATACGATCACAAAAACATTTCCACCTATATGACCACTTGTGATCAGATCACAAAAAAAACTCTGAGAATAATTCATTGCTGCACATTATTCCAAAGAATAAAGGTTTTTTTATTATTATTATTGAATATGCCCTTTCACTAAGAAATAATTATGCCAGATTATTGAAGTAAAATTGGATTTAAACATTTCACATTGATCTTAAACAGTCACATATAGATATCCCTCTTTCATTTTGATAAGGGAGTTTAAAAAAAGTCTTGGAACTTACAGGGAAGTAGAGAAGTACAGATCCTGAAAGTATCGCTTCAATAAGTATAAGTCCAGATGCTCGGATTCTCTGAAAAACAAGAAAGAGTGAGAGAAGTAATAGGAGAGAACAAATAAACTATGACATTTTGAAAAGCAGTATTTGCCCTTCAGACCAATAAACCAGGCCAAGCAGAAATCAAGCTCTAGTTTTTTTCTTTGGTTCAGGTAACTCTAGCAGAATAGAGTACAAAGCCTTTTCAGATGAGCTGTAAGCGTACTTACCTTGTTGCGACGAAATTGGTAGACCACCACCATGCTGATGAAGTCCAAGAGCATACAGAACCCCTGAAAGGAGACCATGGCAAGACGGAGGACACTGTCATCCTGAGCCAAGCACGGTGTGTCATCCCTGCAGAACTGACAGCCTTCTCGGCAGGGCAAACACCTCCCGGACAATTCCCAGGATTCATCTGAGTATTTTTCCTGGTCTGATTCTAACAACAGATGGACGACAAGGAACGATACTCTGACATATCTGTTGCTTTGTGTACTTTTCTCAGTGTAGTTTACTAGAGCCACTAGATGGTGCTACTCCATGTAGGTTTTTGATTTTGTTTAGCGAGTAACCTCTGACCTTAATAGCAGCCATCTTGTTTTCACTCTGTTGATGCTAATTCTCTTGTTTTCACTCAGTTGATGCTAATTCTCAACCAGTTAAAGCCATAGATATCCATAATAAATGTCTCGTGCATGCTGTTGGCCAATGGAGGTCACCGTCCGCAACTGGCGGCCATCTTGTCACAGGCAGCTCGCTCACTCAAACAGTGTGTTTTAATGGTGCATGTACTTTAAATAACCATAACTTTCTAGAATTTTAACCGATTTTCAAACTGTTTCGTTTGTTATAAACGTCAGAGATGTAGTTATGACACTACATACTAATGAATAATTATAACCATGGACTTCAATATGAAAGTAACATTGAACAGAACAGATAGGTGCAATGAATATACACACACAAGGTATTTATGTTAAATCAATATATAGGCTATTAAAACTGTGTAAAATATTATATATATATATATATATATATATATATATATATATATATATATATATATATATATATATATATATAACAGCACTGATTTTTTTCCATATACACACACACACACACACTTTATAATAAGAATATCACTATTATAATAAAATAATTTGTATTTAAAAAAAGTAAATAAACAAAAAAAGAACATGCAAACTAAGTTTATTTTAACTTCAAAAACGCAATTTACGATTTTCCCCCCTACATTGCACTGTGCCTACTTCAGAGATCACTTTTCCCACCTATTTTTACATACCATCAAATGCCTTACCTCTTTAGAAAGCTGAGACCCTGTAGTTTCTTAGGAAACGAGCAGAATAATTGTGTGAAGTACTGGCACAGAGTTAGAGTGGCTAGAATATAGTTTTTTTTTTTACACAAGCTGCACGATAAAGTAGTTTATCGAAACGAAAAGCTGCAATTTCAGCGTGTTAAAGCATCCAGATTTGTATTCATGTTAATAACGTTTGTAAGAAACCAAACCATTTGTAAATCCGTCAAGATTTCAGCGAGATAAATGTATTTATGTTCGTACAGATCAATTACCTTACATCAGGATCTACAGAGCCCGACAGAAAGCTTGCCTGTGACAAGATGGCCGACGGTGATGACGATAGTGACTCCGCCGTATCTAGTCTTTATTATGGATATCTATGGTTAAAGCAGCTATCGCCAATCTATTCATCATCTTCATGATCCTTTATAGAAGCTTTGTCTGTAAGTATTAATGTGTTTACAACAAGCTTGTTTTCATTTTTTATTTGGATTTGGTGACATTATTTTGGGATAAATTTAGTGTTTGAGAGATTATTTTCAGTATGATATTACTTGATGGATCTAGATTATTGTTGTGTATATTCAGTTATTCCTTAAGCGACATTTATTGAATGTGCAGACTTTAGAAACGTTTCCCTCCCTTTTTCTGTATTTCAGTTTTACTCTGTTCCACCTTTATTTGAAATGGTGGTGCTAATAAATCCATGCTTCAGTTCAACTTTCTTATGGAAGGAGTTATCTGTCTGCCTAGCAGAAGAAGGGGAAATCTTTTAGGAAGTCAGAATAATGCATTGCCATTTTATATAACAATGTGACTATGACTGAAGGATTCAAACCATGTAGTGTTAATGCAAATCTCATCATATGTTACCAACATGAGACTTCATTTGACCCAGGAGAAATAAAGTGTTGTTGACATACAGAAGAAAAAAATATAGAGCTAAAAAATGAACATGGACAGCAAAGCTCAGATTTGCCCATTTCACTGTGATTTCTCGACTGCTTCAAATGCTGCCCTAACAAAATACAGATTTGTGCACTTTTTACTGTACCAGTTTTTTTTTTAATTATTATTATTGGCCTTTAGTTTGAAATTAGCTTTACTGTATGGTTTAAAACTAAGCGTTACCTTGGTTACCAAGGCATTGACCAAGCTCTTTGATCTAATGGTGTTGTTGAGTGCTCCAAATGCAAATGGTATCTCTATACTTTTTTCGAAAGTAATTGCAAGGTTAACAAAAAATGCATGCATGGATGAATTGTTTTAAGATTTTAAAAAATGCATTTAAAAATAGATGATGAGTATTTCATGCCAATTTTATATTCATATTGACTTTTAATTGGAGACTTTGGTATCTTGGCAAATCTAAGCACATTTTGAGACAGAAGCTATGTTTCCTTCCATCTATTTTGGAATGTTTGATAAAAAATAACCGGATTGAAATGTCAAAATGCGCATACATTCTAAAAATGTGGATATATGCGCACTTTGAGGCAGATTATTTTCTTATCCGATAAAAGGATTTTTGTTGAGATGTCTGTGAGATCTACAGAGGTATTGTCCTCTGAATTAGGTAGATGTGAGTTAAATGGAAAACTTACTGTTTAGAAGAATCAATCAAGATATTTCAAATCATCTTTATGGGCTTATTGATCCATAAGTAATGTGTTAATGAAGTTAATGTGCTGAAGAACACTACTGCTGACCTAAAGTTGCTTCTACTTGAGTGGAGGAACCTTCTTAATCTGGTTCTGTATGAAATGGTTTCTCCTCAGGGAGGGAAGTAAAGTTAAAGCAGACATAAAAGCACGATATTAATCTAATAACACAGAGCACACACACAATCACAGAGAACAAATACAGACTATAAGTGCAGAGGACAATTTAGAATCCCTTGCAAGGCAACACAACAACATTCACTAACCTCAGATTGGATGATTTTCAAAGAGTCCCAAGCTTTTTAAAATATGTAAAAGCCTTGGTTTATGAAATATGGAGTAAGGTAAATGCGTGTATCTGCCACGTGTTTTGACAGAACCGCTGCTTTTTGTAATTTGTCCATATTTGCTTATATAATTAGCCAATACTGTCTATAATTTATTTAAAAGTAGTGGAGACTCATTTCAATGGCACTAGTTTTGCATAAATTATTATGCAAGTGTGAGTGAGACGAATATTGCTCTTAACGACTAGGACTCTCCACATGAAATAAAAATAAACTCCGTCTTTGGGGTTTTCGTGCCTAGCTCGAGATCATGAATTATCTGGTGGAAGGAAGTAACTCTATGTTTGTGTATCTGTTTCTGTTTCTGTCAGAAAGAAACATTCAGTTCAGACTAGTTTTGTTCAAACATTTTCTACTCTTTTATTGTTGACAGATAACTGGTAAAAAATGATCTCTTTGATTTGCAGTGAAGGATTAACCCAAGCCATATCTACAGTTCATATTCAACAGTTTTTTGGGTAACACTTTATAATAACGTTCAGTTGTAAGTCATTTATAAGTGTTTTTTAAAAGATGAAGTAATCATTTACAAAACATTCATAAATGATTATCAAGTGATATACTAACATTTTATTTTGTGTATGTTTTGTAAATTCCGTTACAAGTCATTTACAAGTGATTAGTAAATGATTAACTAATCATTTATGAATGCATAGTCATGTTTCATAAATGATAAGTTAATCATTTACTAATCACTTGTATGAGTGATATGTTCATTATTTTATGTATGTTTTGTTGACTCAGTTATGAGTAATTTACAATTGATTATTAATGATGAATTAATCATTTACAAAACATGTCTATTTTTTCATGTTATTAATGTTAATAAATTGTTACTTTTTGTATGTTTTGTAGATTGTTATATACATTAATAAGTTATTAGATAATGATAAACTAATCAATTACAAATCATGACTATACATTCATAAATGATTAAGTAATATGCTAACGATTTACAAATCTGTGATAAGTTATCTCTAAAAAAAACCTATAAAATAATCAAACAGATCCTTAGTAAATGGTTAAGTTACTAGTTAATATATTATTAATCACTGAAATGTCAGTGTACCATTATCTCAATAAATTGTTAATAATGAACAAATGATGATCAAACCATTAGAAAAATTATGAGTATATAATGTATTGATGCATATCCCAATGCGCCAGATCAAGACGCATTTGATTATTTGCATTTGTAAAAGTAGACATGATTTTATAAATATTTATAGGCTACTTTTATATTTTGGAGCAACTAAGCCAAATCCTACCCTAAACCTATCCCCTTCTCAACAATATAAAACAAATAACAGGCAAATAAATGTAGAAGTCACAGGTATATATTGCAAAAACAGTATAAAAGTATTAGCTCATGTTGCATTCAACGTTTTCTAAAGTCATACGATATCTTCATGTAAAGAACAGAGTTGATCTTAATGTTTTAATCATTGAAATTATGATCCTTTTATGAACGCATATTTCTCATATTTTTCATTCAAATGACACACCCGACTCTTTAGCATGATGCAGTCGGCCACATGACACACGAGAGCCAATGGCATTTTACAATCACAGCTGACGTAATTACGCACAAGACACACGACAGCCAATGCTGTCAAAGCTGATGTGACGTTTCTTCCGGGCTGCAAATTTTGACATGTGTAAATCATCGGAGGGTGTGAGGGTATAGACAGTTGTCTTCTCTAAAACAGTCTTTACCATGAATCTGATGTGAGCTTATAGTTGTTTTAACAGACCAGCTTACAACTTTAAGGATGCATTAATACATTATATATTCATAATGCTTTGATCATTTGTTCATGATTAACAATTGTTTATTAAGATAATGGTACACTGACATTTCAGTGATTAATAATATATTATATACTCAATAACCATTTACTAAGGATCTGTTTGATTATTTTATGATATGCTTTTTTTAAAGATAACTTACGACAGATTTGCAAATTAGAATACTACTTAATCATTTATGAACGTATAGTCATGATTTGTAAATTATTAGTTTATCATTATCTAATAACTTATAAAAATAATTTATAACTGAATCTACAAAACATACAAAAAAGTAACAGTTTATTAACATTCATAAAATGCAAAGTCATGTTTTGTAAATTATTAGTTAATCATTAACTTATCAATTGTAAATTACTTAACTGAATCTAATAAATATATGTAAAATTATTAACATATCACTCATTAATAATTTATGAATGCATAGTCATGTTTCATAAATTATTAGTTAATCATTTACTAATCACTTGTAAATGACTTGAACAGAATCATCAGAATCAGAATCAAAACATACATAAAATGTTAGCATTTCACTTGATAATCATTTATGAATGTTTTGTTTTGAATGTTTATGAATGAATTTATGAATGTTTTGAACACATTTGATTACTTCATCATTAACTAACCACTTATAAATGACTTACAATTGAACATTATTATAAAGTGTTACTGTTTTTTTGTTATCAATAAGTATGATTAATTATCAAAATACTGTAAGAGATTAAAGAAGGTTCCTACAGTTCACCTAAAAAACAAGTCATATAATAAATCTAAAGTCTCGTCATTTCAGGTTTGTACTTACTTGAGAAGCCATTAAGCGCCACTCGGCTTGGGTGGTAGAAACCTCTCTTGCATTGGCACTTGTACTTATCCAGCACAAATCCATGGCCCTCAATCGGTTCACACTGGGGGATAAAGAGAGTTAGTTTTTAGAACTGACTTTTTATGACTTTAGCTTATTTGCCGTATCCCCCAGAGTTAGATAAGTCCATTCTCACCATTCTAATCTCTGTGCGTGCCATAACTCTGTCTAAAGCACCCACCGCTAGCCTAGCTTAGCACAAAGACTGGAGGTAAACAGCTCCATCTAGCCACTCCTCAATAAGTGACAAAATAATGTCAACTTTTTCCTATTTTCATGTTGTGATGTGTATAAGTCTGATGGAAAATAAAAGTTGTGATTTTCTAGACCGATATGACTAGGAACTACAATCTCATTCCTGCATAATAATGTAATAACTTGGCATAATAAAGGGAACTTTGCTGGCGTACCATGGTTGCAGCGGTGCAATGATTTTACGCAGTGCCTGAAAATACACTTCACAACATGTAAATAGGAAAATGTTGGCGTTATTTTGTCACTTATTGAGCAGTAGACTAGATGGAGCTGTTTACCTCCAGTCTTTGTGCTAAGCTAGGCTAGCAGTGGGTGCTTCAGACAGAGTTATGGCACACGGAGAAGAGAATTGTATGGATAGACTTATCTAACTCCGGGCGATACGGTCAATAAGCTAAAGTCCCAAAAATTCTGCATGTTGCTTTAAAATTACTGTAACAGAAGACAAAATTCATGTTAATATTTAACCCTGGGTCATAAGATATAAGCTTTAAAGGGGTGATGAATTGAGAAATCAACTTTCCCTTGAGCTTTTGATATATAAAAGTTCATGGTAATATAGGAATATTCTCTAAGTTTCAGAGCTAAAAACTTCCTTGTTAGTCAAAGAAAAGCTTTTATAGACACCAGGCTCAGCAAACGGTCCAGTGCTTCATTCTTACATCATAGCACTATATGAAATGCACCTCTACAGCGCGTCTAATCCAGTAGCCCCGCCCACTGACTCATGGAGGTGATTGGTTCACACTGGCCAACAACAATAAACATGCCGAGGAAGATAGCAAGATATTTCGCTATTCCTGGTTGTGGAAGAACACAGTCGTTGCATAAGCTTCCTTCCGGTTCTAATATGAGGAATGTGTGGTTGAACTTTATTTTTAATGAAGTTCAAGCTCACGTGGGAAAGACATGTTCACTTCATTTCACTGCGGAATCGTTTGTAAACAAATCTCTGGTCGATGCTGGATTTGGATTCGACAGGAATGGTGCAACACACTTATGTGAGTAAAAGGTGTTTTTATATGTAATAGTATTGCATTGTTATAGATCGTTTTGCTTGTGTGTACGTGTCTAACAGAACATACCTTTAGCATGCTGGATTCAATGGGCACATATGTGCCAGGGCTTGCAAAGCCCAGCAGGCAGATGAATCTCATAATATTCTGTTCTTGATCTGTGCTGTTGTCTCATAATATTCTGTTCTTGATCTGTGCTGTTGTCTCGATTTGACATTTCAAGGGCAGTATGCAAGTGCACGTGTGTGCGGGCGCGATTCACACATATATCAACTGATTGTGCGGGCTGTGTTATATAAAAATAATAGTCCAATCAATCACGGGTGGATGAGATATAAATTTTGTTTGTTTGATAAAGACGTTTAAGAGCCCTGTGATCGAGAAAATCATTCTGGTTGCCACTTTTGAAACAATCTCTTCTCTCCCTCATGTGAACTGACAGGAGAGCTTAAGCTCATTAAATATGCAAATCTTATCCAATCCTAGCCATGGGCATTACCTTCCAAGTCTCCAGTGCGGCACGCCCATCAAAACCCAGCATTTTGGAAAAAGCCTCAAAACCAGTGTAGAAAATAGCCAAATTACTTATTGGTTATGATGTTTTTGACTGTAAAATCAAACGAACATCATTAGTTGCCCTCAGACAACAGTATTAAAAAAAGCCAGTTCATGACACCTTTAAGTCCTATAGCTGTGGTACCTTTTTCGTCATTTAAAGTGCTTAAATCTTAACTGATAGTAGAGATGATTTATATTTGTTCAGTACAGTCACAGTATGAGCAAGGAACTTCCTGAGGAAATCGTCTCTGTTAATAGACCATCTGTGACAGTGGTGTCACAGTCATTTATCACATTTTCAAATGTGAAAATGACAGTTTTATGAGTTATGACAGTCGATATATGTGCAGCGATTTATTTTTACTCACATTCTGGCAACATTACGGTAGCCAACATGGGCATATAAACTGATGGGCTCACAGCTGCTTGCTCCTCAAAATGCCCTTTGAAATGACTGCCAAGCTTGAAATATAAACTGTTTACATATAGAACGATACATTTTGTTCAAAGATTTCACACTGTTGTAATGTCAAGTATAAAGGAGACTTGCCAACAAACTCTAGTCTACTGTATTCAAGAAAGTTTTACTGTGAACTAGGCCTGGAAAAAAGTCACACCAAGTTCACAAGGCTCTATAAATAATCCATAAGCACCATGAAGCCCAGATGAAACAGTGAAGTGAGAGTCTCAGGTGTCAGATAAATGTTTGTGTTAAATTAGTCATTTTGTCACCTTTGTTTCAGCATGAACGATTCAATGTGAGTCATACTGGAGGTAATTACCTCCCATTTAGATTTATACGTTTTAGCTTTGGTTTACTAACAGAGTAAAGTCTTTGGGAAGAAAATAGTGTGTCAAGTGCTGAATGTTTTATGCAATATTCAATCAAATTTATTTCATGTGCTATTTTTTCAAAATAACAGCACCGAGCAAATTCCAAGGTAAATGTGCTTGATTGTCATGAAAATAATGTCATGAAGAGAAAAAATCCTAAAAGGTTCTGTGATTTGATGGTTTGTTCTTGTAAGATTTACCCTTGTCTCAGTCTCAGACATCACGTCATGCCCATAGACCGTTGGCTGTGCTTCTGAGACACACAAAATGGGAAACAATTTGGTAGTTTCAAAGTCAACATTGGATTGGTTGAATTCTACAGAATTTCCGGGAAACGTGTGCAGCATACTTTAATGGTCCGTCTAGAAAAAAAAGTCGTTGTGATGCCAAAACCCCCTTATGGAAAAAGAAAGCTGTCATGTTTACAACTGTGACAATGAGTGCTTATCATGATCGCCTAAACACTGTATTTTAAAAAGTATGTGAAGTTCACAGTAGCGATGGGCTATATCTTATCGTTTTCGATATACCGGTAAAAATTCTCCCCACAATAAGAATTGGTCTTCTTGTTATAATAACAATAAAGCCTAGTTGATGGCGCTATCCGAAGGAGTTTAAGAGGAGCTACCTCTACAATCTGAAACCTGTACACACATATACTTTCACTCGCTGGGCGCTTGAACTGAGCTACTGAGAGATTTGCTCTTTGTCAGGCGATCTGTAAAGTGCACTATTTTATGTATTTGATGCAAAGTATCAGAAGAATCTCATCTAGTATTCCCAATGCCGTTACTTCCGTCGAAGAAGGTCAAAAACCTGGAGCGATCATAGATCTATGTATAGAGCCTTGTTAGTGCCCGGTCGAATGAGGAATCTATGTAAATGTATGACCTGTTCTGACCTAACTTGCCGGAAGTAATGGCATTGGGAATACTATGGGATTCATCTGATATGAGGGGGAAAAAACATACTGTTTGGTTTCTCGCAGAAACCGATAGTTTCGTGTCTTAAGAGATAAATGTGTTGCCATGAGTCACCGGGTTTAATATGGATTTGTATGTCTGTGTGTTTTTTACTCTCATAGTGGCTCTCATAGAAAAACACCCCATTGACATGCATTATTCAAGTAACGGTTAGAGTTAAAAATCTTAATTTGTGTTCTACTGAAGAAACAAAGACACCTACATCTTGGATGCCATGGGGGTAAGCAGATAAACATCACATTTTCTTTTTTGGGTGAACTATCCTTTTTATAATCATAAACCCAGCAGCTCATCAATCCTAAGTGTGGTTTTTATTGTAATTAGTAGTAGAAATATTATCTTATCAGTATTATTGTTCGTTTTTATTTTTTATTTTTATTTTATTTTACAGAAATACTGAATGACCAACAATGTCTTAAGCACCACCACCAGTCCTAAGTTAAAATGACACAAATGCATTGGCTTCATTAGTAGATAATTCGAAAATATTAGTTCAAATTACTTGAATGATATCATTAAATCATAATTTGCCTTTTTTTTTTGTAATATGAAGACATGGTTGGGATAATTACTTTTGTTGTTTGCACTAGTTCTGCCACTGTTTGCTCCATGAAAATATAAAATCAGAATCTGTGTTTACATTTCAAACTTGATTTTAATTATTATTGTTTGTATTGTGATGTTTTTTTGCACAGTTGAACAGCTTAAACATTACCTGCACTTTAACAGTAAAGATTATCTGCAACTTTTACATTTCTGAAAAGGCTGGTGTTTGGATATTTACTTTTTTGCATTATTATTCCATGAAATGTTTGTTATAGGAGCCTATTTGATGATGGGTATGTTTTACTTCAGATCACTGTTTGTGTTTCTGAGGCTCTCAAGAATGCATGCAGCTCTCACTTGTAGCCATAAACATGGGCAATGGTGCTAAATTTATATCGCCATTGATATCGTTATCGCAATAAATACCAGAAAAATCGTGATATATTTTTCAGTCCATATCACTCATCCCAGTTCACAGCTCCATTGTTGCGTCACTGTTGCAGTAAACTTGCACGACGTTCTTGAATGAATTGCATGCGGGCCTGGTATTGTGGGAACACTGATTTTAGATTTTGGCATTGAACAAAACGAACTGTGATTGGTTGCTTTACAAGTCTGTCAGACGTCCTTTTGGGCAAACTATAATGCCATTTACGAGAGGGTAATACTTTGGATTGTATGTTGATTTATACACACATGTGGTTCAATAGCTCTATCCTAGGCAACTGAACAGGTTTTTAAGTAAATTAGCTGTTTTCCTCTGAGCATGATTTCTATATGAATATGATTTAATAATGCAAGCTTTGCTGCTTTGCAGTGCAGATAAATGTGGGCGACCTGAGACATTTTAAAATATGACTACATGCTTTCGAAATCTTCAGGAAGAGCAGAGTGTCAGCATCAGCAGTTAGAAGATCATTCTGTCACTGAAGGACTGCCGACATAACACGCCTGCTATAGGATATATTTGGATTTGTATGTGAATGCATGACAGCTCACCATCAGTTCACTTCATCCAGCATTGCTGTGATGAGTTTCGGTGTTTCTCAGCCACCCATTAACTACTTCTCATGACATATCAGCTTTTTATGAGCATTGGCTTTAGAATCAGTGGTCTAACATAGTAATTCTAAACCTTTTTGACTCCAAGGCCTCCCACTGTCCACAACAATATTTGAGACAGAATTTTTAAAAGCTGAATGTTCTCACTCTTTTTAACCAAAGAATCCAGTTGTTCATTATTTGCTGAATAAGGATTAACACCTAAACGAATCCCTCAGATCTGTACTGACCTTTACTGACTTTTTTTAACCGTAGACATCAACCTTTCTAGTATTCCTCAATCAATTAATTAGATAAAAACATTTATACAATTATAAAAGAGTGCCTGTTTTCCCATTATTGTTTTGTTAATTGTATAGGGTCGCTAACAACCCTAGAAACCTGGTCTTACAGAATTCCATGAAATCAACACGGTCCCTTAACTCAAAAATCCGTGGTAGATTCACAGAATTGCCGAAAATTCCGTGACCGGTCCACGGAAGTGATGCCTATGTAAGTCAATGACAGGAAGCATCCGTGGTCCACACACGGATTCCCAACACACACTTATTTATTTACATTTGTAAAAGTAGACATGATTTTATGAATATTTATAGCCTACTTTTATATTTCGGAGCAACTAACTAAACTCCTACCCTAAACTTACCCACTTATCAACAATATAAAACACATGACAGGCAAATAAATGTACAGTCACAGTTATTTATTGTAAAAACGGACCAGAAACAGTATAGAAGTATTAGCTCATGTTGCATTCCAAGTCTTCTGAAGTCATACGATATCTTCATGTGAAGAACAGAGTTGATCTTAATGTTTTAATCGCTGAAATGATGATCGCACTCAACACACGCACTGGTTCATATTTCTCATTTAAAGGATATAGATGACTCTTCAGCATGACGCAATCGGTCACGAAACACACGAGCGCCAATGGCCTTTTAAAATCAAAGCAATGACCAATGCTGTCAAAGCTGATGTGACGTTTCTTTCGGTGGCAATATTTGAAATGTATTAATATTCGGCGGATGGACTCGACGTTCGTTTTTGGGGATTTTCTTCACACAAATAAATCATTTGGCCTCGGAACACTTGGAATATTTGTAGTTTCTGAATAAATTGTGCCTGCAGTATCTGTGTATCTGCCTGTTATATCCTGTTTTTTATAATACACAAATGGGTAGGTTTAGGGAAGGGATTGAGTTAAGTGTTCAAAACGTGTCTGAATAAAAAGAAAATAAAAGTAAATACAATTATGCTGACTGAATCAAAATGACGAATATAAGGTGTTGGAACAGGGAATCAGTGTGTGGACCACGGATGCTGCCTGTCATTGATATACATAGGCATCACTTCCGTGAACCCATCACGGATTTTTCGGCGATTCCGTGAAACTACCACAGATTTTTGAGTTAAGGGTCCGTGTACATTTCACGGAAACCTGTGAGATCAGGTTGAACCTAGGTGGGCAACTGCATGTATATTTTTTCTGCACAACAATAATTGAATATTTGATGACTTAAGTGAAATTAGGCTTTATACTATAAGGTGGCAATTTCTGATACACAATGATGAAGTGAAATTTAATTCATAGTTACCGCAGGCAGAAAACAAAAGAATAGGAAGTATCATCAGCAAAACTTGTAATGTCACCGAACGCGTCATTCATTGATATAAAACTCCAGACGAGTTTTCTTGTGTGTCCGTATTTAGCACGCCTTGATTATCGTACTATCTGACATTAATAACAACTGAGATCTTACAGTGTGACATGGCTACATCTGGGATCATGTTCGTACAGTCTGACAAGGGACATTCGAAAAGGATTTTAAAAAATCGCAGCACAAAGGGCAATGAGGCAGCAGCACCATCTGATGCTTCTTCTCAAGAGTATAAGCATGTGCACACCAGTAAGCTGATAACTCAAAAAAAATCAGCTTATTGAAATAATCTGTTTTCCCCTTCTCCATGCAAACCAGTAAACTGACAGTGCAAGTAAACCTGCAAGTTTACATGACTTTATTAATAAACCGGGTTATTTCCTTGTAGTGACGTTAAAAATAATAATGTCCGTATCTGACTGTCCGTGTCAATGGGAGATTTACAGCTCATATTATCCCTCATGCAGTTATGCAGCGTTTTGACTCAACCTCTTCTACTTCTGCTGCATGAGATGAGAAAAACATCTTTACAATTTTCTGGGTCTTAAAAGAGTCTGCGTTTGTGATATATGTCCTTATTTCATGCAAAACGCTAGCTTGCTCTGTCTGGATGCATTAATCTGCTCTAAGTTTGCGTTTTTTGTCCCCTATCACACATGCGCACTTCAATAAGCTGACAGAAAGCAGGTTAATGCGTTTACATGCAGCGCTAAATCGGGGTAAGAGGCAAAAAAAAATTATGATTATGCTTATGCCGTTTATGACCTTACTCCAATTAAAGTAAACATGTATACCGCATTTACATGACCATGTTCAATGTCGGCTTATTAGGCATAATCGGCTTAAGAACGTGCATGTAAACGCACCCACTGACAGCGAAGATGACCCCATAGTCTGGTGGAAAAAACACAATAGACAATATCCAATACTGTCTGTGCTGGCAAGGAAATTCATTTGTATCACTGCTAAAAGTTCCCCATCAGAAAGGGTTTTTAGCACAGGGGAAACATTGTAAGAGGCCAGCGTTCCTCCCTGAAACCTCAAAATGTTGACAGGTTAGTGTTCTTGGCCAAGAACCTTTAAGGTTATGTGCCAATTGGAGCAAAAATAATGGGTTCTATTTAATTGTTTTTATTTATTTTTGTATATTTTAATGTTCTCTTATGTTCAACAACATAAGAGAACAACATATGTTCAGCTTTAAAATTATTCTCTTTAAGGGCAAATTTTTTGTTACTCCTGCACTTTATTATACTGAATTTCCTGTTTTTTTCTTAGTTTTTTGTACTTGAGTGCAATAAAATTTGGTTGGAAAAAAATGAGAATCGTGTAATCATGATCTCAATTCCCATGGAGAAAAATCGGGATTCAAATTTTAGCAAGAATCGTGCAGCCCTAATAGATACATTTAAGTGTGTTTAATATTGTTCTGACATCATTCTGTGCGTTCGCTCAGCAGCTGCTGTGACACTTGTTGCACACTGCTAAGAGTAAAGCGTTTCTGCAGAATAAAACCAGAAAACGAAGGTAACGCAGATATGACGCAATAGACAGTTGACTCCCTCAGACGTCCCGGCTCCTTGGTTAAATTAGCAATTTCCTCACAATTTACAAATAGTTCGAAACATTTGGGATATTGTAAGAAGTCAACTGAACAAAATATATAACACTGGCCTGGTGGTTTTTAGATATTTTACTGCAAAAATCCTACATAGTGCACTTTTAAAATCATTTTACGTCATCTTGAGTGCCTCTATAGCGGACCCTGGCCCCATGGTGATAAACACTTGTCTAACATACTTTAGCTAAAGGATCTCAATTTCTGCATAAATTGGTGATAAAATATGATTTAGCAGGACATTTTATCAGAAAATATAAGGCCATCTGTAGCTCAACAGAAGTTGTGTGATGCAAAAGGACAACAATCCAAAAGTATGAGAGTGAATCAACACCACAATGGTCCTAACAGAAGAAAATATACGCCTTCTGGAGTAGCTCAAACTGGCTGAGATGCTTTGGCATTAAAGATTCTCAACAGACATCCCCAGAAGTCTACTTCATTATACAGATTTATAAAGAGGAATTGTGCAAAATGCATCCGTTTTGATATCCAGGGGTTCAGCCCAATTTTTATTTATTTATTTTTTTTATTTTTTTTGCAATTGCTATTGTATTGAATTACACAGTGCATCCATGCAGAGCTTCTTGAACTATTTAAGAATCAAATGCTCATTGCATAATCCATCTTCATCAACAATAAAAAGTTAAAGCATTGTTCATTTCTGCCAGACACACTTATACATAGTACACACAACACATCTTGATTAAATCTGACTTGAGCAAATTTCAATTAAACAGAACAATATTTTAATGTGACATGACATCTTAATGCAGCACTCATGGCACGAGATGCTGAAAAGACAAGGACAGTATAGATCATGTTTATTTGATGTTTTATGATGTAAATTTTATATGATATGGTCGTATTGTTTAAATTGTATGGTGTTTTATGAATATAAAAGAATGCTACTGTGACATTTTTAAAAAGTGTTTTAATCCTTTAAACTGTACAATGGAACTTTATTGGACAAAAACAAAAACACATTGGAGCTAATATATATATATAATGAATGATTGATATATATATATATATATATATATATATATATACACATATTATCATTTAAACAGAGCCATTTTTTTCTGCCACATGCTAAATTTATATTTTGTCATATTATACCACTACAAAAATGATGCAGAAATGCCATAAGCAAGTAAACATTTAGAAAATAGAAAATAAATAACAGCTACTACCATTTTACTGTTAAAACTGCTTACATATTGGGTTATTAATAACCAAAAATTGTCAGACCACTTAATCAGACCAAACATTTTCAATGAATGATCTGCGTGCACTTTTGCTGACACACTGGGACGTTGTATTAAGCACTAAATCGAGTAAGTAGGTACTGTCATTGTTGAATTCACCCAACTGGATACTCATTAAATTATCTCCCTTTGTGTTCCACAGATAATAGGGCATTCTCTGATCATGAATTGTTGAACTTTCCCTTAAATCCTAGTGTCTACTACTAATGAGGCATGAGGATACACTCACTGATTATACTTAGAAACAACAGCTTTCTGCAGACAGCCAATGAGTTCCACAGTATATCACAACATTACCATTACAACTATTGAAGCGGAAGAAGTGGTATAAAAGGAAAACTAGGAAAGAAAATGCTGGCTGCATGTGCCAAATCTCTGATTTAATAGTGAAGGCCATGGACATTTTCTGCCTCAAGTCTCCAGAGCTTTTTTCTCTAGCTGTAACAGAGAGACTAATAGAGTCTAACGTTCACTCAAAACATTACCCAGGTTAATTCACCTCAGGAAAGTCATTGCGGGACATTTAGTGCATATAATTCGGGGATGCGCTCCTTCAAATGTCAAGCCCCGAGCTCATGTTGCTCAAGTTGAATGACAAGACAGATTTTAAGAGGCATGGTGCTGTCTTAGGAAGACATGAGGCTATAAATAGACTCTCAACAAACACACATACACGCTTCTTTTCGCCTCTTTCTCAGATGGTGGCACACAAGTATTTCTTCTTTCTAAAACATAGGAAACCCTCTCAAATATAATTATGCTTCAGTTGCTGTTTGGGAGCAAGTGTTGTGCTTGTGAATCCTGCTGTGCTTTTACTTGCTGCTTTTCCTCTGGTTTTCCCATGAGTGTGACCACACAGACATGGAGCATGGTCAATAATTTAGTAAGCCCAGTGAAATCCATTATACTGCATTTATAATGGATCACAGCTTACTGGGAAATTCTCCTCTACACAAGTCAACAACTGGGCCTTGCAAACCCAGTCAAGTTCACACAATATGCCATCATATAGATGACCGACTGATGTATCCTCAAGTAGGGTACACTTTGGCATTCCAATACCTTTTTTAAAGCAATATTTGCAGGGTTTGCAGGGTTCTTAGAAATGCTCTTTTATGTGTGACGTAACATTAGAAGCATGACACTCATGGCAGAAGATGCTGAAATGACAGCAAGATGCAAGGCAGCTCGTAAAGAGACCCGTTTAGCACATCAAAAATGTGCTAAAAAGTGCGAATGCATTGAGAATTTGTTCTGAGGGAACAGCCTTGTACACTGCATACTAAAATGGACAATAGTATTTTCTCATGGTTTAAGCTCTTTAAAGGGGTGATAAATTGAGAAATCAACTTTCCCTTGAGCTTTTGATATATAAAAGGTCATGGTAATATAAGATTATTCTGTAAGTTGCAGAGCTGAAAACCTCCTTGTTAGTCAAAAAAAAAGCTTTTATAGACACCAGGTCCAGAAAACAGTCCTGTTCTTCTACTGACGTCAGTGCGCGACGAAACACCGCCTCTACAGAATAATGAGCATGTGAAGTTCAGTAGCCCCGCAAGCAGCAGCAATAAACAAGCTGAAGAAGATAGCAAGACACTGCGCTATTCCTGGTTGTGGAAGAACACAGTGACTGCATAAGCTTCCTTCGGATCCTAATATTAGGAATGAGTGGTTATCCAGCTCACAAACATGTTCACTTAATTTCACTGCGGAATCGTTTGTGAAGAAATCTCCAGTCGATGATGGATTTGGATCCAACAGGAATGGTGCAACACACCATGTGAGTAAAACGTGTTTTTATATGTAATGGTATTGCATTATTATAGATTGTTTTGCTTATGTGTACGTGTCTAACAGAGCATAACTTTACCACTCCGGACTCAGACACTTAAGGGCCAGGGCTCGCAAAGACCAGCAGGCCGATGAATCTCTATTCTGTTCTTGATGTGTGCGATTCTCTCTCTAGTTGACATCTGAAGGAGCGTGGCACACGTGCCGAACGTGTGTGTGTGTGTGTGTGTGTGCGCGCGCGGTTCGTGCTTGTATTATCCGATCTTGCGGGCTATGTGTAATATAAAAATAATAGTCCAATCAATCGTGGGGCGATGAGAAATAAATCCTTTGGTTGTTTGATAAAGATGTTTATGAGCCCTTTGATCGAGAGAATCATTCTGGTTGCTCCCTCTCCTCTCCCTCGTGAACTGAACTGACAGGGGACTGAAGGGAGCTGAAGCTCATTAAAGATGCAAATCTTATCCAATCCTAGCCATGGGCGTTTACTTCCAAGTCTCCAGTGCAGACAGCCTCAAAACCAGTGTAGAAAATAGCCTATTACTTATTAGTTATGATGTTTTTGAATGTAAAAACCACATTAACGTCATTAGTTGACCTCAGAAAACAGTATACGTTTTTTTTTAAGCCAGTTCATGACACCTTTAACATTTTCAACACTTTTTATTTTATTTGATGTTACTGTGTGTTATATAAGTTTGAATTGTTTATGCTTCATGTTACAATAAACAACTGTTATGTGCACTTTAAATGTGTCACTTTAAATACAGGTAAATATTTTTTTTTAGTAATAGGTAGGGGATTAGCCAACAAATATAGACGCACCCTAGTAGCAGAAAATCTCATTTGTAGCTAGGGCTTCTAGCAACTGTCTAGCAACAAGCTGGAAAAACCAAACTCTGGTCAGGCCGATCACAATGGCCCTCATTTATCAAAAGTTCGTACACCAAATTTCCACCTTGCGTACACCCAAACCCACGGTGACTTTGAGATTTATCAATATGGACGTTGGCGTACGGCACACTCAAATCCTACGCCAGCTCAGGAGGTGGTGTACGCACGTTTGAGTTAGTGTGAAAATGCGCAGAAAAACAATTCCTAACACCACAAAACGCACTGACAAAGATAAGCTATATGACCCACTGTTAAAAACCACAACAACATTCAGTGTTTATTTTTGTGCAACATGAACGTCAATGTTTAATTTGTGTGACTTTACCAAAGCGTTTGATTTGTAGGCATATGTATTCCTCCAGTCGCGAGCCTGTGCGCTTTATCTGACGTTTCAGGCCCGCGCCTGGCCCGGCAGCTGCGCACGGACTGGGACTAAAATAATTCAGACTGACAAAATAATAAAAATGGCCTTCTTCTTTTAAATAATAATAAAATCAATAAAAAAGACATTCTTCTTCTGAATAACAAGCGTCATTAAGAATAAAAATCATAACATAATAATAATAAGAAGAAGAAGAAGAATCTTACAAATTGTCATGTAAATATTAATGTGAATGAATGGTAGTACTCCACATCACATCATCATCACTAGTGTACACCCCAATACATGTGCCGTGATACAAAATTAAATGCTAATTGTTTCAAAACGTGCTGTAAAATTATGCATTGTGATGGTAATTTATCATCCAAACAGCTATTTAAACTGCTGGAGTGCGCTTCTCAACCTCCACATTATTAAGAGTACTCGTAATTTGGGTCCATATTTTGTTTTTGTAGGTGCCTTTAATCCCACTCTTTAAACTCCCAAATAAAACAATTTCGGGGGTTTTTTCCACTTCCCTGGTGAAGGTCTCGATAGGCGCGTCTCAATCATCTCACTAGTTCAGTAGTCAGAGCACTGATCAGGGAGTCAGCCCGTTGACTTATGTCCTAATCAGTGCCCTGACTAGTGGACTAGTGAGATGATTGATCGCGCCCGATCTCCACGTCGGAGAAGTTTCGCTTCTTTGCCGTCTTCTGTTTGTCCATGCCGTAAAATGAGGGCGTGGGAGAGGCGGAGACTTGAATATATAGGGGCGTGTTATTCTAATGACGATCGTTTTCAGCCGCCACATTTATTAAGGGCAAGTATTGCGTAAACCTGGATTGCAGAGGTGCGCACAGCTTCATAAATCAGGCGGTGAGAGGAGTGTAAGCATAAACTTACGCCAACATATACACCAGTTTCTACGCAAGATTGATAAATGAGGGCCATTGTGTATAGGGTCGGTGGGCAGGCTTAACATAATGAAAGCAGATTTGCAGAGTTTTCAGGTGCTTCTTGAAAACAAAGAAGCTGGCGAACAGCGGTCTTTGGAATCAGCTTTGGCCGTGACCGGAAGACTTGGAGTTAGAGGACAACTCTGGTGAAATATGAACCTAGGGGTAATTAACACATGCTTAACAAGTAGATCGTTGTCTTTATTTCTGTGCCCCATCTGTACCCATTGTTTTTTTTATTTTATTTTTCAAAATATTCTGTGGGATATTACATTTTTATGAAAATGGTCAAAAACCCTGCTAGTGGCTGGCAACTTTTTTTTAAACGGTGGGGAAAGAGTTAAAACGTTCGCCGGTTCTGCCTTCTTCTTCCTTACTATGAACTTTGTTACACATTACTTTTTTTCTTCAGTTTAGAATATATATTCCTCATTAAGTAACTACACATACATTTTTTTTTTAATCCCAACTATCACATTTGAGAGGTGTCCATATTATTAAAAGCTTATGAACAATACATTTATGATAGTACTGAATATGTGCACGATAAAAAAGTGTTTCTTTGGAAATGTATGGTGCAGATTTTGAAACTGCAGTTGAAAAGTACAATATTTTCATACTTTATCTGTAGTTAAACAACCATTTAGTCACAAAACTAGCTAGCGCCAGTGATGCGCGGTTCAATGTATAAACAACCCGCACCCAACCAACATTTTCAGCTAACCCGCCGCAAATCGGACCGCAATTTTTTTTTTCTAACATTACCAGACCCGATTGCTGACACACACTTTTTAAAAGTCGTAAATGCTCCCTGGCATAATATCCATTAACCCAGCCTGTGGACGAGAGAAATGTTTCAGGCCCTGACGTGCACTCCGCTCAGAGGTGCGGCAGCGAGAGCAGCAGTTCTTGAGGCGGCTCATCATTGTCCATTTCAGCTCTAGATACATATTATTGATGAACGCGATGTTATGTTTTGACCCTGTTTGAAGAATTGATCAGCAGGTCAACTGAGAGAAAGCCCACGTTTGGAAAAGAGTGCAAGCCCTTAGGAGCGCAAAGTCGCAAACTTCTTTTTCTGAATGTTGTAGTATATAGCATATAGGGTTGTGTAATAAAGGCTTGATTTAATTAAGATGCTGCATGTGTTTATCTAGTCTAATCGAAGTGTGCGTCTCTCCCCCGACTTTCCCAACAAAAATCCCGCACTGCAATGTATACGTCAAAATGAGTTTTATGCACGGTTTTTCGCGTGCTACGCAATTTTTGGCGTATTATAGGCCTACGAGCAAAGCGCCCACCCCACCACCCCCATCCTACCCAAGTGCTATCATATGCACGCCAAAACTCATTTTTGAGCAATCTCGTGGTGTATACATTCCACGAGATTGCACACTCGTACTATTGATACGCATTACCATGTTATCCAGTTTGACATTACTGAGCTAGGCTATATGCGTTTAAAAAGGATAGCCTATTAAAAAGGTACATTGCTCAATTCAACGTGTTGGAAAATAGGGAATTTTGTCCCTCCCGCATCATCTTTATTTCAAACGACCCGACCGACCGCGAGCCGAATATCATAAAAAATATTTTTGGATGACTCGTGACCACGGATGACCGCAGGCACCCGCTCGTTTTGGATCAACCCGCGCATCACTGGCTAGCGCCTGAATGACATTCATTTATGTTTAACATTACTATTTTCAATGTGTTTATTTTATCCGAAATAAAGCAAAAACAGTATTATTGTAAGATATATTTTTTTAAATGTAAACATTTTCTTATTTTAATATAATTTAAAATGCAATTTATGTCTGTGATTCAAAGCTGTATTTTCAGCATCATTATGTCTTTATGTCTGGATGTCTTTAGTCATCCAGTACAAAGTTACAAAAGCTTTCTATTTCAGATAAATAACTTTTGAAATTTCTAGTCATCAAAGAATCCTAAAAAATCTATACATAATATACATAAATACATCATTTTTTATACATAATAATAAATGTTTCTTGAGCAGCAAATCATATTAGAATGATTTCTGAAGGATTGTGACAATGAAGACTGATTTAGTGATGCTGAAAATTAATCTTTGCATCACAGGAATAAATTCTATTTTAAAATATATTCAAATAAATTTACATTTAAATAATAAATTACATTTTAATAATACTTCACAATATTACAGTTGTTTTTGTATTTTTAATAACACAAATGCAGCCTTGGTGAGCAGAAGAGCCTTTTTTAATGTTCTTTAAAAACATTAAAAAATCTTACCATTCTAAAACTTTTTACTGTGGGGTATACTTGAAAATTAGACCAGTACTATTACATATTATGTAACAATAAGTTACAAACAGAATAAAGTTGTTTTGTAAAAGCAGTCTCCTTGTGAACAGCACCATGCTTGCTTCAAGATGTTTGTGTGTTTTTCACTCCACTTCATGTAGTTCTGCATGTGACAATGCATAAACCCACGCAGTGATATGATTTATCATATGAGTGCACCTTCCAGAAACATCCAAGCCAGCCCAAACTCTCACTGGCACCCAGGCAGAACAGCTCGGATGGTTTAATTAGCTCTAGCAGAGCAACTTCCAACAATAATTCGTATAGACTTGAGACAAGGATGTGATAAATCCCCCATTAAATTCACCTAAAATACACACAAAGATAATGAACCAATCTAGAGGGAAAGTGAAGCTTCATAGTGCAAAAAATGAACCATGAAAGCAATCCCACTTGAGCAAACAAAAATATTGCACTCTGTCCAATTACTCGGAAAGGAGAATTGAACCGGGAAGTTCCCTTTCAGTCGGTCACGTTCGACGTACGTCGGACTTAGACCGACGAATTGGGATCAGTTCTGGGAGCCCCTATCAGCTTCGAGATATAGAAAACGGGGCAATAAACATTGGCGTGCGTGCTTTGCATATTGCACCCCGCCCCGCTGCGCGGGTATAAAGCAGAAGCGATCACCACGAACCGTTGTCATTCCCTTCGGAGCCGAACGGCGTTGATGAAGCATCTGACTCCCTGCTATCTAGCAAGAGAGAGAGAGAAAGCGTGTGTCGGGGGAAATCGCTCGTGTTGGCCAGACGGCACAAGACAGCGCGACCGCGATCTCACTGCTGCTGAGAGAGCTGCTGTTTTCAAAGCAAACTGAGCAAATTGCACTTCACACACACACCACACACAGTTGGTTCGGTGGGCGTGTTCCTTTTCAGGTGAGAGCAGAAAACAGGCTGCACACAAAACCTGTTTATTTCTGCCGTGGGCAACCTAGTGGCTCCTCCCTCCTCACTACCCTTGACGGCGGGCAGGTCAGGGGGTATGAGGGTCTCCCGCCGATGGAGCGGGCCGTCGCAATGCAACTGTGTCCGACGTCTGCCTCTAGCTGGCGCGGGGACCCGAAGCTCCCGTCCAGGGCCTGTAGAGTCTCTTCCGGTCTGACCGCGAAGGCCTACAGGTCCTGTGGCCAGACTGCGTCCGCCATGCATGGTGTTGCTTCAAGTGCATCAAGCACAGGCACTCATGGACATGCACGAGGGTAGTCCTGGCCCAGAGCTCCTCCGAGAGCTCTGGACAGCGAGGGACCTCGCCCTACGGGATGACGAAAACCGCCGCCCCTGACTATAGGCCAGGCGATGTCCACTTTGGTGGTCCAGGAGCGGCATCTCTGACTCAACCTGGCTGATATGAGAGAGGCCGATAAGACCCGGCTCCTGGACTCCCCTATTTCGTCGGCTGGGTTGTTCGGCGACGCGGTCGAGAGCTTTGCCCAGCAGTTCTCGGTCGCCCAGAAGCAGACGGAGGCCATCCGGCACATCCGGCACCTCTGCCTGCTCGTTGCCAAGGGTGTCCGCCCCCGCTCCCACCACAGCCCAGCAGCAGCCTCCACCCAGGCGTAGGCATGAAGCCGGCCGCGGGAAGGACGTCCAGCCTGCTCAGGCCAAACATGCGTTTTCCCCAGTGAGCCTTCTTGCACAGACACTGTGCAAGGTCAGGGAGGACGAGGAGCAGGTCCTGTTGGTGGTGCCATACTGGCCCAACAGGACGTGGTTCCCGGAACTAGTGCTCCTTGCGACAGCACCTCCTTGGCCCATTCCTCTGAGGAAGGACCTCCTGACTCAGAGACGGGGCACCCTCTGGCACCCGCATCCAGACCTCTGGAATCTCCATGTCTGGTCCCTGGACGGGACGCGAAGGTTCTAGGTGGCCTGCCACAGGCTGTGGCAGACACCATTGCTTCCGCTGGAGCTCCCTCTACGAGGAACCTCTATGCGTTGAAGTGGAACCTGTTCGTCGACTGGTGCTCTTTTCACCGAGAAGACCCCCGAAGGTGTTCAGTCAGGGCCGTGCTTTCCTTCCTACAAGATGGGTTGGAGAGAAGGCTGTCTCCCTCCACCCTCAAGGTGTATGTGGCCGCAATCGCTGCCCATCACGAACTAGTAGAAAGTAAGTCTTTGGGGAAGCACGACCTGATCGTCAGGTTCCTGAGGAGTTAAAAATTCTGTCTCTAAAGACAGTACTCCTGACTGCATTGGCCTCTATCAAGAGGGTAGGGGACCTGCAGGCATTTTCGGGCGACGAATCGTGTCTGGAATTCGGGCCGGACTACTCTCACGTAATCCTGAGACCCCGGCCTGGATAAGTGCCCAAGGTACTCACCACTACCTTGCGGGACCAGGCGGTGAACCTTCAAGCGCTGCCTTTGGAGGAGGCAGACCCAGCCCTGGCTTTTCTCTGTCCTGTCCGAGCACTTCGGACGTATGTGGACAGAACGCAAAGCTTTAGGACCTCAGAGCAGCTCTTTGTCTGTTTTGGAGGACAGCAGAAGGGAAAGGCTGTCTCCAATCAGAGGATGGCCCACTGGATAGTAGATGCCATTGTCTTGGCTTATGATTCCCAAGATGTGCCCTGCCGCTCGGGATAAGAGCCCACTCCACCAGGGGTGTAGCCTCTTCCTGGGCGCTGGCTCGTGGCGCCTCGCTGACAGATATTTGTAGAGCTGCGGGCTGGACGACACCCAACACGTTCACTAGATTTTATAGCCTACGTGTAGAACCGGTATCTTCCCATGTACTCACTTCTCATAGTTGGTAGCACCGTAGTGCCGTTCTAGTGTCGGCTTGCTGCGCCACTCCCTTCCTCATGGAACGGATACGTGCGCTTATATGCTCCAGTCGAGTTCCCCAGAGTGGCAAAACCTGTCGAGTCCTCCGCAACCCGGAGGACGTGGCGGAGCGTCTGATGCCAGGTCTGACACTCGTATGCAGTGTGGAACTTGTGTTAGGCTGGGTTCCAAATGTAGCAACCCCCACGGCGGTCTCATATGTGTATTCTCCACGGTACGGCTCCCTACGGCGAGCCTGTGTCTTTCTCTTGGCAGAGCCCGCTCTGCCGTCTCAGTGCAGTGGGGAACCCCCACCCCTGGGACTCCCGTATGTAGTACTGCCCACGGCCAGTCCATACGTGTAGTTTCCACATGTTATCTCCTTTGGGGGAGTGTGGCTTCCGCAGCGGCCTCCAAGGGCACGCTTTCCCAGCGTTATGCAATTGTCCACTGTTTGGGTCTTGTGGGATAGCAGTAGGGCTCTCCCTGCAGGAAATTCCCCGGGAAATTCCCAGCTCCGAGGGACTCCGGCAGGGAGCTGGAAGTGGTAGTAACTGTGGCGTTTTCCATAGGGATCCCAATTCGTCGGTCCAAGTCCGACGTACGTTGAACGTGACCGAAAGGGAACGTCTCGGTTACGTATAGGAACCCTCATTCCTTGAAGGAGGGAATGGAGATGTATGTCCCATCACCACAGTTGCTGTACCCTCACTGCAGTTCAAGCCTCGGTTTGGCTCCTCAGTGAAAAACAACGATGCGTGGTGATCGCTTCCGCTTTATACCCGCGCAGCGGGGCGGGGTGCGATATGCAAAGCAGGCACGCCAATGTTCATTGGCCCATTTTCTATATCTCGAAAGCTGATAGGGCCTCCCAGAAGTGATCCCAATTCGTCGGTACGTCTCCGTTCCCTCCTTCAGGGAACAAGGGTTACCATACGTAACCGAGACGTTTTACATCAGGGACAATATGATTTAAACATGCAGGTGTTTTCTGATAAGGTTACAAACAGCAGGGAAAAAACATTTTAAATGCAAACATTGCATCCAATAAAACTCAAATATATTATGTGTTATGTATGCTCACAATTCACACAGGTATTTTTTTTATCTGTGATTTAATGTGTAAATTACATACATATTACTTTCTGCACCCAAATATGTCTCCTATGACCCCATTTTGCATGTTTGTGAATTATTGGTTTAATTAATAATAATGATGATAATAAAAATAATGAAATCTTTAATTCCTACTAGTGCAAATCAGCGTACAGAGCCAAACATATTCCCTCAGATTCACAGACAAGGCTTAAAAGCATATTAGTTTACTCAAAAATGTAAAAAAATATATATAATTTACTCTCTTTTTGTCTATTATGGAAGTCATTAGGTGAGGTCAACTGTCTGGTTACCAACATTCTTTAAAATATTTTGTTTTGTGTTCAACAGAAAAGAGAAACTCTTACAGGTTTGGAACAATTTGAGAGTAAGCAAGTAATGAAAATTTGAAATTGAGCTGTTTTAAATAAATGCAACTTCCACTGGTATATCTTAAAATATGTCAGTGCCATGTTTTGTCTCAAAATGCACACCAGTAATGATTGTTTTCTAGGGAAAGTTTATAAAAGCTACTTAAATTCTACTTGAACTAAGGCCTAATCTTGGCTTAAGCTAAACCCTGTCTGTGAAACCGGGCCTTTGAATGTTATTGTGATGCTTATATTCTCATCCTGCATGCAAGTGATGAGATTGCAAACTCACCTCCATACTTGTCAAGTTACAGCGATGAGTTCCTGCAAACCAACCACTGTTGGAGCACTGGTCAATGTCCACATCCTGTATGTTAACATCTACACGTACAACTCCTCTACAGAGAGAGAGAGAGAGAGAGAGAGAGAGAGAGAGAGAGAGAGAGAGAGAGAGAGAGAGAGAGAGAGAGAGAGAGAGAGAGAGAGAGAGAGAGAGAGAGAGAGAGAGAGAGAGAGAGAGAGAGAGAGAGAGAGAGAGAGAGAGAGAGAGAGAGAGAGAGAGAGAGAGAGAGAGAGAGTTAGCAGTGGTCACAAAGACGGCAAAAGTATAAAATTATACATTTTAGGTATATTGGCAATCCTAGTAAAATCCTTTTGATCTTTCATTTAAAACATTTGCAAGAAATCTAATATCGAAGCTTTCATTGACGTAATAAAATTGCAAGTGGGGGTAAATCACATTATGAAATAAATAATTTTCTCCAAAACATGTTGGTCACAATTATTGGCATTGGCCACACTTATTTAAATAATTTTTGCAACCTCCTTCCTATGCCTTTGGAGAACACCTGACCAGAGATACTTCCTTCATACAAACACAGCTCCACATTGGTGCTTCTTCTCTTCAGTTTACCCACTTATTTTCTATAAGGTTCAGGTCAGGGAAATGGGAAGTTTCATTCTGTGCAGTGACACATGTTTGTGTTCATTTTAATGTTGGTTTTGGGTCATTGTCCTGATGGAAGATCCAACCACAGCCCGATATACGATTTCTAGCAGAAGTCGTCAGGTTTTTTTTAATTAATTTTTTATCTGGTATTTGCTAAAATCCATTATACCATGTATCTGAAGATATCCAGGACCTCCAGCAAAAACAAAAACAAATCGGCCCACAACATTAAAGATCAAGCGGTTTATTTAACCCTGGTACTTTTTATACCTGTCTGCACCAAGGCCATCTAATGGGGTTTAGTTTTACTTTTTATTTGACCACAGAACCAGGTCCTTTTTGGAGTTCTAGTCGTCAGATAACTTAATATTCTGGACTGTAAAAAAAAAAAAAAGGTGTCTTAAAATGTTGAGTTTATTGAAATTAAAAATTTTAGTTGATACAATGAAGGAATTTTGTTTAATGAATAAAAACTCAAAATATTATTGTATCTGAACCACATAAAAAATTTGATAAATCATGAAAATAGCACTATTTGGCATGTTTCACTGTGTCATAAGAAATAAAACACACACAATTACCCAATATGCTTACAAAATATTTTAATAATATTTTAATAAAGGTTTTTGAATCTCAAAAAATGTTCATTGTATTAACTCAAATTTTTAATTTCAATGAACTCAAAATTTTAAGGCAACAAGACATTTTTTTTAAAGGGTGGAGTTTGTTTTGGGATGAGTGAGGAGGATTTTACTTGAAACCCTCCCAAACAACATGTGTTGATATAGGAGTTGTTTGATTCTGACCCAAAGACTCAACTAATATCTGCAATTCTCCAGCTGTGATCATTGGAGAGTCTTAGTTTGTCAGCTTAAACTCTCCTCTTCACCATGCGTAGGACAATACAGACACACGTCCTCTTCCAGGCAGATTTGTAGCATCTTCAGTGGATTGGAACTTATTGCCCTGATGGTGGAAATTGTCATTTTCAATGCTTTAGCTATTTTCTTACAGCCACTTTCTATTTTGTAAAGCTCAACAATATGTTGCTGCACATCAGAACTATATTATTTGGTTTTACTTCTTGTGATGGATGATTAAGGGAGATTTGGATTTTGTGATTCCTCATATTTATACTCCTGTGAAACAAGGCATCATAGCTAGACAATTTCATGTTCCTAGTAACCCTGTGCTAACAAATGTAGATATTAATAGGAATATACTTCAGAGATATTTGCAGTTTTACTTTTCATTGGTGGAAAATACTCATCTCATAATGAGCTGGGTGCAACTTTGCAAGGGCATTTCAATGTTCTTCCCCAGGGAATGAGACAAGATATCATTAGACTGAACAGAAAATCCGACACTCAGACTGGAAAAAGAAAAGTGTTTTATCACCTCTGCATGGGAATATTCAATCTGATTTGCAAATGCTGCTGGTTGTATGATGTAAGTCACTTTCTAACTAGAAGGAGAAGGCAGCTCTCCGGTTCATTATGTGAAAATAAGAATTGTTGCCTTTTACTCTAGACAGAGGTCCATTAGAGGGGCTTCTCTTTCACTGTTCCATAAGGCATGTTATCTGAGACCTGTGGACCATGCTGTTTCATACTGACTCAATGTACTCCTACATTTTCAGTTTCACAAAGATTATGGTGTCTTATTAAGGCACACTGTAACATAAAACTAACATACTTACTATGTCCCTGTTGATGTTAATGAAGAACCACATCAGTCTTCACCATCTAATTCAACTAACTCTACAATCAATGCATTACTGTGCATGAACCTCTCCTTTCCATTCCCTGACTGACAACAGCATGAGGGATTAGACCTAAAGTATGCGGAGCACAACGGGAAACAGTAGGAAACATTTATGTTGCCTGAACAGAATCCTGTGGTGCTAACAAAGGCATTGATTGATTCCCAGGAAACACATGAACTTGTAAAACATAATATGCTTTTTGGATAAAAGCATCTACCGGAACAGAGGAATCTTTTCAAAATATTTTCAGATATTTTTTTAATTCTCAACATTTGTCTCAGATGGTCAAATCGTGGCCAAAATCATACCGTTTGAACACGGCTTAAGACATAACTGACTGTGTCTACATGAACAATCACCAAGATGGGCATTTTGACAATTTTG
This sequence comes from Pseudorasbora parva, assembly GCF_024679245.1. Lineage (NCBI taxonomy): Eukaryota > Metazoa > Chordata > Actinopteri > Cypriniformes > Gobionidae > Pseudorasbora > Pseudorasbora parva. Next base: position 16,347,980 of record NC_090180.1, read on the forward strand.
TATTTGGGTATTTGCTCATATAAGCTGTGGAAGATAACTAAATTATGAAGGAATGTGTGACACTGAAGACTGGAGTGATGATTGAGGAAAATACAGCTTTGCATCATAGAAATAAAATATATTAAAGTATATTAAAATAGAAAACTATTATTTTAAATTATAATAATATTTCACAATATTATTATTTTTCTGTATTTTGATTAAATAAATGCAGGCTTAATGAGCATACGAGATTTATTTCAAAATCATTAAAAAATAGCAATGTTTCCAAAATTTTGACTGGTACTATATTCAGCGATCAGGCATAACATTATGATTACATACACATTACATGTACGTATGTACATTACATTACATTCCCTTACGAAAACAAAAATATATTGCAATATATTTGAACATATCATGCAATATATTCACATATATGGGATTTAATATTTATATTTTCCAATATATTGCAATATATTAAAAACGGCAATCATTTGTATATTTTGCAATATATTGCATGAATATATAATATATTTTATAATACCATCAATATATTATTCCATATATTAAAATATATTTTTAAGAAAATATATTGGTAAATATATTTTCCTTTCGTAAGGGTTATCACACTCACAGGTGAAGTGAATAACACTGATTATCTTTTCATCACCTGTTAGTGGGTGGGATATATTAGGCAGCAAGTGAACATTTTATTATCAAACTTGATGTGTTAGAAGCAGCAGAAATGGGCAAGCGTAAGGATTTGAGCGAGTTTGACAAGGACCAAATTGTGATGGCCAGTGTCTGTTTCAGGGTCAGAGCATTTCTAAAACTGCAGCTCTTGTGGGGTGTTCCCAGTCTGCATTGGTCAATGTCTTTCAAAAGTAGTCCAAGGAAGGAACAGTGATGAACCAGCAACAGGTTCATGGGCGGCCAAGGCTCATTGATGCACGTGGTGAGCGAAGGCTCAATAAGTTAATGCTGGGTCTGATAGAAAGGTGTCAGAGTACACCTTGCATTACAGTTGTGTATCGGGTAGCAGGGCCAAAACAGTCAGTGTGCCCATGCAGACCCACTACCAAAAGCGCCAACAGTGGGCTCGTGAGCATTAGAACTGGACCACGAAGCAATGGAAGAAGCTGGCTTTGTCTGAGGAATCACTTGGATCCTGCCATCCAAGTGGATGTTACTTTGACACATACCTAAGCATTGTTGCAGACCATATACAACCTTTCATGGAAACGCTATTCCCTGGTGGTTGTGGCCTCTTTCAGCAGGATAATGTGCCCTGCCAAAAAGCAACAATGGTTCAGGAATGGTTTGAGGAGCACAACAACAAGTTTGAGGTGTTGACTTGGCCCCCCCAAATTCCCCAGATCTCAATCCAATCGAGCATCTGTGGGATGTGCTGAAACAAACCAGTTCAATTCATGGAGGCTCAGCCTCGCAAATTACAGGACTTAAGGGATCTGCTGCTAACATCTTGGTGCCAGATAACACAGCACACCTTCAGGGGTCTAGTGGAGTCCATGTCTGATCGGGTCAGGGCTGTTTTGGGAGCATAAGGGGAACCAACACAATATTAGGAAGGTGGTCATAAGGTTATGCTTGATTGATACTATTTAAAATGTTTTAATGTAATGGTTTTATCAGTGCTTGTTCTTCTCAAACTGTTTCACACTGACTTTAAGTTGGATTTACTTAAAGGTATCATTCCTAAGAATGGATACATCCTGTTCCCATTGCTTTGACTCCAGAAATCAATTTTATTAAAAGACTAGAGTTCAAGTAAATATCCTTTTTCTGCTTTGATTTTCTTTTCATTTGGTGTCTGGAGCCGCTGGGGAGTGACACTGATTGTTATTTGCATGAGCCCCCAAATCATTCCTCCCTGCTCATTTCTACCTGTTTCATTTTCAAATAGTGAAGGCCCACAAGGCAGAAGCCATCTGTCAGCTGAGATGTGAAACAAACACCTGCAGATAGCTTGAGCTGCCAGCACTCTCTCTTATCTTTAAGCAAAGAAAATGGAGCATGAGCGGGAGAGAGAGAGAAATGAGCCACAGAGAAATGTGAGAATTATCTGGTTCAGTACATTCCTCTTTTAAGTTGAGGGATGTTAACAATGCTTACAATCCTTTTCTCAAACTCTATAACAATGTCTTAATGATCAAGAGTTTAAATAACTTACACAAGGATAAAAATAACATAAGTTAAACATACTGCAAGAAAAAATGAGAAAGGCAATCATAGAGTTTTACAAAACAAAATCAATGACAAAACAATATCTACTCTGATGTGACACCTCCTGCAAGTAACAAAGCTCCTAATAAGACTATTATGCTTACAATTTACACAACTACTGTGCATTTTAGTAAAAACTTTAGCTATTATAGCTTGGGAAAACCCAGACAACTTCTGGCAAATTTAGATCTGCTCTACAAGTAGTCTGGCAAAGAGCCCATTCAAGTCCATTTCTTATCCGTCGAAATCGCGGCACCAATCAAAAACATTGGGGCGGGCTTTACACGAAGACAACAGCGCAGCAATAGTGAAACAGATTTTGTTCATTACTAAGATGGATGCCAGATCATGCCACCGTGGAACAGCACTCGTTCGAATCAGCCGTCGAGTCTGTTTTAAGTGATTTAAACTTTTCGTTAAAACCCGAGCAAAAAACATCACTCGTCTACCAGATGTGGATTACACTGGCTACTTTGATGAGGAGGATGGGGAGTGTGATCATGTCATGTGACAACGCCACACAGCAGCTCTGGATCTGGCCTTTCTGTGCTTATTTACTCACACTAGATCTGGTAATCGTGTAAAAAATGTAAATAAATAAATGCCTTAACTATGCTCATGTCTAAAAATGGTCTAACGCATCTGAAATAACTGAATTTGTATAAAGTTTGTGAGACACAATTTTCCAAAGACTCATCAATATTATTTTATTTTCAAAATACTGCAAATCCCGTTCAAATCGCAATACAAATGCCTTACAATGGGGCAAATGCGATCAGAGCTTGATGTTTTCTGTCCGACCGTCAATCTGAGATGTTTCAGTCGGTCTGACTGAGATGCTATTAGGTTTTCCAAATTTTGCAAAAATGTTGATGGAGTGGCAGCAGCTGCTATCATGTTTCTTTTACAACAATGGCAAAAGTCATCAGAAGCCATTGCAACATCTTCCGAAATAACAAATAGGCGTTTGCATTTCGCATACTATCGATAGTAATCAAAAATAAATTAGTATGTCCCAAATCGTAGTATGTTGAAAAGAGTATTCCAAAGATACCCGGATGGTTTACTATTTCCGGTTTGAATTCGAAGTACAGATCAATGCACAAAGACTGATATTGCCCACAAACCATTGTAAGTTGGACAAAGATTTGATTAGAACTACAAATGCGGAAAAAAAGTGTTAAGCTACAAACATGACGGATATGCGAGTCCAGTGGTTAAGAATAGAGGTTTAGATTAAGGGCTTGAGTGATCAATTATCAGTATTTAACCTGACTAAAATATAGTTTTTCCATGTTATCCATATAATATTTCACTGCAGCAGCATTGTTCATGGTACTTGTACTTTTTGGTCATAGTATAAGTAGGCAAATTGGGACACAGCATCTTTCTCCGTCGCTTTGCATGCGTCATCCCCTTCATCGCTCTGATTGGTTTTAGGTCTATCAAATTGCGCCCAGAGGCATTTGAGAATTTGCCCCTTTTGAAATGATTTGTCTATGAAGCTTTGCCAGACCATAACTCAGTTACTACTGAGAATGATCTGGTTTTAACCAGGCTATAGCTATTTATTACATATAACAGCATCGACAGCCAAATGTGTTAAACACCTCCTTTTTTCATTATGGAAATCCTGATGCTTGACTGATTGTAAATCCTCACAGATTTTACAGTGCAATTGTTGATTACAATCCATCATAAAAATGACATACCTACACTACATTCTCAGCATCAGATTTTATTGCAAGAGCATAGTCATATTAATTTTGCAATATCATTCCCAGTTACAGAGAATAAAAGTTTATGTATGTAGATAGTTGTTGTCTTAGTTCATATTTAATGGTTTAAACAAGCTTTTGGCAAACAGATGCATGCATTTTCAGCTAGAAGTTGTTTCATGATGGACAGGTTGCTTTTGACACAGGAGTTTTTAGACTGAGACAAAAAAAAATCTAGCTGTGAGAATGAGTTGGTTTGTTTTCAGTTTGATAGACAGTAATAAACCCCACATGTCCTGTCTGGCTCTACCCTGAAATATCTATCGCTGAATCATGCCAATTTATGCAACACACCAGTAAAACACAATACTACCCTTATAAGACTAGGCAATAGAGACCTTAATTAAAACACTTTGGGAAGGATGCTTCATTGTCTTTGTAAGAGATGTAATGTGAACAGACAAATGGAATGAAACTAAACAGGGGCTAAACTGCACAATTGCCTGAATATTAAAGGGGTTCTTTAAAGGGTTACTTCAGCGATTAGCATATGGCTTTGTATTAGTAGAAACCCTGGAGTATAGTCGAATGATTGTGGAAACAAATGGCAACAATTTAAATTTCACCAACTATAGCACATACTTTGTGAGATATTGACAAAAACGAATTGGTCCTTTGTTACAAATTACTACATGGGGTACATTGTAACACATACTGAGGTAAGTTGTAACAGGTAGACAGAATTTACAAAAACTAAGGGTACTCTAAGTGATTTACCACAAAAACAGTGTACACACACCTAAAGGATTATTAGGAACACCTGTTCAATTTCTCATAATCAACCAATCACATGGCAGTTGTTCAATGCATTTATGGGTGTGGTCTTGGTCAAGACAATCTCCTGAACTCCAAACTATATGTTAGAATGGGAAAGAAAGAGGATTTAAGCAATTTTGAGCATGGCATGGTTGTTGGTGCCAGACGGTCCGGTCTGAGTATTTCACAATCTACTCAGTTACTGGGATTTTCACACACAACCATTTCTAGAATTTACAAAGAATGGTGTGAAAAGGAAAAAACATCCAGTATGTGGCAGTCCTGTGGGCTAAAATGCCTTGTTGATGCTAGAGGTCAGAGGAGAATGGGCTGACTGATTTAAGCTGATAGAAGAGCAACTTTGACTGAAATAACCACTTGAAAAAGAGGTTACAATTTGCACAAGCTCACCAAAATGCACACACGTGCACATTCGCGCGCGCGCGTGTGTGTGTGTGTGTGTGTGTGTGTGTGTGTGTGTGTGTGAGAGAGAGAGAGAGAAAGAGAGAGAGAGAGAGAGAGAGAGAGAGAGAGAGAGAGAGAGAGAGAGAGAGAGAGAGAGAGAGAGAGAGAGAGATGTAAATTAAAAGTGCAAATTAAATGAAATTTTATGTAAGTGGATGGTTGTTTTAAAAAATAAAAAAAACCTACCCCGCCACTGTCACCCATTGTTTAGCTAGTTGTATTAGCATGGTGCTTTGACATTATCTACAACGGTAGAAGTACTAAACAAAAAATTATCTTATTCTTAATAAAATATTAAATATTATTCTTACCTCTGAATTAAATTTTCTGCTGAGAGTCAGGAGAGATAACAACACAGACTGGAAAACCTCCATGTGGGATCATAAAGGAAGCCAGAGGAAACTGAAACTGTCATATGACTTCTATCTTATCTGTGACACGTGGAATTGGTACTGTTACAAATCTCCCCATGTTAAACTATACCTGGTCTCCCTACCTGCCCATAGACCTGCCCTCAAAGAAATCAGGGCGGGAGTGGTAGAAAGTGGACAAAAGAGACTGATTGTCCAGAACCCATCCTAATACAAAAGTATAAATCCTAATGAAAACAGGTCTAGCGTCCAAATACTTCTAACAAGATATGATTATATATCAGTAGCTTTAAATTGAGTAAATCCTTATATTGGAATACATTTATGAATTTTTGACTCAAAACTAATATTGTAGCATTATAATATTGTCATATTTTTGCTCTGTTTGCTGGGTAAACACGTGAACACAATATAACCTCAACCTACATTCTGAAAAAATCAACTATATTAACTGAAAATGTATTATAATATTAACTGAAAGACTGAACTGTGTTCGCAGGATTTGTCACAGAAATCAGGTCAGGCAGGTGTTTTAAATCTTATAATTGAATACAGTTTATCTATTTCAATATTTAATCCCCATACAATTTAGCTATTTAATACATTTGTTGTGTTTTCTTTTTTAATGCTGTTCACTTCATTTAAACAACTAATTTTGATTTAACACCATTCTTTCAGGTTTCTGGTTTAAATGTGATTGCTTCATGTTAATTTGACTTCAAACAACCCTTTCAAACTTTGCAAGGGGATGAATTGGTAAGTAAATGTTGAAATAATTTTTTTTTTGCAAGATGAGGAAATGAAGAGACTTGTTAATATTTAATGTTCTATTATTGTGGTATTTAAAAGTTTTTTATGTTAGTGGTTTTGGGGGTAACATTTTTGACTAATTATTGGTATTGCCATTGTGGAAGCACATAACAGGTCAACACATGTTCGGTGAACTTTAGTTTTTGTAGCCAAGTTATACCAACAGAACGTGACTTAATAAGCCAATTCAGGGAAATAGTCACTGGAATTAAAATTTGCTCAGTTCTCTCCTATATCAAGTGTGGGTGTACAACTAATTCACTAAAATATTTAACATAGGCAAATATTTTGAATATGTAATCTGATTTATTTGCTTAAACTAATAACTTGGGTAACACTTCACAGAAACAAATAAGTTACTATTAACTAACAAGGAACTCTGATTAATGAATTAGCGCTTGCTAATTAGCTAATGAATTAGTTGAATGTAGTTCACTATTAGCTAATCAATAACTATTTTTTCATATCTCGGACTACTAGGAACTATACTATAAATGTTCATATTTAACATGAATAATGCAAAAGTAAAGTGAAGGTAATGGTATAACCCACTAGTAATGCTCAAGTGTTAGTACATCCTTCTTAAGGAATTACTTTTTATTTGGATCAGTAAAGTGAAAACATAATAACTCTCTATAATCACTGAAATCATTGTAAGCTTTTGAGGTTTTTGTAAAGTTTTGGATAGTAACATTTACTAGTCGGTTACCATAATCTTCACTTTAGAATACTGATCCAAATAATTAGTAGTTCCTTCTGAAGGATTTAGTAACACTTGAGTCATTGCTAGTGGGTTACCATTACCTTCACTTTAGAATTAATTATGCATTATGCATTATTCATGTTAATCATAACCCTGTAGTTCTTAAGTCCCCTATGAGGTATATGAAAATGATTAGCTAATAGTGAACTACCTCACTTACCAACCTTACTTATTCTCATTCATCAAAGTTTATTGTTAGTTAATAGTTAATGGTGTTAAAACTTACTCACTTGTTCCTGTGTATCTATTTATTAATGAACAGTATTCTAAAGTGTTAACAAAACTTGTCTTAAATATGAAGTTGGAGTTTGTGAGTTACAAACTCTGATTCATTGTTCAGTCTGTGTTGATGTATTACAGACATAATTTAAAAAGTTTGTCAAGACAAACTTTGATGTTGGCTTGAGAAAACCAACATGGATGGATGGATGGATGGATGGATGGATGGATGGATGGATGGATGGATGGATGGATGGATGAGAAAACCAACATGGACGGACGGACGGACGGACGGACGGACGGATGGATGGATGGATGGATGGATGGATAGATAGATAGATAGATAGATAGATAGATAGATAGATAGATAGATAGATAGATAGATAGATAGATAGATAGATAGATAGATAGATAGATAGATAGATAGATAGATAGATAGATAGATAGATTTTTTTTTTCGTTTTGTCTTACCTAAACTCTGGCGCCGTGTTATTCAAGCCATAGAAACCCGCGGAGAGAGTTAAAAGCCAGTGCGGCACAAAACTGCCGTGCTTGCACTCTAGATAGGGCGCCGACCACTTGACATGACTTCTGTCCAAAAAATATCCTGCCTGGGCTACTGGAAAGCCTCGTCTTTTGCCCAGCCGCTGGGGTCTCTTTCGGTCCCGAAACTCGTTGTACCAGTCGGACTCAGACGTCCTGTTTTTAAGACGATGGCGCGCGGTGGTGGACAGATCTTGAAGCACTATGCGCTCTTGTCCTCTGGTCGCCTGGAGAAACACCTGCGGACCGGGCGCCTCGGGAGACTCCGTGTGAAATGTGACCACTGCACGGTGGATTTTAGGATTCCCTTCCAACATACTCGTCACCAGCGCGTGGTACCACTGGATATCCCTCCTCAGATGCTGCTCCCTTGAGCTGTTGGACTGCAGGAGCATGTTTAGGAAGTTGGTTGCGTGCGCCATGGTGTCGAGGACGCCGTGGAGGGAGGAGTGCGAGGCGGCGTGAGCTCCACCGCGGAGACTGCTCAGCTCATACCGCCGTGAACAGCTGACATGCTCCAGGGTGGATGAGTCCCCCGTGTGCAGGAAAGCGGTGACCACACGCGGCAGATCCTCCTCGAGCTTATGCGCCACCGCCACTCGCTCGGTGCTGGAGGGGTTGGAGATGGTAGGCTTCTGGTGCATCGTCTCTCCGGTGCTGTAAATTGGATATTTAGCCTTGATTTCAGGATCTTTATCGCTCTCGGACCATTCCACATAGCCATAATTTGATCCATTCGCATTTCCAAATAGCAGAAGAAGGTAGAGCATCAATGCATCCATTCCTCGACGCCAACAAGGACCGTGAACATTCTCCATTGACATTCACTTCATAAGTGCGCCCATTCCTCAGCTTAGCGTAAACAAACGCGCATTCTCAAAAGTTACTCAACTCTAATGCTTCAATCAGACAAATCAACACACCGACCACTCCACCCACATCTGTAGATCAACTGGCATTCTCGGGATCGAACGCGTCAAGCTTCATGCGTGTAGATTTAGACTTGTGCAAATATCTACAGCATCGTTTCTGGCGTGGGTTACTGTAGCGTTCGCTACTCCCATCAGTAACGAATGCTCGCTCGGAGCTGGCGGGGGGTTGATTGTTTCCCAAAGCCTCTTTCCCTCGTTACTGTATTGGAGACTTTTTGAGTGGCCATCGCTCCTGCCAATCTTGTGCACTGGGTGGGGTAAAGAGAGACGAGGGATGGTACGGGATGTTCTCGTGGGTAAATGTTGCATGCTACATTATTAAGTCACCATGAAATCAAAATGGACAGTTCTTATTTTTTGTGGAATATTGCATCATTTATATCAATGATTTATCCATGCACTTCATTCTTTTTTTTATTAATGTGCCCTCGTTTTCTTTCATCAAAACTATTCTCCTCCCTCTTGCAGCTTATTTCTTCTCTGATGACGTGTTTACTGGCGCAAGGGAGGGACTATCTTTCACTCACATGACATCATCACTGCAAAAGCAAACCACGACCATCCAATCAATTCTCGATGGCCAAAATGAATGTTTACATTTTTTCTTGTTCTAGAAGCAATTTCACTCAAATAAATGTCACACTAGGGCAGAAAATGCAACTATCGCAACTTTTGTTTCATTCCACACAAAAATAAATAAATAAACCTTTTGACACCACTGTAAAAATATTTTACATTATAAATTAAAAATCTAAAGAAAAAAGAAAGAAACTTTAAAAAGACATTTAACAGTTAACAATGCATTTAAAAAGAAAATTTGTAATTTTACTGTAAAACAAACATTTGTGAATTATGATAAAATTGCTTTATATTTCAGGCAGAAAATGTCTATATTTCAGAATGCTGTAACGTTTCTTTTACAATTAGACAGGGTACAATTATATACACTCACCTAAAGGTTTATTAGGAACACCTGTTTAATTTCTAATTAATGCCATTATCTAATCAACCAATCACATGGCAGTTGCTCCGATGCATTTAGGGGTGTGGTCCTGATCAAGACAATCTCCTGAACTCCAAACTGAATGTCAGAATGGGAAACAAAGGTGATTTAAGCAATTTTGAGCGTGGCATGGTTGTTGGTGCCAGACAGGCCGGTCTGAGTATTTCACAATCTGCTCAGTTACTGGAATTTTCACGCACAACCATTTCTAGAATTTACAAAGAATGGTGTGAAAAGGGAAAAACATCCAGTATGTGGCAGTCCTGTGGGTGAAAATGCCTTGTTGATGCTAGAGGTCAGAGGAGAATGGGCCGACTGATTCAAGCTGATAGAAGAGCAACTTTGACCGAAATAACCACTCGTTACAACCGAGGTATGGAGCAAAGCATTTGTGAAGCCACAACATGCACAACCTTGAGGCAGATGAGCTACAACAGCAGAAGACCCCACCGGGTACCACTCATCTCCACTACAAATAGGAAAAATAGGCTACAATTTGCACAAGCTCATCAAAATTGGACAGTTGAAGACTGGAAAAATGTTGCCTGGTCTGATGAGTCTCGATTTCTGTTGAGACATCCAGATGGTAGAGTCAGAATTTGGCTTAAACAGAATGAGAACATGGATCCATCATGCCTTGTTACCACTGTGCAGGCTGCTGCTGGTGGTGTAATGCTGTGGGGATGTTTTCTTGGCACACTTTAGGCCCCTTAGTGCCAATTGGGCATTATTTAAATGCCACAGGCTACCTGAGCATTGTTTCTGACCATGTCCATCCCTTTGTGACCACCATGTACCCATCCTCTGATGGCTACTTCCAGCAGGATAATGCACCATGTCACAAAGCTTGAATCATTTTAAACTGGTTTCTTGAACATGACAATGAATTCACTGTACTAAAATGGCCCCCACAGTCACCAGATCTCAACCCAATAGAGCATCTTTGGGATGTGATGGAATAGGAGCTTCGTGCCCGGGATGTGCATCCCACAAATCGCCATCAACTGCAAGATGCTATCCTATCAATATGGGGCAACATTTCTAAAGAATGCTTTCAGCACCTTGTTGAATCAATGCCATGTAGAATTAAGGCAGTTCTGAAGGCGAAAGGGGGTCAAACATAGTATTAGTTTGGTGTTCCTAATAATCCTTTAGGTGAGTGTATAATATATATATATATATATATATATATATATATATATATATATATATATATATATATATATATATATATATATATATATATATATATATATATATATATATATATATATATATATATATATATTCCATAGTGCTGTCAAATGATTAATCGCAATTAATTGCATCCAGAATAAAAGTTTGTGTTTACATATGTGTGTGCAGTCTTAAAAAATTATTCATTGGCTTAGTAAATATCACAGTAATAATTAACTTTACCAACTTGATAAAATCTATGAATATCATTTTGACGGTTTGAGTTGACGGTTTAAATCCTATTAAAAACATTATTAATATAGTCTAACATTTACAGTTACGTTTTTTGGTATTGTAAAAATTTAGTATTTGACTCCAATTCTTTATTTAAAAAATAGCCTACTTACTATATTTGTGAAGTTTCTAGCAAAATATTCTAGAATGGAGAATTACAGTTTTCTCAATTGCTAAAACACTAAACCCCAAATTCTCAGTTGCCTTAACCAACTGATTGAGTCAACCACTCTTTTGGCAAAACCATAAGCACTTTTCACTTGTTTAGACACAGCTTGCCAACACATTTTCATTGTGATGCACCCATGCTGCATAATGGTGAGCACAGGTGACAAAAGTCAAACACAATTAAAGCACAGATGTCACCACTTGAACACAACAACTCAAAATTGATCACACTTGTGACTAATGAGGTAAGGGAACATATACAGTAACTGTATATCAAAAGCATAAGATTTCTGTTTTGTCTTTTTGTACAAGTGCTAAATTCACAGTTTTTTTTTTTGGGGGGGGGGGGGCACTGTAGGCTACACACATTTAGCCTACAGTGAACAATAAATATTTATTTCTCCAGCTTTGTGTTTTCTATTTTTCTACATAGCGTTTAGTGACTGTTCAGTGTTTTTCATTTTGATTGACTCAGGGCACAATTTGACAACATAGTTCAGTTTAGAGTACAGATTGTTTTGAGGTGAAGGTTTGGTTTTGCAAGAAGAATCTGAGGTTTTGTGAATGTAGCCTGAAAATTGGGTTTTGTGTTCACAGTTAAGAGAAAAGGAGAGCAGCTTTCGAGAAATGTTTATTAGAAATTGAGAAAAACTGTAAACTGATCTGTTTCAAGAGCCAAAAATATTAATAGAACCAACATTATAAATCTTTAACACAAACTTAAGAAATTGAGTAAGTTTACTCAATTAAAACAATGCCAGCCAAACCCTCTGACATGAAGACTCCTTGATTGTTTAGTGAGGACTTTTTGCTGTTTTGCCAGATTGTGAATTTTTTCAAAATTTGGGCTGGTTTGTGGTCAGTTTGGTGGTTTTCAAACATCTAAATTTTAACACGTTTAGTGCATTACTCACACTGGTGTTTACAAGGACTGGTTTTATGTAGTACATGCATGTACACCAGTCATAGTGATGTTGCTAAACACTAGTGTGAGTAACACGCTACAAACACGTTTGTAAAAAGTACTGTACTTCCACTACTTTTAGCAGTAAGGCGCATTTAACTAAATATTTTTCATCAAGTAAGGTAATTACAATTAAAAAATTTAAATTAGTTTGTTACTCGCTTTACTTAGCCTGGATGCCAGCCAAACTTAACCTCGCCCACAATTTTTTAGGTCGGGCAGTTCGGTCTGGCCGTGCTCCATTGAGGAGTAATTATCTCCAAACAGAAACTGTTCGGACCAATGAAATCATCAGGGTGGGCTTTAGATCATGACAGACAGATGATGAACAGTAACGTAATCATGCACGTCATCAAAGGGGCTTGGATTATATTTGTTCGAATCCTAAACGGAGAGCTTGTTTGTATATGCATTCACCTTCACAATTTCTCTCAGAAATGATGATCATGTTGGGTAAGTACTCTGTGTATCATTAAATTATTTTATTTTTTTACAACATCGGCAAAGATCGTGTATTCCAGCCTGATTCCAGCGCATGTGCAAACAGGGTTGCCAAGTTTTTACAAAAAAAAAAACTTGCCAACTACTAGCCCTAAACAATAGCTTCTGGGGGTTCTCTGGGGGGGGTGTTCGGTTGAAACACGCCCCATAATCACAGCCTAATGGAGCAGTTTCAGACTCATATTCTGACTAGAATTGAGTATGACCACGTCAGGCTACGCGTTACTCTCTTTTGTGAAAAATGAAGGCTTGCAGACAAGAAGCTCAAATCGAGGCCCTAGCCTTGTTTTTTTTATCCTCCATATTGTTACAGCCATTAAAATAGTTTAGTTTTGTTTTAAATGTCAGAGTATATTTTGTTTCGTTTTTTTATTAAGTTAAATTTTAAAAAATGTTATTTAAATGTTACTTTTAAATTTAACACACAGCAACAAGCCATTTAATTGAATATAAATGTAAGACATTTCTTATTTAAAGGATTAAGAAATGGCATGTTACTTAAATTGTTACGTGTTACTCACAATTATAAAAGAAATTCTGTATTTTTGATCGAATAAATGCAGGTTTGATAAGCAGAAGAAACTTCTTTAAAAAACATTACAAATAGTAATGTATACAAATATATTACAGGCCAAAAGTTTGGACAAATTAATATTTGTAATGTTTTGAAATAAGTTTCTTCTGCTCATCAATATACATATAGTAACATGCCACACATTATGTAACAAAAACTTTTATTTTGGACATGATTAATTGCAATTAATCATTTGTAAGCCCTAATTCTGTATGAAAACATTTTTATTCAAATTTCAAAGCAACTTGTATTGCATATGTTTTATTTTTAATGCATCAATTCATCAATTGCCTCAGAATAAAGGAATTTGTGAAATAGAAAGTCAAGTAATATATAATATCTATACCTACAGTATACAATATTGTGAATTTGTACACCCCAGTCTAAAGTGCAGATGTTTCCATGCCATAGATATTAGACTCATTTCAAGAATGCTAAGAAATAGAAGGCAGTATAACTTAACAAATGGCACTTTAATGTTTTGCATGAATAAACAGAAATAAACATTTTTTGTGGAAAGAAAAAAACAATTGAGTAGGCTACATCTTTCATTAGACATGAAATGTCTATCATTTGAATAAAATGAAAACATGATGACTACATTTATTGTATACCTCAGTAAATGGGTCAAATTTGATCGATGTTGAAGTACATTGTACCATCATGCCAAGATGCTTGGAGAACTGCTGCCAGAGCTTGTCTCAAGAGAAGGCATGCAGGAGATTTATAACAATGTTAAGCTATTTAAGGCCCACTATCTGGTCTTCACTGAATGTCAGCAAAGAAAAAGTACCTTAAAAAAGAATGTCAAGGCAATAAAGTTCATCCAACGTCTTCAGGAAGAAGAGGACTTCTGGAGTAATGTTGCAAACAGAGCATATAAAGAGCATATATGAACAATAAAAATGTTTTGTCATCATGCGGCTTTAACATGTCATCATATTACTTAAAGCATTAGATTTGTAACAAAAGTTATTATTCTTTTTTATTTATCTAAAACAACAATAGGCTTATTATTATTATTATTATTATTATTATTATTATTATTATTATTATTATTATTATATGGCCAAAACTATCTTGACTCCCACTCGTAAGACGTAATTAACAGGTTAGTCTATTCCTGTCATTTTTATGAGACAAATAATGCATTATTCACTAAAAGCAGATACAGATTTATTTTACGGAAAGTAAAAAAAAAACACAAAAAAAAAACATCAGCAGTAAGAACACTTGGGGGCTGGCGGGCTGCATTCATTGCACCTCATTGGCTGTTTTCCACTCATGACAGTCTGACGCACCCACTGGTGATGTGGGGGTGGGATGTTGCACAGTTTTTATGGGGCCACTGAAGAATAAAGTTGACAGTCAACAACTTCATATAAATATAAATAATACATCATTAATACCGTCGGATACATATGAAATGAACAGAACAAAAGCTAGGGAATGCACGTAACGCAGACTTTTTCTCTTGCACCCACAACCGTCCCACACACCAAACGCCGCCATCGGTAACACCCACTCTGTGAGTGACCGATGACGTCATCGACAATACTCATGTGGACGCGAAAAAAAAAAAAGTGCAATTCATTCGTGTGTTGTTGTAGTTGTTCGTCAACGAGCTGAAGAACTCCAACATGGCAGGATGGGAAGGCAAAGAAACAGACACGGATAGAGGAATTGTGGTTTGTGCGCTTGTAAAGAAATTCTGTAACTCATCTTGTGCCTTTGTAGTGTAAAACCAGCCGAAGCTGCACGCATTTTAACTTCATTTGAAACTTTGTAACCATACTGTGAAATTAGCTAACACGCTGCTGAAACTTTGTAAAACGTAAGGAAAAAATGCATTTGCCTCAGCTCAACTGTGTTTAATAGATCTCAGACAACTGGCCTGGGTACCCGCTGGATCTTTTCACCTATCCCGAGCATTACTCCGAGGATCTGGACTGTGTCTACATCCCGCATGGAGTTATCATGGACAGGTACTGGAAATGTAATTAAGGCGCCATTTAGACACTTATCGATAAGGCGATGACATACAACATGTAGTCCAAATTTGTTTGGACAAAAAACAAACAAACTATATAAACAACAGCGATTATATATCTATAGTCAAAACAAAACAAATATTCAGACATCAGATATATATTTTTTACTAGTGGGGATAACAAAATAAAGTAAACAGTGACGACATACAGAATTATTATTCATATAGTGCACCACCAGTAAAACTGATAAATATTTGGGACCAAAATTATTCAGACACTTTGACCTGACCATGGTTTGCTTAAGTCTTTTTTTCTTTAAATGCTAATACGACGCTTTACACCACAGACTGAACAAAATGAAGCATTGCTTTTGTCATTGTTTGACCTAAATTGGTATTATCTAATTGTATAATTGCTGATTGTTTGGTTGCAATCCATTACATTTCTTTCTATCAAAGTTATCTGACATTATTTGTTCTGACACAGTTTAACTACAGAGTTCCTGCCATATTTTATTACTATTTTCAAAACTATAGGGAATAAACTGTGATAATGTGAGAAAATGTTGAAAGTGTCTGAATACATTTTGGTTTTACTATTTAAGTTTATACTAGTGCTGTCTAATCGTTTGATCGCATCAAACAAGTTTGTTAATATGTGTACAGTATACACACGTGTGTGTGTTGTATACTTGTTATATATAAAATATATATACAAACTTGTTGTATATAATACATTATATATTTGCAATAGTTTATGTTCAATTTGACAGCACTAGTTTATACTGAAATCTGTTTCTTAAACTAAAATGGATGTACTAAAAGTTTTTAGATTAACATTTTTATTTGTATGCTAGCAAATGTTTGCTAAAATTGCATGGGAAATAGATACATGTGAATGATGCAATGAATTGGTGCCTTTACTTTTGTGAGATTAATGACAATTAATTTGCATGGTGGTTTATTATGTAATTAATTACACTACAATTACACTACACTGACTTTGGATAAACATTTATATTATATAATATATATATATGCCTTGTTAGCGTGTCAATTTTATAGTTTTACTAGTGAAATGAAACAAAACAGTGTTGTGTGCACTGTGTGCAGGATTTCTATCAGAATTTGATACCCATCTTAAATGATCATAACTATATTGAATATGCAGTATGTAAGATCCTACTGTATCAGTAGACATTTATACATAATTTTTATTTGAGTCCTGTTAGTACCAATACTCGTTCTGTTGGAAAAATGTCTTTGTACTGGAAATCTCACCAAAAAATATATAAGCAGTCGGAGCATTTATTACTCTTAATAGTCATGTTGGGAACTAGGGCTGTGTAATATATCAAAATATCGGAAATGTGCATATCACGAAATGCATATCGCAATGGAATGCAATATCTGAATGATTTTAATAGGCTACTTCAACATTATGAAAAGTGTAGGTTTTAGGTCGGCATATATCAGAGAATAGACTGGGATAACACGACTACTGTTACTTATGTGACTTGCTTGATGATAAAAAGAGTTATTATACGTAATAACTTGCGAAAAACAACTCCTTGCAGTCTCATGCTGTCATCTGTCTGACACAGACCAAAATGTGTGCACAAGCGCCTCTCTGAAAGCATGTGATCTCTTCAGTTCTGTTTTGTGCCTGGTTAAACACTCGAACTACCAAATACACACACTAATGTTTTTTAACATAACGTTTTGCTAACACACTGCCCCAGAAAGAATGTGAAAAACAAATGGTTCATTCTCAGTTTTTAAATATTTAAAAAATATATATAATTGAAATAGATTTTACACACTAATAGCAATATCCTATTGCATATTGAATATCGTATTATATTTAATGATATTGCATATCGCATTTTTCTTCAATATCGCTGAGCCCTATTGGGAACTATGTGTTCTTACAAATGTATGTTTTGTTGTTTAGGCATGGTTCTTAATTATGGTAGTACATTTACAATTGGGAACCTTAAAGATTTTTTGACCATATTTGCCTGGGAAGCATGTACATGATATTGTTTTAATTTTTTTTAATTTAATGAAGAATTCAATATGAAAAACAAATATTTTTGGATTAAAATGGATAATTCGACTTTGTTGTGCTGTCATTGTTTTTTGTTGTTGTTGTTTTTCAGGATAGAGAGACTGGCAAGAAATATCATGGAAGATCTTGGCGATCATGACATTGTGGTGCTGTGTGTGCTGAAAGGAGGTTATCAGTTCTGCGCTGACTTGGTAGATTGCATCAAAGTCCTGTCCCGAAACTCCAGCAAGACCCTTCCTATGAGAGTGGACTTCATACGTCTCAAGAGCTACCTGGTGAGCACAATTAGGGCAAGATTTACTAACAGCTTGCACCAGCTCAGACCCTCTTTTTCCATTAAAAAACTACTGTCAGGATTTACTTAAGACATGCAGTGGAAAAAAAAGTGCTGAAAATATGGGTCAGGGTTATTTTTGCGGTTGACATTATTACATATTCATTTGTAGGTGTTTTTAGCCTGATATCGTCATACTCAGATTCTAATCAGAATATGAGTTTGATACTGCTCCAGTGGGCTGAGATTATGGGGCGCGTATCAACCGAACCAAGAATGAAAATGCCTCTGCACTCAATTGGATAGACGTACATCCAATCAGAGCAACGGAGTAAGTTACGCATGTAAGCGACGCATAGTTGTCAACAGAACTCAACTGCACACACACTGGAAGAAGTAGAAGAAGATTTGCCAGTGTTGTAAAAATAATTTTAGAATACACGAAGTACTTACCAACACAATCATAATTTTTGAGAGAAATAGTAAAGGTGAATGCATATATGTACAAGTTCTCCGTTTAGGATTAGAACATATTCAACCCAAACGCTCTTTGGTGATGTGGATGATTACGTTACATTATCTGTCCATCACACACACACTGACACTGCACTGACAATTCGATTGATCCAAAGCAGAACATAGTTTGGGCATAGTTGCTCCACAATTGATCAAGTCCAGACCGAACTTCCCAACCTCAAATGTTGTGGGCGGGGCTAAGTTCGGCTGGCATCCAGGCTAAGGAGTTTCCCTTTCTGATGCTAAATTTATGGGAAGAGAGTACCGCGAGAGATATAAAAGCATAAGGAGTAGTTTGCTCTGCAATCATCCTCGCGGTACATTGATGTCATATGCTGATCAGTCTGTGTAGCGCCAATGGATCTCAAACAAGCCTTATGTCTTAAACCAGACGCTAATTTGCGCTGGTCTTGTTCGATTGCGTTGGTCATCATGGAAATGATCTAGCTGCTTCTGTGTTCTTTATTTGCGTGTCGTCAGCAGATCATGCGCAGAACTTTCCACTTCCATCTGTGCTTATGGAATTGCACTCACATGTTAATATGCCCTGTTTAGTAAATCTGGGCCTAGGAGTTTTATGTTCTTGATGCTGTTTTTCCATTTTTACTGAGCACTGAGCTAATTTAAAGTGATTTTCCTAAATATTTTACAGGCTAAAACAGCCATGAAACAGCCTGAATCACATGATGAATCACAAGTTTATTTCACACATGCACAGACACAAATATTTGCTTTTACAAATGCCACTTTGTTTATGATTATCTGAGCATGGCTTCACAGTGCTGATGAATCATGGACGTCATGCATGTAAATTGCTGAGTGAAGACAGGCATAAAAGAAAAACTAAACCAACCTGTTCTAGCATTTAAAACGTTTGGCATCGGTATGATTAAAAAACAAAAACAAAAAAATTTGTTTATTTCATGCTCTCTGCTTTTCTTTGCAGAAGTAAAATGCTGTAAAAATGGTCAAATTGTGAAATATTATCACAAGTTAGCTATTTTCTATTTCTAATTTATTCCTGTAGTGGCAAAGTTACCATTACTGCAGTCTTCAGTGTCACATCAAAAGAGTTATGCTGCTGTTTAATATTTTAGTAAAAAATAAGATATTTTTGTGGAAGCCATAATAATACCCTTTTTTAAATCACAATTATTTGTTCAAAAGAATAGAATTTATTATATATATATATATATATATATATATATATATATATATATATATATAATAGTGTATGAGCTCAGAATCTTGGGACATGTGGTCTTCAGCTCACACGGGACACAATCGCCGACACCATTTCCGCTTTTCCGGTTATGCGTATGAGGTAACACAGATCTGTTTATCATATTAGATACATTTAAGTGTGTTTAAAATGATGTTATGACGTTACTCTGTGTGTTCGCTCAGCAGCTGCTGCGACACTTGTTTCACACTGCTAAGAATAAAGTGGAAACCAAGGATAACTTGGAAATGACACATTGACAGGCAACTCTCTCTCCTTGGTTAAAATAGGAATTTTCTACCAATTTGCAAATAGTTGGAAACATTTAAGATATTGTAGAACTCACCTGAACAAAATGTATAACACTGGCCTTGTGGTTTTTGGGTATTTACTGCAATAATCCTACATAGTGGACCTTTAATATAGAATTAATAATATAGCTGCTAGTCACTTAAGTATCTTAAGCTCTAGATTAAAATGGTAAAATAATTATATAGGTAAAATAATATAAAACATGATATACAGGAGATTAAAGGGATAATTCACTGTCAGTGGTGTTTATCTCTCAAGCTCTGCTATTCTGACTAATACAATTGGATTTTTGTTGGTGAATGTTGACTGCATTGTATGTTTTTAGTCAACAGAGGGCGTCATGGCTTTATATTTGTCATGCGGTTGTTCGTCAGTGGATTTCCCATATGATCTTTAAGGCATTTTTCTCAGCATTGCTGAAATGTTTTAACCAATGCTTATGGTTTTTAAACCCAGATGGATCTAGGAGAACTTAGTCATTAAATAATAATAGTTATGACACTAAATGAGTTTAATGTCTAGGCTTGGCTCATTTGAAATAGATAACACAAATCTTTCCATGACACATTGGTTCCAGAAATATGTACTAAATATTATTTTTTCCTTTGTATTATTATTATTTTTTGTTACTTTTTCAGTATATAAAATGAATTATGTCACTAATAGTGTTTAACTTGTCTTCATCTTGATTTGTGTTCAACCAGAATGACCAGTCCACTCCAGATCTCCACATAGAAGGAGCAGAGAACCTGTCTGTGCTGAGTGGAAAGGTAAAATATTAAAACACACATTTAACAATATTTAAAACGATTGCATACATTCCCTCAAATTCTCAGTACTATGTATCTAAATGATTTACTTCCAAGTTTTTTATCTGTGATATTTCTTCTTCTCTTGAGTTTCACCTTTTGTTTAAAATTTTAAAGGTAAACGGTCAAAACAGACAAATATTTTTCTCTGAAATACAATGTTTAAAAAGTAAAAGGTTCACAAGGAAAACATGCAAAAGTTACATGCTTTTATAACATACACATTCAAATAATTTCCGTATTTGCTATTTGTTTTCCACCATCCAAACAAACTTGAGTTTGAGTTAAATATAATATAACGTTAAACATAATAAAGTGCCAATTAAAAAGCAAAACAACTAAACATTTTAGTGTTAGTAATATTAGTTAGTAATATGCTCCTATAGATGTGTGCACAACATGCTTACATTCTGCGTATTACGCACACAGGACATGCAGCAGCACACAAACATTTTTAAACATTAAAGGGTTACTTCAGTGATTTAGCATTAAGCTTTGTATGTAAGCTGGGCCATTAAGGTAGTAGAAATGTGAAATATGGTGAAACATTTGGTGCCTTCTAGACTGAGAAAAGACAGAAAATGTATTTTTGTCTCATGGGGATGAAAGACAACAACTCCCAGAATGCACTTGCTTTGCTGCCCTACGAGGCCACTCCCAAAGCCAGTGCTACTGGATTACTGGATCATTTGATTCGATCAAATGATCCAGCACGATCAATACAATATACTCCTGGGTTTCTACTGATACAAAGCCATATGCTAAATCGCTGAAGTAACCCTTTTAAAATAAAAGGATTCCTCTCTGGAGAAGTGTTCAGTCTTTCCACTCGCAAATGGTAAATAGCGAATCGACATGGTAAAAATTCAACTGGCTTTTAAAGGGAATGGGAGATGAGGCTCTGATTAAGTAGAGGGCGCAGCTCAAACCTTTTAGCTTTGCTGCCATTCTAAATAGCAGAAAACCGGATGCAGGAGAAGAATTTCAACACTCTTTGGGTGCTTCTCATTTCTTATTTGTGCACCCTTGTTTCCTTTCCTTGCATCCTTTCCTTGTCTTAGCTCCACCCCCTTAGGATGTGAGGGAAGAATACATGACTCCTCAGGAAGCTTCCTCGCTCCTTGTTCCTCACGCCCTTTGAGGGTTTCTCAAATGGAATACTGCATCCTAGTAAGGCTGCATATCTCAGCTCAACTGCCATGTCATTAGGTCTCAAAAAACATGTCTGCACTGAGCTTGTCTGAGTTCATTATGAAATGTAAGACAAAAATAATGTTTTTGATGTAAATTAATCTAACTAAACTGTCAATAATGTAAGCCACTGGGAGACCACAGACGGTTGTCATTCCCTGTATTAAAATTTTAAAAAATTGAATACAAAGTTATTTTTCTAAAATTAAGTTTTAATAGTACCTTTGTGCCGTGACCATAGGGAAAGGGGGCTTGTGTGACTTAGCCATGTGCACTTACTAGTCTGTCTCATTCTAGCATTTAATGCTGAGGAGGACTCCGCCTCACTAGGATGCAGCCTTTCGTTTGAGAAGCACCCTTAAAGGTGCACTGTGTAGGATTTTTGCAGTAAATATCCAAAAACCACAAGGCCAGTGTTATACATTTTGTTCAGTTGAGTTCTTAAAATATCCCAAATGTTTCCAACTGTTTGTAAATTGTGAGAAAATTGCTATTTTAACCAAGGAGCCCGGACATCTGAAGGAGTCGCCTGTCAATTGCGTGTCACAGCAGCTGCTGAGGGAACAATGTCAGAACATAATTTTAAACACACTTAAATGTATATAATATGAATAACAAAGCTGCATTACCTCATGACCCGAAAAGCGGAAATGGCGCCAGCGACTGTGTCCCGTCATAATAAAAGTCTCGCTGCTTCAAAGCCGTGTGTTGCGTAACAATCGCTCCAGCCTCCTTGCTCAGCTTCCTCAACACTCGGTCCTGCTCTGCTTCATACTACAGTAACGTTAATAACCACATCCATGGACATGATTGCTGTCCGAGTCCTATTCCGATTCTTTTCCACCGGCTGTGAGATACTGCGCTCAAACTTGGCGCCATCAAACTACGCCTTTTGTTTTAAATAGGCGCCTTCTAGCGGACAGAAAAGTTACATAGTGTAGCTTTAAGCAATAATAAAATAAAACACAACTGTGAGGTTAAACTAAAATATTTTTTGCATATTAGTATGTTTCAACTAATTAATCAAAGGTCAGCAACAAAAACAATAACCATCATGTTTATACAATGTACACAATACCTGCACTCAACATGGAGACAGGAGAGGTGTCAGTCAATGGGAAAACAAAGTAAATTTGTTACTTGTGATATTTTGTTGTAAATTTAAAAGTAATGTTACTTAGGTCGTTTAAAAACTTGAGTTACCCTTGACACATAAACACACACACACACACACACACACACACACACACACACACACACACACACACTGTTTTCTGTATTTTTTCCCTTATATTATCAAGTCATTATCCATTTTGTCCATTCATTAAAATTTAAAACCTTTTTAAAATAATGATCTTTTTCTCTGGGTAATTGCACTAATTTTGTTTAATGGTGTCCTTTTTTTCCCACATTTCTTATCTATAATTATAATGAACCTAAATGTAACCATTCATTTAATAATTTCTTTTTTACTTCAGTTCCTGGTAACTGATTCTGCTATAACTCTGAATGTGGGAGTGTGTTTGCGCTCTTGGGATTGACGTGACTGAGGTGTTACAGTTTGTCAAAGGTTTATGATGTCTAATTCTTCAGTAAGAGGATTGATCTGCTCAGTTGCTCATGTAATTGGATTTCCCAGTAGAGCTCAGGATTGTGATACAGTGTGTGAGTCTGTGATATAGACAGAGATCTTCAGTAAAAGATCTTTTGTCTTTTTATTTACTCATGAATATGAAACCACTATGTTTGGAAATCTTGGAAATATGCATGCTGGAAAATACTCACTGTAGTTTGTTTGGTGGTCTGCAAAATAATAAACACATTTTATACAAAATTTGTTCATTGCTGTTAATCACATTGTTAAAAAAAGCTCAAAGATAAATTCCATGCAAACGAGTCACATTTTACCGCAAATTAAATTATATTTAAAAGGATTACATATTCCCTCAAATTCTCATTAGTACAATGTATCCAGATGATTTACTTCCAGGTTTTGTTTTGTAATTCCTATTATTTTTAGTTTTGATTCTCATTAACTGTAATACATTATGACCTTTGTCCCACCCTTATTGTAACCTAAGCAGTCTTAGTATTGTTTGCTCTATTTGCTGTTCTGTTTTTGTGAGTTTCTGAATGCTGTGATGTTGATATGAGCGTTCAGCGTATTCAGTCATGCATCTCCTGTCTGTCTCTTTACATGAACTGAAGAACGTCCTGATTGTGGAGGTATGTCTGCTGTGAGATGAGCTCTGTCTGTCTGGATAAAATCACTCCCTCAATCGCTTTAATATCCTTTCAAATAAATAGAGGCCTTTCAGATGCTTTATAGCACATTTCTCTGCTTTCTGCCCTGTCCTTGTATTTATCCAAGCAAAAAACAAAACAAAACAAAAAAACGCTGCATTCATTCCATGTGACTTAGATGATTATTTATTTTGTTTGTCTTAATTGTCATTTTTGCAAACTTTTTGCATTCAATAATGCATAAATACATTTACTTGATAAAATACATATAATTTTCTTTGTTTACAGTCTGAAACGGCTAAAGAAAAGTTTGAAAACGTTAATATTTCATTAAAAAAACAGCTTATACACTTAAATGGGACCATTAAATGTATTATATTTGCATGTATAATAATTCTGTAATATAATGCAAGGTCAGTGTGATTTTTGTTTTGTTTTTTGTTTTTAAAAAAGCAGTAAATACTGTTATTCAGCAAGGGTGCATTCAATTTATTAAAAGGGACAGAACACTTTTGCAATGTTACAAAATATTTCTATTTCAAATAAATGCTATTCTTTTCAACTTTATATTCATGAATAATTCCTAAAAAAAATATATATCACAGTTTCCACAAATTAAGCAGCAACAATATTGTTTAAACAATGAAAATAAGAAGAAATGGTTATTCTACATTATGAAATATATTGAAATGGAAAACTGTTGTTTTAAATTGTAATAATATTTCACAATATTATTGTTTTTGCTGTGCGTTTGATCAAGTAAATGCAGTCTTGGTGAGCCTGAGAGACTTTCATAAACATTTAAAAAAAAAAACTTATGAACCCCAAACTTTTTAACAACATTAAATATAATAATAATATAATATATATTTTTAGAAAAAAAATACTACACCAACCTTTGGCAATTATATCAATGATTGTATTTTTGTGTGACTTATCTTATAGATGATATGGACTACAGTAATGTTTGATAAAACATTTTACAATATGAACTCAAGCATTTTAGTGTTTATTTTGTGCCTCTGAGGTGTGATGATTAAATGCAAAGCCAAGACTTCTTAAGTTCTGTTGAGTGTACTTGTTAAGCTGATGGTGTGTGACAGCCGTCTGTATTTGCCTTCATCTCAGTGTCCTCCTCCTTCCCACAGGCCATCGTGGACACTGGGAAGACCATGAAGACTCTGCTGGATCACGTTGAAGCCTTCAGGCCCAAAATGATAAAAGTAGCTGGGTGAGTCAGTCCACAGACTAATAGATTAGTTGTACAGGCCTGAGCTATGCTTTTGTAGTCACCTTCTTTACCTAGTCTGTAAAGTAGGGCTGTGTGTGTGTATGTGCTGATGTGTTTATATATCTATACTTATTGAGTGTTTTTGGGGGGCTTGTTTTATATCTGTCGAAGATTGCTGGTGAAAAGGGTGCCCAGTGGGACAGGTTATCTACCAAACTGTAAGTGATGATTAGAAACTCTGTATAGTGGCTAATGCAATTTTGTGTTTATAATGTACTTTTAACCCTATCAAGCCTACTGTATCATATATTTGTTGTACAAAATTCTACGGCCTCTAAATGATCAACTTGAAGATCATGCTGTGCACAATGTACTGCATATGCCTTTTGTCAGCTGATTGACAAACTTTTTAGCAAGTAAAAGGCCTTTTGGTATAATTGTAAAAATGTCCACTTTTAAGTTGTAGTTTTTTTTAATCTTTACTGAAATTCATATGGTAAACATAATAGAAACTGTTACATTGTTAACAATATAATCAGAATTCCATTTTACTTTTTGCCCATATAAATGTCAACAACTGCATCAAATTGCATATTTTTGCCCAGTTTGGGTGTTGTTTTCCTCCTTGAGTATGAGCTCCATATTTTCCTATATCACACAAAATATGAGCCATAAAAGCCTGACTTATTAAATCTTTTTAAGATTTTGTCTAAAAGTTGTTATTTTTGAATTAGGGCTGTAAACGATAAATCACACCCAAAATAAAAGTTTGTGTATACATAAAATATGTGTGTGTACTGTGTATAATTATTATGCATTTATAAATACACACACATGCATGAATATATTTAAAAACAATTAGTTATATTTCTATATAAAATATGAATATTTCTATATAATATAAATTTTACATGCATACATGCACAGTAATATTTCTGATGCAAATATTTCTTAAATATATCCATGTATCATTGTGCATTCAAACATACAGAAACAACAGTGCACACGCATATAAACACAAACTTTTATTTTGGATCCGATTAATCGCTTATAACCCTAATTTGAATATTATTTCATATGTCAGGCTTTACAGGGTTATGACCTTTGCTGCATGACCCACACAAATTAGTTTGAAAAATCTAAATATCATTAACACAGATTAACATTTCCCTTTCTTTTATATGTGCTATTTATTCCAGATGTTGGATTTGAGATCTCCAATCGTTTTGTAGTTGGGTATGCCTTGGATTACAACGAATACTTCAGAGATCTCAACGTAAGAGCCCCTTCATCAATATTTGCCAACATTTAAATGGTGTTAAATGTTACATTGACTAGAATTGACATGCTGATATGTTAATTCAGTTTATAAAATGTGTTGTAAAATACAGTTTGCCACTTCTGGCAAAGAGCTTTTTAAAAGCTTATTGTGAGAATCTCCCCAGATGAAGCACTCAATCTATATGTCTACATATTCCAAAGTCTAGAAGTGACAACTGGTGTGAGATCAGCATATCTAGAAATGCACAGCACTTCTCTTTGAAGCTTAAATGAGTTTGCTTGAGCTGCTGTGACGTATTGCTGAACCAAGCCTGTAATGTCTACCCAAAGCGTGAAATGACAGACAGCATTAGCACTGTGAGAATTAGGAAGAAAGTCTCTCTGCAGCTGCACAGTTGTCCATTTGTCTCCATTTGGAGGGCTGGTTGCTAGGGGTAAGTGAGCTGTTGTGAAAAATGACACCCACTTCAGAGAATGCCCCGAGCTGTTCAACTCAATTATCCAGCAATCTAGTATGTATCTCTCACATGCATACATCATAGACAGCAGCGCCGTTCCGAAATCTCAATCCTGTTAGCTGCCTACCTAGACCGCATTTTGCAGGAAAAGGTTTTTGATGGAAGTCTCTTATGCTCACCCAGACTGCATTTATTTGTTCAAAAATACATTAAAACCTAACTAAACTTACATTTTCTATTTAAATATTTTAAAATGTAATTTATTCCTGTGATGGCAAAACAAAATTTTCAGCATTATTACTCGGGTCTTCAATGTCCTTCAGAAATCATTCTGATCATGATGATTTGCTGCTCAAGAAACAATTCTTATTATTATCAATGTATAAAACAGTTGTGCAGCTTCACATTATAAAGATTAAAAGAACAGCATTTATTTTAAATATAAATCGTTTGTAACAATATGAAAGTCTTTAATTTTGTTTTAATAAAGTATTAACTTTTTTTAAAAAACTTACTTACCCAAACCTTTAAAAGGTAGTGTAATTAAATCAGAAAATGTAAAATTAAATACAATATTAGTCGAAATAAGTCAGTTTAAATAAAGTACTTTCTAAAAATATATATTTTATTTGCTTAACTGCTTGTGATTTAACCAGTAACTGACATCAAAGGACTGTGAACATGCTAATGTGTGATACATTATTTTATTTTCTCTATTCTTCTTTTTATCAAAACCCAAAGTTTGATATTTCGTATTTTTATGCTTATTGAAGCATCATTAGCTTAGCAACATGGTAACTCCCAACCAAATACTTTAGATATACAAGGATGGTGCACAGAATAAGTCCTCCCCTTTTAAGACAATCACCAATCAGTAAAGTCATCACGTCACTGCAGCTGCCTTTAGAAGCTCTAGTTGCTATAGAAACAGTCAGTGTTCTGAGACGCGCTCTTATGACTGCATGTGCATTGGCTGGTTCATCCTGAAAAAGTCCAGTGTTTTGTCATGATTTGAATGTTTAGAAACAACATTTATGAAATTGTTGTGTCAGATTTTATCTGCGCTTTTAAATATGAAATTTAATTGTAAGCTTGGTAAACAGCTTTGGAGAATTTGATGTTTCCCCATTAAAAGAGTCACTTACATGACTGAAATAGCTGCCAGAGAGGCATTTCAAAGATGGCTGCCACATGAAATTACTTGCCTTAAACTGACTTTAACCAAACTCAGTTGGAATCAGTCTTCATGTAAGGAGTGTGTTCTGTGTGACACAGAATTGCTCTCTGTGAAGAGTGTTAAAATCAGTCATTTTTGAAGATGTTTCAGTTAGTAGTGATATTTGGGCATTTGAAGACCAGCTTCGCCTGTAAACAGTGACAGCTCTTCATTTATGTCCGTTTCAAAATCTGCTGAGAGCCTTGTTAATGGATAATGAACATTTTAGCTATCTTTGTGTAATTTACACTTGTGATTTGTGTACTTTGTGGTGTTCCCCTTAAAAGGCTTACTATGATCTTTCTCTTCCCCCTCTCACAGCACATCTGTGTGATCAGTGACACAGGGAAACAGAAATACAAGATCTGAAGGTGATGATCTCACTCTTGCATGAGTGCCTGAATGCTGACTCAGGGGGATGGAAGGGGTCCATGAATCTCCTAAAACGATCCTCCTCCTTGACTTCAATATAAACCGGTTTAACTGATAGAAATAGAGTACTGGGTTACACCTTACTAAATATCACACTGTATAAGCTATACATACTATGGACTGCAGAAACAGCATACTAACATACTACTCTTAGCATTCTGTATGTTAGCTTGCAATTTAGTCAATAAAGGGATAGTTGAATATAAATTGTATGGGTTTGGAACAACATAAGTGTGAGTACACTGTAAAAAAGGATATCAATAAGTCATAGCAACATGTTTTTTCCCCATTACTTTAACCAATAGTTTATCCCATTTCAACATTTTAGGTTATACAATTTTTAACTAGGCAAGATTTAATAGAAAATAGGGGGGGAAATTACTTGTACATCCCTTTTTTAAGTGTAAATGATGACAGAATTAAACATTATGGGTGAACTATCCGTTTAAGACTAAGAGGCGCTTCAGTGTGTCTCGTGTTTACGCCTTCATAATAGGGTATCATTACAATTGTGTTCCATTCAATAATGGGAAGTTGTTTTCTTATACTGTGAATTAAATATACTTCTAACAATACATTTATTCATCAGAAATTGTCTTTTAGAAGCTATAATATGTGAACTACACCTTAAGAAATTGTTGGCCAATTGTTGTTTACATTTATTCAAATTTTTATACATTTTATAACCTCCATTTAACAGCATTAAAATATTTTATGCATTAATATTTGTGTACATCACTTTTTTTGCATTCGTTGTCAGATAATACAGATGAAAGCATGCCTGTTTATGGCTCATTTGCTTTGGTGTTGTTATAGAAACCTGCAGTCATACTTCAGTAAGACAACACAAACATGACACACACCTGTACACACACAATTGAGTGAAGTGGATCAGAGTTTGCCTGGGTGTGTGTTATGTAACAACGTCTGTTGTTCATTGTTTCCTGTGCCCAGCCTCTTTTGCCTGTCTGACTGCTGCTCGTGTTCAGTGCAGGTGAATTATGTGATGCGTTTCTGTCAGATGCAATGTCTAGTTTCAGGTGTCCCTGCTGTGAAAGCACCCTAAAGTCATGCACAACAGGTATGACAGTAGTATCATAGTCATATTTGTAGTTAGTCTTCAGAAAACTTTGATGTTTGCTTGACAAAGCATTTCCTGAAATATATTTGTGTTTTAAGCTTGTTTCATTTGAATATTTTAAGATCCGTGACAGCATCTGAAAATTGCACCAAAATAAAGGCTTTATTAGCATCAATTATTGGTAACACTTTAGAATAATGGTTTGTTATTAATAGATAACTATGCAGGACTAATGAGTAGCACTACATTAACACTTCAGCTACTATTATTAACTCATATAGAAACAAGCTGAACTAATCAGTAAGTAATATTGAATTCAGGACTAAGAGTTCCTTATTAGGTAATTAATGGTAACTGAATGAGACTGGTGTCACTAATAACTAATAGGTAACAAGGAAAAATTATAAAGAATTACTAATTACTAATCACAAAATTAGCATGTCTGAGATTTGAGAAATAGTCTTTTTTTACACTCAATGTGGTCATTAAATGCATCATTAATTACTTAAGTGGTAGTCATTATTCGGGAACTTCTAGTGATCTGGACCATTATTTTAAAGTGGAAAACATTGTTAGATCACTATTAATTCTTAAAAAAAAATCCTTTGTTACTCTGAATAAAGTAATAAAATGCATCACTAATTACTAAAGTACCCAATAACTCTTCAAGGACTTCTGATGATCTGGACCATTATTTTAAAGTGAAAAACCCACATGTTCTACTTTAAAACAATGGTCCAGAGATCACTAGTAGCTCCTGCATAATGACTCGGTAACACTTAAGTAATTAGTGATGCATTTTATGACTTTATTCAGGGTAAAATATATGATTAATTACATCTCAGACACACAATAATGTGATAATTGGTCATTTAGTTAATAGTTTTTAATGAGGCTCATCTCAGTCAGTATATTGATTACTAAATAATGAACTATCTTAGTCCTGAATTCAATGTTACTTACTGATTAGTTCAGCTTGTTTCTATATTAGTTAATAGTAGTAGCTAGCCTGGATGCCAGCCGAACGTAGCCCCGCCCACAAAATGTTTAGGTCGGGTGGTTCGACTAGAATTGAGTATGACCACGTCAGGCTAAGTAGTAGCTGAAGTGTTAATGTAGTGCTACTTATTAGTCCTGTATTAATTCCTGCATACTTCTTTATTAATAACGGATCATTATTCTTAAGTGTTACCCAATTATCTGTATAGTATAAAAGTGGTTCTTTAGATTATTGAATTTTCTTTCAGAATGGTTCTTTTAAAAACTGTTCACTGAATGTTACTTTGGGGAACCAAAAATGGGTCTTCTATGGTATCCATTTGTAACCTTTGTTTAATGAGTATACTTCCCTACTCTAGAGTAAAAACAGAATGTGAAAAGAGTAGTGTGCTAAAGTCAGAACTGTCTTAAGGTCAGTGTCAAGTTTAGTGGACATAGCTGGAATTGCAGCCAGACATTTTAACACTTGGGGGGGGGGGGGGGAATGCACTCAGTTTCAGTCAATCTTGAGTACCTATAGAGTAGTATTGCATCCTTCATATCTCCGAAAAGTCTTTAGTTTTGTTATATTTATAAAAGAAATATAGGCTCTACCGAGTTGTCAATGGAGCAAGTCGGGAACCGGCGAACATTCAGTGTAAACTTGAATCCAAAAATAAACAACAAAACAAAGTTAAAGCGGCAACCCCACACAGATGACTGCTGCAAATAAACATAATAAAACACAACATAAATAGTCTAAGCCTGGCCCTCTCTCGTCTTGCACTTTTTTCACTTCTACTTTTATCCTTCCATAGCTCCTCTGTAAAACTCGTGACCAGTGTGGCACGCAGGTTGCGCTCATTACCCCTCGCACGACCGGCCTCGATCCGTTCCCATGGCTCTCGGCTACGCCCTGCTTTACACAGCAAAGTCTTTCAGCCTGATTTGTCTAAGTTTGGTAAATGTAGCTTGAAAACTTCCTACAGTCAAACAAAAAATAATTAGTTGTTTTGAAAATGTTTATACAATCACTGCTTTGTAACAATCGAGTGATTAGCAGTTGAACTTAAAATTGGTGACCAAACAGAAATATATATAAATATGAAGAACCTAATTAGGAGTTTGGCCACAGTTTGCCTTTAGACCAGCTTTAATACTTAATCCATTATACACCTACAATAAAGATTTGCAAATGTGTAAAAGTGATTAGAAGACACCTTTTTTCTTCATTCTGGTGTTTATGAAGTTGTCTCCACACACACTCCAAAATGGGTCGAATTTGGATCCCCTTTTAGCAGTGTGTGTGGAGACCATTTAATCCTGGAATTTGAGAAAGTTATAAATTATTGGTGTTTGCACCCGGATGTACATGGTCCTGTTAAATTGCTTGATATTTCTTAGCCATTAAATATCTCCATTAGACCTAATGATTCTCACAGGACTGAAGTTCACTTCATTTGAAATCCCCCACCGTGTTTAACAGACGGCAAAACACTTTGTGAGGTGAAGGGAACTTTTGGCTTGCCAAAAACAAACTCATCCGATTGCAGGAAATAAAGTCAGTAATGAGTCATACCATCTCATTGTTGCTTGATCATTGTTCAGGGCTCCAGAGCCATTATTTAAGTGGTTTGACTGATAGCCCTACCAAAATAATTTGTTGGTAGCTACTACTCATATACAAAAAAATATGTATTTGAACACCTTTGTAAACCCTTTTATTTCCATTTGATAACATCCAAGTGTTTTAATAAATTAAAATAATCCCATAGACAAAAGGGATAATCACTCGTAGAATAAAGAATTAAGGTTCACCCAAAAAGTGAAATTTATGTCATAAAGGACTCACCCCAATGTCGTTCCACACCCGTAATAGCTCCGTTCATCTTCGGAACATAGTTTAAGATATTTAATTTAGTCCGAGAGCATATGCAAGTGTATGCACACTACTGTCCATGTCCAGAAATAAAAGAACATAAATAAAAACATCATCAAAGTAGCATTCGTCGCTGTCCGATGAAAACCACGTATGTCCATTTTGGCGATTTAGAGATTTTTTGACGGATTGAATTTCCAGGTTCATTTCCGTATACAGTATGCTTCACATATCTAAATGGCTATCGAAATATCTAAATGACCAATGAAAAGTTGTGAAATCATGTCATCTGATTTTCACGTATATCCATTTGTAATAAAGCTGTCAATGACGGCGCGTATCTCCCACCCTGTGGAAGCATCTCGCCGGTCTCGTGAAGTTTCATCTTATTGTGAAGATGTTAACGCATGGATTTCTGAAGTGAAGTGAAACAAAATTGACTGGGCATAGCGCTATATTTTTTCTGATCTATTTTTTTCCCCATCCATCATGATGCCTGTCTCTGTAAAGGAGCTGTGTGATTTGATGAATGTTAACTATGATAGTGCTGTTATTAAGGCGATTGCGAGGGTCAACAATGAGGAGGAAGGTTTGTAGGAAAATAGAATTGAGTCAGCCAAACAATTAAGTCTACATTGTATTCATTACTGAAATGTAGGGCTGCTCCTATCACGATCGGCCAGTCGTTGATGCGCATCTCGTCAGTAAAGCCGGTTCTCTAATCAGCGGTAAATTCCCTCAGGTGCGTGATTTCACAGAGCAGCTGTTACTACACAGAGCTAGCCTGACAAGCCAAACCCACATTTAAGATGTTTGGTCTGGAAACTCACCATTGACAGGGCTCAATCCGAGGGGCGGGATAAACGGTTGTCTTTCAAACTCCCTCTGCACGCGATAGGATAGCGCTACAACCAACCAGAGCAACGAAGGTGAAGCGGAGCTTGTTGATAGATTAAACATTCGCCGTATCCGGTCAGCAAAACTCCGAACACATCTTCCCTTTTTAAGAATGACTTCAGTGCCGTTCTTTGTTCTTTTCTCAGAGAAAAGCTTAACTCCAAGTCTTCCAGAGTCGCGGTCAAAGCTGATTCGAAAGACCGCCGTTTGCCAGTTTCTGTGTTTACTAGAAGCACGCAAACGCAACTCGGCTGTCGTCATTACACAATGTGATTGGCCCGGCAAGAGTTAGGCAATTACAGCTCAGATGAGTATTGAGAGTTGCTAGATGACACTCGCGGGCAAATTTAAAAATTAAATTTGCTGCCGCTAGGGGGCGTCTAGATTTCTAGGCTAACAGAGCCGTTGTTAACTGAGATGCGCAAATAAAAGCTGAAAATGAATGTGAAATATGAAACGTGACTTGGCCATTCTAATTTATGATCGGAAGAACACGTATCGACAACTGTTACTGTAAAATATGCATGTATGTCCATTTAAACTCCAAAGACCAAAAGTTTTGGTCAAATGTGGATTAGATCATTACACTGGTAATAATATGGTTACATGTAAAGATGCCATACCAAGTATGGCAACGCTACATTCAAATGCTTTTGAAATAGTGTTTTTTTTTTCACTTCCTGAAAAGTAACCGTTTTGGACATGACTACGTGACTACGTGAGTTTCATCGGGCAGCGACAATATGTGACATCAGAATCTCTTGAAGCATCAAAAATACATTTTGGTCCAAAAATCACAAAAACTACGACTTTGTTCAGCATTGTCTTCTCTTCCGGGTTTTTTTTTTTCAGTCCTCAAATAAAGATTCAAATGGTCATGAATCAGCGTATTGATTCATGATTCGGATCGCGTGTCAAACTGCCAAACTGCTGAAATCACGTGACATTGGCGATCCGACATAGCCTGGATGCCAGCCGAACTTAGCCCCGCCCACAATTTTTTTAGTTAGGGCAGTTCGGTCTGGCCTTGATCCATAGAGGAGTAATTATCTCCGAACAGAAACTGTTCAGACCAATGAAATCATCAGGGTGGGCTTTAGACGATGATGGACAGATGATCAACAGTAGCGTAATCATGCACGTCATCAAAGGGGCTTGGATTATATTTTTTCGAATCCTAAACGGAGAGCTTGTTTCTATATGCATTCACCTTCACAATGTCTCTCAGAAATGATGATCATGGGTAAGTACTCTGTGTATCATTATATTATTTTATTTTTTTACAACCCCGGCAAAGATTGTGTATTCCAGCCTGATTTCAGCGCGCGTGCGGACAGGGTTACTACGTTTTTACAACAAAACCTGGCAACTACTAGCCCTAAACAATAGCTTCTGGGGGTTCTCTGGGGAAAAAATGCCGTTTGGGGGGTAAAATGTGTGTTATTTTGGCAAGGTTGCCTGATAAAATTCGCACTCATGGGTCTATATATCACATAATAGTCGCTTCAACCCGTGGAAAAAAACGCGGACTTGGCAACACAGTGCAGTTGAGTTCTGTTGACATTTGAATGACAATGCGTCGCTTCGTTGCTCTGATTGGTTGTAGGTCTGTCCAACTGATGTCTTTCCTGGTTCGGTTGAAACACGCACCATAATCACAGCCCAATGGAGCAGTTTCAGACTTATATTCTGACTAGAATTGAGTATGACCACGTCATGGCTAGATCCGACATAGTGTGCATACACTTGAATACGCTTTTGGGGCTAAATATAAAATATCTTAAACTGTGTTCCGAAGATGAACAGAGGTCTTACGGGTGTGGAACAACATTAAGGTGAGTCAACTTTTGAGTGAATTTACTTACCTACTTGGGACATGTAGAGACCAGAATACATACACTCTAAAAAATGCTGGGTTAAAAACAACCCAAGTTGGGTTGATTTTAACCCAGCATTTTTTAGAGTGTAGGACATGTGTATCGCCTCCTGTTCAAACCGCCCGTTCCAAGCGGGACTCAAACACAGGTCCGTCGGCATGAGAGTCGGACGCTGTAACAAGGAGGCTTAAGGCTGCAACCTCTAGAGTCAGACGCTAGAGCATCTCTTGAGGTCAGAGGAGTGAGGTTTACTTGCACTCCGTTACACATGGAACCTGTGGACAAATCCATTAGGGCCCGGAGTCCATATTGTGCCTACTTTGGCCCAATCTCCACCCAAATGAAAGTATACAAACACCATTTACTAAAGTTTTTGGTTTCAAGGATGTGAGTCATGACATTTTATCCTCAAGTAATGTTAAAGACTGTGGGTTTCCTTTTACAGTGGTATATATAAGTGGAATCTGACATACATTTCTGTAACGAGTCAGCTCTGGCCTTAAATTTAAGCTAGACAATGTATTGTGTATTCAAATGGCTCTGCTGGAGGTTGGAGGCTTCTCTGTCTAGACTAAATGCTTCAGGAAATGACAAAAAATAATTGATGTTGCCTCCTTGAAT
Source organism: Pseudorasbora parva (assembly GCF_024679245.1). Classification (NCBI taxonomy): domain Eukaryota; kingdom Metazoa; phylum Chordata; class Actinopteri; order Cypriniformes; family Gobionidae; genus Pseudorasbora; species Pseudorasbora parva. The sequence goes on from NC_090180.1 coordinate 16,384,106, forward strand.
GTCTGCAGAGAGACTCGCAGACAAACAGGTCAAACCTCAAAAAACTGATTGTAAATATGCATTTTCCATCTGTCTGAATTCCTTCTAAAATCTTTTGCTAACCTTATGATCAAACTTATACCTCCTGTTATAATCATGTAGCATTTGGACACCAAAAAAGAATTCTAAATCCAAAAACAGGCTTTACATTAGTAGCAATATATCCAGGATTTTTTTTTTAATCTTTAGAAAACTATTGAAAAAAATCTCTCTGACCTCAAACTTTTGAACAGTTGTGCTGTACCCTTCAAAAAGTGGCTTCCCTGTAAATTTCCTCTATGGAAAATGAGCGATACATCAAATCATGCAGCTTGTTGAGGAGATTTAAACTATTCTAAGCAGTCAAACTTATGGGCAAAAAATGCCTTACATTGAAAATTATATCTATAGGTTATCATATACGTTGGGCTCTTTTGACCTGGGCAGTATAAGCAAGCCCCATGGGTGCTCTGGGAGAAGCAGCTCAGATCTTAGAAACCACATGGCCAATGGCAATGCCACATGGCAAGCAATCACCACTCGGACAAAATCTAGTTGTTACTGTCATTCGAAGGCTTCCTCAAAACCCAGGAGGGAAAACAGAGGAGCAAACAAAAGCTACATGTAGCTGGCGTCCCGATTGTCCTGAAGTTTTAGTTTTGTTCTCATGATTTGAAAGATAAATAAAAGTGGGGCATTGATAGAGTGAGTGGACATTCACAATAGAAGATGGGCGGAGCCATCGTGCCTTATTCATACACCTGACATATGACTCCAGCATTTAAACAGCAAGAGGGAGTTTCAGTGTGCTGTGAAAACAAAGCGTCCCTCTCTCTGTTTGGCTGTTTAACCACAGTTTTAGATGGGGTTTGTTCATTATTTCAATGCACAGGCCCTCTCTGAGGAGTGTGTAAATGAAATTGTAGAAACTGCAGTATAAAAATCGTAGTTTCCGCATTTTAATAAAGGGCAAGATGATCCAAGATTGGTAATCTAATCTCTGTGGGAGTCACATAGCCCACAGTCAAACCTAAATTTGTTCAGACACCTTCAACATGTTCTCACATTATTACAGTTTATTCGCTATAGTTTAGAAAATGATAATAAAATATGACCAAAACTTCATCTTGATAATGTCAGATAACTTTGATAGAAAGGAGTGTAATGGACATGATATTATGAAAACAGGCTAACTTCCATCAACATAACCAGCGTGAACCTGCTGCTTGCACAGAGAGCGTGCTGGAGACTGTTTTCAGACGCTGCATAATATCATTGCGCCGCTGCACCCATGGCACGGCAGCAAAGTTCCTGGATTATTACGCAGGAATGAGAGTGTATCCTAGCCATATCGAGCTAGAAAAATCGCAATTTTTTCCCCGTCAGTCTTAGTACGCGATCTTACTATACACATCACAACATGTAAATAGGAAAATGTTAGCATTATTTTGTCACTTATTGAGCAGTAGGCTAGATGGAGCCGTTTACTTCCAGTCTTTGTGCTAAGCTAGGCTAGCGGTGGGTGCTTCAGACAGAGTTATGGTACACACGGAGATGAGAATGGTATGGATACACTTATCATACTCTGGGGGATACGGTCAGTAAGCTAAAGTCCCAAAAAGTTTTGCTTTAAGCAAACCATGGTCAGAGTGAATAATTTTGGTCCCAAGTGTTTATCAATTTTACTGGTAGCATTAGTCCACTACACTCTCAGAAAAAAAGAGAGTGTACCTTTTTTTATAGGTACAAAAGTGAAAAGGTACGTCTTTGTACCTACTCACCCCTAAATGGTACACTCTAAAAAATGTTGGGTTATTTTAACCCAATGTTGGGTTGTTTTAATCCTGCGATGGGTTAAATATTTGCTTAAAGGGGGGGTGAAACACTCAGTTTCAGTCAATCTCATGTCAATCTTGAGTACCTATAGAGCAGTATTGCATCCTTCATATCTCCGAAAAGTCTTTAGTTTTATTATATTTATAAAAGAAATATAGGATGTACCGAGTCTTTCCGGAAAAAAACGAGCGCCTGGAGGCGTATCGTGTGGGAGGAGCTAAAGAATGACGAATGCGCACAAAGCGGTGACGTCCTCAAGCGTGGAAAAGGAAAACGCTACCCTAAATCAGATTCAACTAATACATATATGATCCAGAATCAGATCCGGAGGCTGAAATAAATTGAACAGGGGAAGCAACAACAGAAGGATGTCCGTCTGTGTTATGTGGCCTGTCAACATTTGTGTGTGTTTACTCGCAGTTTATGAGGACATGATTCGGTTTATGGACTATTGTATGTGACTAAACCTTAGCAGTAGCAAGCAAAACATTTTTTCACGTCAGACTAGTGTAACGTCATACATAGAACAGCAATGGAGTAACCGTTAGCGCATTTGAATGACGAAGCGCGCTTCGTGAGAACGCTAGGTTTATGTTTGGGTGGTTTTACTGACACCTAATGGTCAGCTAAACAAATGTATTTAAACACACACCATAGATCGCATGCTCCATTGATAAATGAACTATACACGATTGTGTCGTTTACTGATGTTTACTCACGCAACGATAGCCAACAACATAGACATTTGAAGCAGTTTTCCTCACCGCCTGCTTCCAAAGCAGGACCGAACCTTTATCGCTGGGACCGCTCCGTCAAAACCACACTTCTTTGGTATGATTTGGTGAAGTCCTGTGACAGCAGTGACCGTGGAGATCCGCGATGTTGTGAAGCTTCCCATCATTTCTGCGTTCAAATCGGTTCAAATGCAGTGCTGCCTTCCCGGAATGCTGTGCTGAAGCGTTGAAGTCGCTTGATGTCACCCATAGGAATAAAGTGGAGCGCGACGCGGACTATAAAGACATAAGTGCTCACGGATGAGTGGATCTGCAGCTAATCTGCAACTGAGCGAGTGTTTTACGGGCGTGCATTTCCTCTCTCGCTCTAGTCACGCGTGCGGACCCTACCGGGAGAAGAGCCCGTACGGCCCATACAAGGACCTTCCTCTCTATCGACGTCAAGCTGACCCATACTCGAAAAAAAACTCTGAAACTTGTGAGAAACCGGAAGGAGTGTTTTTGACACAGAAATACTCCATCAAACGTCCAACATTAGTTTTTGAAACTTTGTCTATGTTTAGGATGGGAATCCAAGTCTTTAACAGTGTAAAAAGCTCAGTATGCATGAAACAGCATTTCACCCCCGCTTTAAAACAACCCAATCGCTGGGTTAGTCCATATTTGACCCAACATTGGGTTGTTTTTTACCAAAAATGTTTTAGAGTGTACATATTAGTACCTTAAAAGGTACATTTCAGTACTCTAAGAGTGCAAAAGATTTTTGGGCATAATATTTCACACTGTACCCTACTTTGTTTTGCTATCATCAATTACATAAATGAAATATATTGTCCTGCACCCTCTAGTAACATTAAATTATATCTGGTTTCTGGATCATTTTTGGTTTGACTCGATCTCAAACACCCTCCCAAACACATACCGTAAGCTTGTTTTTCTGCACTGTTTAAACTGAATTTGGATGGACTCAGGCTAAACAAAGATGGACACTGTTACTGTCTTCAAGTTATTACTGGCAGGCGTATTTCCAAGTTGGTCACAAGAAGGACATGCAGCTGACTGACATTCTTCCTGGGATGGCTGCTTCGAGAGAGTGTCTGCCGTGGTTTGAGCTCCATTCCAGACCAGACCCCAGAGAGAGGAATTCCCTGGGCTGGGAAGTATTGTGAAAGTCCCTGGTCAGGACGACCTCGGAACAAAGGCCATCCAATCCCTGAAACAGGTGGCCCCTTCGGCTGGCCATGAATGAAAGGAACATTTGTGCGAGTCTCTAGAAACTGAACACTTTTCACAGGGCTCTCTTTTCAAGTTATCGCCTGCGCTGTCTTTGTGTTTCTGAATATATACAATGACTTATTTCCAACTAACTGAACCTATCTTTTTTTTAGTCTTATCTATCTATCTATCTATCTATCTATCTATCTATCTATCTATCTATCTATCTATCTATCTATCTATCTATCTATCTATCTATCTATCTATCTATCTATCTATCTATCTATCTATCTATCTATCTATCTATCTATCTATCTATCTATCTATCTATCTATCTATCTATCTATCTATCTATCTATCTATCTATCTATCTATCTATCTATCTATCTATCTCTCTGTCTCTCTGTCTGTCTTTCCATCCGTCCGTCCGTCCGTCCGTCCATCTGTCCATCCAACAACATCAAATCACAATCATATGGCAATCCAGCTATTTTACGTTTTGGTTAACTTGGTGGCTAATTTGTATGAATTTGTACAATCTCATTAATCTCATTAATTTTCGTATGATCTGTTTATGCCCCAGTGATGAAGAGTGGGGTTGTGGCCATGTATGCTTTCTTGTACATTTTTGTAAGATTGCATAGCATAAATTAATTTGAAATCACCACCGTGCCACCATGTAGCATGCAATATTTTATATATATATATATATATATATATATATATATATATATATATACTGTATACATATTCAAAACACATTTATCCAAAGTGCCATACAAATGAGAACAAGACAAAAGTATAGTACTGCCATATCAAATATGTGTAATTTTCTACAAATATATAGCATAGTTTTATTTGTATTTATGGTATATATATATATATATATATATATATATATATATATATATATATATATATATATATATATATATATATATATATATATATATATATATATATATATAGTATTATTTTTAGCTTTTTTAGCATTCATGCAATATTTTGCATTAGTTTAATACTCAGAAGAGATTTCAAAATTAATTGTGCACTTATATTCTGATCATCTGACATCGATACTGATTTAAGTGTGTTGGAATAGCAAAGAGACTAACTCTGAAGCTCTCTCAGATTGCGAGCATAGCAATCGCTCCTCCAGCGTCCGCTTTTTGGGGCACAGTGTGTGCGCAGACATTCCACAGCCACTGCCAATTGCATGCCAAAACTGCCCGACCCCGCTTTGAACTGGGCCAACATGTGACTTCAGTAATCCAGACAAACAGTTGTATTTGTGAGAGAGAGAGAGAGAGAGAGAGAGAGAGAGAGAGAGAGAGAGAGAGAGAGAGAGAGAGAGAGAGAGAGAGAGAGAGAGAGAGAGAGAGAGAGAGAGACATTTGTCCTCAGACAAAAGTATATAAAATGTCCAATATTACAGTTGACAGCTGATTAAAAAGTATTTTGTGTTGGTCAAGAATAGAAATTATACTACTGACTGCAGTATCTATACATATTATAAACTATGGCTTTACAGAACTCCATCTATAAAAACATATATTCATAAATAACAAATAATTAGCAGTGTTCAATTATTTAGGTAGGCTATGATAAATGTTTTGTGGGAAGAGTAGGATAACACAAACAGTTTCTTGTATTGCCTGCTCAAACTGTGTCACAGGGTGACATATAAACAACTGCACTGTCCATTTTTTGTGTTTAGAGACAAAACGTCTTAACAAGACGTTCCATCCCACATCATTGCTCCATTTGTTCTGGTATGACAACTAAAGAATCAAAAATGGGAGGAGAACCGTCATCCTCACGGGTATAGAGTGTTTTTAACCCTCATGTTTTTTTGGGTCTGATCATAAAACACATTTAACATTTGAAGTATTGAGTTGATACTTCATGACTCATTAAACCTGTGAGAAATGATTATAAGCAATTCATAACAATGTCAGTATGCAAGTGTTTCTGATACCACAAGTATAAAACAGGAATTGTTGTGAATTTCCTCCTGCTAAGATTCAGTTTGTGTACACAATTTAACAGTTCAGTTTTGCCTTTTTTGATGGATTTATTTTATGTGGGGGTCCAATGCCCCCAAACAGAAAATTTGCTATACTGTATAAAATAACAACTGCATTTCTGAAAGGTCTGTCTTCATTATTGTACAACACTGCATGGATTAATGTTTCAATAATATAAAACGAATAATGAACGCTAGTTATGATGAGAAAAAAAACAGGAGTGAGAAATAAATATGTCTATATAATTTTATATACAATGACTTGACAGAGATAACAGATTGTTTGGAGAAGATATTATTTGTAACAACGCAAATCATTGGCTGAAATTTAAACGTGAAGTGTTAGGAGGAATCTGATTGGATGTAGGTTCCTCCAGCTCTCGAAAGGGTGGCGTTTCCAAGGATTCCGAGTGCGCTCGAGCCCCGACCCAGCGAGTGCCGCGCGCGCGTGTGCGTCGAGTTGGACCGGGGAATAGGAAAACTTTCGTACAATTTTTATCTATCAAAAGTACTTGGTTGAGGACAAGACACGGACCTACCTTGTCGTTTAGACACTTCTAGCGAATTAATGAGTTTTTGGTGCGCAATGGGCGTTTACAGCGTAACATCAGCGCTTTATTCCCAACAGGTAGGTGCTGGCTAGCCATTACAATACCAGTTAGCCTTTACTTTGTTTTGCTAGCTACTTATGCTAACCAGAGCCCAAGGTTTTATATATTACGCAGAACAATCAAACTTTACCCAACACGCAACGTGCTTCATGTGTTCACGCATTAAAATAAACTCAGACACTTTTAAAGTGAATATAAATACAGTCTGTTGTCTTTGAGTACACGACATCACGGCAGAAAGTTTCCAGCGCTGTTAGCCTAACGATATCACACCAGTTGACTGACCACACTAGATAAAACCTCTCCGCTTACAATCAGATTAGACTCTCTGTCTTGGTTTATCATTTTATTTCAACAGGATTAAACTTGTTTAATCGGCTCGTGCGTTTGATATCTCAAGAGTTTGAGCTTTTAATGAAGAAAGGTTGAGGCACATGGAACCATGTGGCATAAGGAAAAGACTCGCGTTTTGCTGGAATAAGCGATTTTAAGGGCGTTTGTGTTGGCCGAAGTCTATTGGCCACAACGGTTACTTCAAAACACCTGTCAGAAAGAAACAAAAACAAATCGGAAATGGCGTCAAACCTGTTTTTATATCAGATTGTGTGCAGAGAACCGTACAATTGATTACATAAATAATGTTTACTTACCTTGTTTTGAAATTTTTAGAAAGTGGTTTCAGTTTGGAAAAAAAATGTTGTAGAACCAAAAACGTAAACAAGTAAAAAGTGAAATGTCATTATGATCACATCGTAAGAGTATTTCATTTAAGTAATTAAATGTTTCCAGCTTTTGTCGTTAAATAAGGCAGTCTATGTTTAGTATTAATAAGATGTGTTTTTATTTGCTTCCCCAGGGTCTTTTACCCAAACATGTGGAAAACCAAATCCAGTTTGATGTTGAAGCAGATTTGAGGAGATTTCTCTAGATGTTGGCTGCAACGGTGAAATGATGGCAACACACTGGAGGAATTCAGGCGACGAGGATGAGCTGAATTATGCTGGAGCATCTCCTCGTTGCGAGGTGAGACCCGTGCTTTATATAACTGGATGCTTATTAACGGTGAGCCCCCCTGGAGGGCCACTATATGACCAAATGATTGATCATGGATCATCATGACCTTTTGGGTTACCACCATCCCAGATCTCTGACTGTAGGTTTGATTGAGATGATATACCATTCCTTAATGTTTCTTACCAATCTTGAAATATTGTTTTGTTTTATTTATTATTATAAATGGTTTGAATTATTGTGTAATTTTAGATGAGCCAATCTCTATCTCTGATTTTAACTTGTGAGCCACCACAGATGTTTTTTAGTCAGTAGTTTGTTTTTGATTTGAATTGTGCGAGTCTACATCAGCGCGTGTGCTTTATTTGTAGTGACTTCAGTGACATAGTTAGTGAAGGACATAAACATTTCCAATGAAATACACTGTCATTTTGTCTGAAATTTATCTTGAATGCAGCATGAATGAGATAATTTCAGATGTAAAATAAACAATCGGCTGAAGTTTACCACACTCTTGTTCCTTTTAAATGTTTCCTTTTTAGTATTAAAGGTCCCGTTCTTCACGTGTTTTCGAAGCTTTAAATTAGGTTTGATTTTATGCGTTTTCCGTATCCTTACCAAGCATTTTGAGAGAGGTTTTAATAGTGCTGGGTGGTATACTGGTTCATACTGAATACCTGTGTTTATATTTGTTATGATGTGATTATTTTGATTATACCGCAATACTGGTATATGTCACTTAAATAACGTTCGGAAAGTGGTGCAGCACGACACTGTTTGAGAGGGTCCCGTTACTCTGTAGTGAGGACACAGCTGAGATGGCATTATACTCGGGCTTAATCCGAATTTGCCCCTTAAAGCCTTATTCAGTATTATCCACTATGGAGTGAATAAATACGCATGTGTGAAGTCAGACAGCCGTTGTGTGTAGATCGGCTTTACACTCGTTATTGCTGTGCAATCTGGGATTAAATGAGTGCACTCAATAACGTCCACTATTGTTTTGGACACCACCGCAAATGGCTGTCCCCTCAAATAATTTCCTGTTTGAGGGTATAGGGGGCAATTTCGGATTCAGCCCTTGATTACAGCAGTGAATTCAAACAGCACACAGTGAGCACAAGAGAGCGGTTTCTGTGCGGAGCGCTGTGATGAGATTAAGACAGCTCCAACCACATGGATCATATAGCTCAGATTCAGGGCAGAATGAGCGCGTTTAAATTTTTTATGGATATTTTACATACTCTAGTCCTCTAAACATGAACCAGCAGCCTGTAAGGGCACATATTTCATCATATTTTCTTCAAGCAAAATGTATGCAAACATGAACATTGATACAGCCTTTCGTCTGATCATGACCAAGATGACATGATGAATTATTCTGCTACACCGAAGACAATGATGTAAATGAATAAATAGACTTGGAATGCAAAGAAGAATGGGCAAAAAAGTAACTTAGTGTTAAACTTGCTTGTGTTATTTGTTCAGAGAATGTAGTGCTCTCAAATGTATTGAAAATATCCTTAGACCTTTTAAATGTCCTTCTGCGTTTTACCCTCTTTTTAGCAGTTTGTTGTTATAAAGGATTAGATTTTTAAAATGCTTAAGGTGCCCTCAACTTTGTTTTTAACTCTCCATGGTCATATTTTGATAATCATGCGTCTGTAATGAGTGTGTTGCAGGTCTGGGTTTTATTGGTTGTTGTGTCCCCTCAGCAACATTTTGTGTGGCTTTGCAAAATTGTGGAATGTTTCTACAATATTCACTCGTCATGACAGTAAATAAGGGCATTCTAAGTCAATCTACTACAGTATTTCCTCCTTTAATCAGTAAAAAATGTGGTTAACACCCGATCATGCATTGGGGAAAAAAATACCATCATACGAAACCGGTATAATTTAGAAAAATACCATGATATAAATGTTTGCTCATATCGCCCAGACAATTCATAGCCACCGGATGACAAATATGAATGGGAAAAAATGCGTACAAAAATTTCAGACTTTTAAACCCTTGAGCTTTTAAGTTTCTCTCACAACATGTCTCATTACATTTTTGGAGTCATCTGAACACAGTGAAGCACTTCAATTTAAAACGTAGCACGACAGACAATACACTTCATTAAATTGCAGCCTTTTGCTATTTGATAAGTGCAGTGCACTGAGCCATATTGTGATTACAATTTTGGTTTGATTGACATATGCTTTGCCAAAGCAACACAGAAAAACATAACATTAACTGTCTTTTGTTATTATGAGAAATTTTAAACTTTTTTGGGTTCATTACAGGTTCATTTAGATTAGACCGCCAAAGTCTATGTGATTAATGGGAAAAACTATTCTGACTAAGAGTTCCATTGGAAAATCTCAGCAGAAACATGTTGTTCAGGTCACAAGATTGAATTAAAAGGTACTGCTGCTGTTGTTCAGCCTGTTGTTGTTGTGCCACTGACTGGTGTGGAATGCACAAGCTGTGCTGCTTCTTTATCCAAATACAAACTTAATGCCTTACCTCTGTTCTCATATTAAAGGAATTCTCTTTCTCCAAAGTTCTGTTTTTGGTTTTTATCAGTGCATCGTATTAGCTGCATTGTTTGATGGTTGCACCGCTAAGGTTTTGTTTATAACCATATGTGCTAAACCTGTTTTCTCGTGGGGAGTTTGCATATCAAAAGCAGTCTTTTGTAAGTCCAGAATGGTGTTTAGCTTTGGTTAACGTTTTGACTGTTGATGAACTCTGCTGTTGTCCTGCAAACATGATGTTTTGATGCTTACTGGAGCTTTTGGCACAAATTGAGTCTGGGTTTTTCCATACTTTTTCACAGTCTGGAGTTTATTTGCTGTTTGAAATTCCTTTGTAGTTCAAGAGAAACATGAAGCACTGTAATTTGTAATCATAAGTGTGTGCAGAAGAAATTCAATTCTTTGGATGCTCTTGAAGGAAATTCCTTGGCAGGCCTCTCTCTAGCGAGGAGCATCCGTTTATCCGCAAGGGATCTGTGGGGGAAGCTTCTCCAAACAGTCTGAACCACACAGTCAGATCGCAGTGCAGCTACAATGTAAACAGCTGGTGTGAAACCCCAACCTTTAAACACATGGTCAATGTGTGGACCATCCGAATACTGACATTGTCAAAATAAAACATGCTATATTTCTTTTGCTGTGTAGTTGGGTATTAACTTATGGTGATGACATACAATCTCAAATCTTTTTTTCAGAATGACTGACCGATTCATGATTTAGATTTTTAATTTTTTTTGTTGGACAAGTGAACTAAAAAAAACGTGACTACAAAATTATAAGATATTATTAATAGCAAATGCTTTGTAAGAATAGAAAATAACCCCCGTTTTGTCTGTCACCATCATGCAAATGAAATCTCAAACATACAGTAGTAGTTCTTTATGGGTTTTTGCATTCCGTTGAGCTGTTTGGCCGACGTGTTTGGCTGTTATCAGCGCCTCAGCCATGAAATGGTATTATAAAAAGGTGGAGCTCACCTAAGTTCTAAGAAACTTGTGTCTTCCTTTGTTTTTTCCCCATTCCACTGCCCGTGTCTTTTTTTTTCAACGCAATAATGCATTCTGTTGAACAGCTGCTTGGATGTAAAGGGTTTCTACATTAAAAGTGTCATGAACTGGCTTTCAAAAAAAATGTATACTGTTGTCTGAGGTCAACTAGTGATGTTCGTGTGGTGTTTACATTCAAAAATAAATCAATTTAGTCAATAGAGTGAGAATACCGCAGAACAAGAAAGGAATATTACGATATTCATTGGCCTGCTCCCTGCTGACGAGCATCCGTTTTGTTAGCCCATCTGGAAAACACACAGCCCTGGGACGTTGGGCTTTGCGAGCCCTGGACCATACAGGAGTCCAGCATGCTAAAGTTATGCTCTGTTAGACACATACACATAAGCAAAACAATCTATAGCAATGCAATACTATTACATAAAAAAACCACACCATTTACTCACACCATTGCACCATTCCTGTCGGATCTAATATAGAAGAAACAACATTTGTGCTTTAATCTCAAATGTCTGCAAATCCAGCATCGAGCTAAGATTTGTTTACAACTGTAGTTAAATGATGTGAAGTGAACACGTCTTCTCCACGTGAGCTGGAACTTCATTAAAAATAAAATTCAACCACACATTCCTTATATCAGGATCTAAGGGTGTCCATGGTTAACCGATTGATCGATTAACCGTTAAAAATTGCATAACCGAGTGAAACATTTTGCTCGGTTAAGTGGCGTCAATGACGTGCTTTGAATTTAGTTGTAATATATGTTTGCACCCCTAGAGCCCGCCAGAGCGCTCCCAGACATTTGTAATATCCATAAGAAGAAGTCATGACCAGCTTTCTAAGCGGGCAGTGAAGCGGGCAAAGAAAGCGTGGGAGCACTTTAAAAATGAGAGTGACGGGGCAAAATGCAAGTGTTGCAATGCAGTGCTTACCGCCTTTTTCAGGCTATAAGTTGCTCCGGAGTAAGAGTTGCATTAGTCAAAATATGTGTCATGAAGAGGAAAATAACATACGTCGCACTGGACTAAAAGTCGCATTAGGGCAGAAGCAGAGCGCGAGCTGCGCGCGCTGTGCATAACGGATCAGAAGAAAGAAAGTTTGAAGAGAGAAACTTGTGAATGACTAGAGAAAAGCAGACGTTACTTTAACTGTAATGAAGAAAACAAAAAAGCTAATCGCGGACTGAAAGCAAGATGGCCAGAGCTGAAGGGACGAGTCCACAGATGCTTGAACTCTCTGCCGGGAGAGGCTCAGCTGCACGAGTCAAACGCTGTGTCTGTGTGAATCATTCTCGGCTGCATATTTTACTACATGCCCTAATCATGCAGACGCCCTCGCGGCCACTTGCGTTGCTCGTGAACTGGAGCGCATCTCATCCTAATTTAACGAAACTCAGTGTACGCCTCGCAGACATGAAATAGATCTTAGGAAACTTGAAATGTCTTTTAACAATTTAAAACTAAAAGAAATGGGCTACTTTCTGATTATGTAATCCATGATGTGCATTTCTCTATATAGGCGCGTTCACTACAGACATGGTGGTCGTCAAATTAATAAGCTAAAAATAACCCTGACGCACACTATGGTTAACCGAGTATTAACCACTAAGGGCCTCGGTTAACGGTTAATAAAAAACTTGAAAACGTGCAGCCCTATCAGGATCGGAAGAAAGCTTATTCAGCGACTGTGTTCTTCCACAACCAGGAATAGCGCAATATCTTGCTATCTTCTTCACTGCTCCATGAGTGGTTGGGCGAGGTTACTGCTGTAGAGGTGTGTTTTGTCGCACAATGACGTAAAGATGTGCACACAATATTTTTCTAGGCCTGGTGTCTTAAAAGCTTTTCTTTGACTAACAAAGATGTTTTCAGCTCTGTAACTTACAGGATATTTTTATATTACCATGACCATTTATATATCAAGTTGAAGGGAAAGTTGATTCATCAATTCATCACCCCATTAACAGAGCATGTCACACGAGCAATTAGGTGCACCATCATTTACTCCGATCATTTTCTTCTATTAAAGGGTTAGTTCACCCAAAAATGAAAATTCTGTCATTAATTACTTATCCTCATGTGGTTTGACAGCTGTAAGACCTTTGTTCATCTTCAGAATGAACCTTTGGCTTGGCCTTTGGCTTGGCTTGCTCAGTTGGGGACACTAAAAATATGATTAAAGTTATTCAACTTATTATACAAATAAGATGTATGAATTGGGTCTTATTTAGTTCTATAGGCTGTAGTACTGATCTGCCAACATTGTCGCTATATGGTAAATTGGAATGGGCTGATGGCATCGCTGTTTTCTCCGGTGCGACTGTGCGGCCGGGTCTGGTTTTGTCGCAGTGTTGTCCTGTTTGACACTGTGAAGCTGCTTTGACACAATCGTGATTGTAAAAGCGCTATATAAATAAAGTTGATTGATTGATTGATTGATTGATTGAGAACACAAATAAAGATATTTTAAAATCACAGCAAAAAATTACAATTTAATTATTAAAAAAAAAACAAAAAAAAAAAAAAACGCCCAGCCCTGAATTGACATTTCAGTGTGGGTTGTGCTGACTTCTCCTCAAAAGGTTTGTTTATTGTTTTTCCTGCAAGTTAAGGAGTAACACTGACCCTCTTTTCTCTGACGTGGTCTGGATCTTTTCCTCCAGGCGTGAACTGGGTTTATGATTTGGTTTCATTTTTCATTTCAATTTGTTTTGCTAATGCACTTTGCAGAAGCAGGGATTTCCCTTTTTCAAAAAGAAACTGAAGTTAGCTAAATGGGGAAAAAAGGTAAGCGAGTGTTGATGATTTATGTTGGGTAACGCTGTCCTGCTGTGATATTAGTTCGCTCCCATGAATCAACATTTTTGTGCTCAGTCTGCTGAATCGTTCCATTGGTCTTCTAAATGAAGACCTTTGTATAAACCCCTGTCCACATTCATGGCAGGTTGAAGGTCATCTATTTTTAGAATCAGCCGATTTGTGCTCACATTAGCCCTCCCCTTTAATCTAATATTTGGCACTGTCTCTGTTTTTCTGCTGAAATGGAGTCAGGGGACAGGATGTCTCTCTTCTGCCAGTGGTAGGTCTGTCTTCATCAGGAGTTTTCAACTGAGTGATGAGGAAGGGAAACCTGTTGCCTACATGTTGATTAGATGAGCCGAGCATTTAATGTGTGAATAAGAAGTTTTTTTGCTTGGTGCTTGTTCTGTGTGGCTCAGCTGAACTCATTTTGATGGGAAAGAACGCTACATTATCACTGGTTTTTAATTAGTACCTTTTTTTACTCAAGCTTAGGGCTGCAGCTATTGATTCTTTTTGTAATCGATCAATCTAGCACTTAATTGATTGATTAATCGGATAATAATTAATTTTGTCTTTATTAAAGAGCAATGCTAAATATATATGAGAAAATAAGACGGGAATCTTAAAATGAACATCTAATTTGTTTTCTTTTTAGAAAAATTGAGTTTTATTGCTGAAGTTGCATAGCCTAGAAATCTAGACGCACCCTAGCGGCAGTAAATCTAATCTGCCCGCGAGTGTCATCTAGCACCTCTCTATACCATTCTGAGCTGTAATCGCCTAACTCTTGCTGGGCCAATCACATCATGTATAGAGTCGGTGGGCGGGGCCATAATGACGATGGCCGAGTTGCGTTTGCGTGCTTCTAGTAAACACAGAAACTGGCAAACGGTGGTCTTTCGAATCAGCTTTGACCGTGACTCTGGAAGACTTGGAGTTAAGCTTTCTCTGAGAAAAGAACAAAGAACGGCACTGAAGTCATTCGGAGTTCGGAGTTTTGCCGACCGTATACGGCAAATGTTTAATCTATCAACAAGCACTGTTTCACCTTCGTTGCTCTGGTTGGTTGTAGCGCTATCCTATCGCATGCAGAGGGAGTTTGAAAGACAACCGTTTATCCCGCCCCTCAGTTTGAGCCGTCAATGGTGAGTTTCCAGACCAAACATCTTGATGTGGGTCTGGCTTGTCAGGCTAGAAATTGCATACATTAATAACTGAAACTAAACAATTTTAATGAATACAATCGACATATTATATAAAATCTATTTCAAATTACTTAATTACTGTTCAAATTACTGTTCTAGAATGAGGATTCTTTTTGCAATTTTTGCAATTAACCATGGCGAAATAATAAGAGTTCAGTACATGGACATCACATACTGTGAGTCTCAAACATCATTGCCTCCTACTTCTTATGTAAGTCTTGTGAATCCAAAACTCCACAAAAAAAAAAGTGCTTCTCAACATAAACCCAACCATGACCCAAGCATTGGGGAAAATTTATATGCACGCCCCCAACATTTGCATCTGTCCAAACGTGTGCATTGTCAGGCGGAAATGGAGCGAATCTTCAAAACAAGCTGCTCGCATGGACACATGTCATGTTCCAGGCTGTTTAGGAGACTTGTCTACCCTTCCCACAGATAAAAAATGTCAACAGTCATGGTTGATGTTTATAATCGGATACCACAACAATTTAATTCAAGATTGTTCGTTTGTTCGGCCCATTTCAAGCAAGCTTCGCTCAGCGTCTTAAACTGAAGAAAGTGGCAACTATATTCCTGCAAGCAGTAAGTAGCAATTGTATCCACTTATTGACTGTTTAAACAATTTCTGATTAAATTGAAAGTTTCTTAGAGAGACCGCATTGTCTAGATAACGCAAGATGCTAGTACAGTAACAATAGGAAACACCAAGTACCATACTAAACTAAATAGTGTGTCTAATGAGTAATGTTATTTTGTATTACAAAATACAACCATAGATACTGTGCTTAGATCGTTCACTCGATCCTTCTAGCAAACGTCACCTTTTCCACCATATAAGTTAAAACAATAGTCATTTGACAAGGCTATTCATTTTGTAAAAATATAAGTTTTGAGAACTGAAGTATGGTGTTTACTATGATGTTTTTGCCTATTTGTATTTCAGATTAGGCTACATCACAGTCACTGCGTTACGTTAGCCTACATTGTGACTAACGTTATAAAAACATGCAATATCGTTGATGAAAAAAAGACAAGTTTAAAAGATGCCAGATTGGACATGTTTGGGTAAAAAACGGAGAGTATACAGGTTTCTTTTCACAGTAAAGCTCTGTTTGATTTAATTACTGAACTCTGGCAACCGCACGAACTCGAGCTCTTTCTCGCCCGTGGATGTTCTGAAAACACCTAATAAACAAGTGAGCTGCATTTTATCAATCTCCATTTGAGATGTTTTGCTTAGTTTCATTTAGTCGGTCTGTGTTGTGTCAGGACGGTCAGGACTCTCAAGCCGCTTGATCACGGCGGCCGCGGCACCTGGGGGTAAGGACAGAGAGGTGAGAGAAATGGAGACGGGAGCACGAGGAGCGACAGAACGAGAGAGGGGAAAGAGGGAAAAATAAATAAAATCTGGTCTGGCACCCAGACACATCGCCCGCCGAGAGGCTCTTCCTCACGGTGCTGTGCGATGGCACTGGACGCTGGTGGACAGCCCGATCCTCCTCCGCCCCTAGGCGGCCGGCGGTGACTCCTCCTACTGAGGGACCCGGCAGCGACCCCGCGCTCCCTGTTCCTCCCCTAACCGGCGGACGGCAGCAGACTCCGGCTCATGGCAAGTGCAGCGACTTCTCCGCTCCCTCTCGAATGGCAGCCACCCCACCTCGACCCAGGGGCACGGCAGCAAACTGTCCCACCTTCCTCGCTCCAGCACCATCACTTCGGGCAGCCCTTGCGGTCTTCCTCCATCCGCGCTGCCCGACCTACTCAGCACCGCGATCCCTGTCAGCAGCGAGGGCTCTTCGACAGCATGTCCCTCCTCCCCCCCCGGGTTTTGGCACCAGTGTAACGAGTTCGTTGATGGAAGGAAGGAGGCGGGAACCGGCGAACGTTCAACAAACTTTCCAAACAAATAAACAAAACGAAAGAAAAACCGCGGGCAGCCCCTCACGGACGACTGCCCGCTATACACACACATGATGAAACGCGGGCAGCCCCTCATGGACGACTGCCCGCACACACACAACAAAACGTAAACGAGACAACACAAATCCAGGCCTGGTTCTCTCTCGTCTTTCACTGCCTTTGCTCCTCCTTTTATGCTCCCGTCACTCGGCCGCAAGACAAGACCGGTGTGTCGTGCAGCTGGCACTCATTATCACTCGTCACCCGCCCGCTCTCGCGGTCCCTCGGCCCGCTGCTTGCCACACTCATGTTGTTCCCAACCAAAATTATATTTTTTCTCTATAAAAAAAAAATACCTAAGAAAGTAAAATAAAGAAAGTATATTGTGACCAAAGGCTTAAAAAACAAACAAGAAAACAAAAAGTCCAACAAAAAAAGTGAGATTTAACTGGTTTGCAGTGAATTTTGGTCTGTTCATCATAATCTATTGTAAGGCAGTAGACTTGGACTGTTCTTTTGAAACCTGTTCCTGTGGTCATAATTATTTATTTTTGCATGGAAAAGATTCTTCAGCTTAGAGGTTCATAAAAATCATCTTATTATTTTAAAAGATCTCACCCGTTGTTGTAATGTTGACACAATTTTTCGATTAGGTAGATTTAAAATGGGTGAAGTTGGCCTCTAACTAATTTTTAAAAATGTTTTTATATGCTGTTTTGATTCCTCACCCTCATGTTGGTCCAAACCCGAATGAATGACTTCTGCAGGATGTAGGATATTTTGAAGAATGTTTGTAACCAAACATTTTTGGTGACATTTGACTCTTATTTAATGGACAAAAAAAGACATTGAGACTTTTCTCAAAATAACTTTGTTTCAGATAAGAAAAAGTCTTACAGGTTTGTAAAGACCTGAGGGTAAGTAAATTATGACAGATTTTTCTCTTTTGTGTGAACTATCCCTTTAATTTAATTGGGTCACTTGTTCTTTCACAATAATCAATGGATAAGGGTTTCAGCAATAAACACTACAAACAAGCACATTCTGTGTGATCTATTAGAAGATTGTTTATGACATAAGTTTATTGTGTAATAGATTTTTTTTAAATAATGTTTTCTAAGTTCTCTTAATAATCATTAGATATACCTTTATGGATGAAAAGTATAATAATATGAAGCATAAATATGCACATGGTAGTACCAGACCGAAATGTATTGGTTGCAACATTCCTAGCTTTCGGCCCTTTTCCTGTTTCTCAGCCCTGTTCCTGATCATATGATTAACTCCAGGGCCAGAAGGGGAAAAATAGATTCTCAATTCAATAGAAAAAGACAAATTGATTCTATCCAATGCTCTGTCTTAAAAGAACAGCATACCAGAGTCCAGGCATACTTAGTTCAGTTATTTCTAATGAACACCGATTGCATTTAACAATGAACAGAACAACATAAATACAACAGAAGAAAGATATGAAATAAACAGTGATTTTTAGTAGGATTAGCAGTAGTTTTCAGGAACAGAAATAAAGTAGACATGTAAAATAACACTGCAAATTCTGCTGCACTGTATTAAATGCATGCTAATCCTTGTTAAAGTTATTTAATCAAGAGTAGTGAGTTTGATTTGTTTTGATTAACATTAAAATGCAGACAGCATTGCAGCAGAATATTTAAATTTGCATGGCTTAACCACATGCAAATTATAAACTTTCATGAAGGTGAAGCACTGGTCTGATTGGGACGGTGACAGTGTTGCACAGTTCATTTGTCCAGAGCGTTTCTCACGCTGACCTTATTGACGAGCCCTGCTGTGTTTTGTACAAATTTAATTTTGTTTTGGCAAGTATTTAAAATTTCCCTAGAATGAGTTAAAACAATATGTTAAATTATACTCTGATATCTACATTAAGGGTATGTGGCTTATTTAAGGGCAAAAATTGTCCAGATACAGTTTTACAGGTCCATTTACAACCCTATAAATTGTCCCTAGTATGTAATGCTCTGGTTTTGCCTTATATGGAAGAGTCATGAATATTAATGTTGAGCTCTGCTTATTTTTTATTTCATTTGGCTTATTTCAGCAGCTCACATCAGTTCAGTTGTTCAGCGAAGCGGCTCGTTAGTCCTGACCCTCTTGACAGAACACAGACCGACTGAATGACACTTTAAGCAGAACATCTCATGGAAATGCCGCTCTATATTATAATACTTTTGCGCTATGAAAGCCTTCTTAAAGGGGGGGGGGGGGGGGGGGGACACTCAGTTTCAGTCAGTGTCATGTCAATCTTGAGTACCTATAGAGTAGCATTGCATCCTGCATATCTCCGAAAAGTCTTTATTTTTTTAATAATTATATAAGAAAGATGCGCTGTTCCGAGTCTTTCCGAAAAAAGCCGAGCGGGTGGGGGCGTGTCGTGTGAGCGGAGCTAAATAATGACGTGTGCGCGCCGCTGTTGTGTTGAGTGCGTCGTAAAGCTGTGTCATCCCTAACAGCGGGAAAAACTTTATTCAAAATAAAAATATGGCTTTTAATCAGATACAGCCATACATCTATGATCCGGAATCAGACCCAGAGGCTGAAGTTGAACAGGAGCAGCAGCAAAAACGACTAGAGCAGGGCGTCTCTATGTGGTACAAGTTATACACTAACTATATAATATGCTTAGCAACTTGTGTTATTTACATATTTATACTTGAATTATATCGTCGTATTTTTGTCTTTGAAGGTGTACATGTGGGAAGTGCAGTTGTGCAAGTGTGTGTGTGTGTTTACGCGTGGTTTGTGTAGACAATTGTAACGTTGTTAAGCGGACTGGTTTTGCACGGCAGGATAAGTTAGTGTTTACATAGAAAGACATGGAATAGTAGCGCATTTGAATGAAGAAGCGTGCTTATTTAGTTCAACATATTTCCCCACTCTTTGTGTATTCACACTACACATCGCATGCTCCATTGATCAATTAACTATACGTGATCATGTTTGGGCTACTTGATGAGCATAGGCAAAAACACAGACATTTGAAGCAGTCTAACTCACCGCCCGCGGTTCTAACGTTGGGACCTTTATCGTTGGGACTGCTCCATCCTTTAGCATTAGGCGATTGTAAAATCCGGCGTCGAACTGGGCCTTGTTTATGAAACAGTCGGCACCGAAATGCAGCGAACAGATATAAACATTCGCGCAACTCAGTTGCTGATCCGGAAAAGCAAATTCCATCCACTGTTGCCTTAACGCGGGTTTTTTGGGGAATCTGTGCAGGACTGTCTTGGCCTGGCAACCAAAAACGCACTTTTTTGGTGACATTGTTAGTTGTGCACATCACCTGTGCAGCGCATCCTACAAGCCAGCGCTTTGATGGGCGTAGCCTGTTACTTTCGCTCTTTCCCTCTCTCTCTCTCACGCTCTTCCAGTAGAATTGTCCGTACGGCCCATACAAGGAAATTCCGCCCCCATTAACGTCAAAGTGGACGCATGATCGCAAAAAACTTGCCGAAACTTATGACTAACCGGAAGTAGTATTTTTGACAAAGAAATACTCCCATCAAACGTCCACCTTAACTTTTGAAACTTTGTCCATGTTTAGTATGGGATTCCATGTCTTTAACAGTGTAAAAAGATCAGTATGCATGAAACAGCATTTCACCCCCCCTTTAATAGCCTTTCTTGTTCTGCCCTATCTATATGTTGCTGCCTCATTAAAATGCACTATACATTTAAAATAAATGTAATTTCTTAGTTTACAGGCCGTATTTCTATAAATATATTTACTTGTTTTTCATGAATATATTTTGTAACATTTTACCAGATTTAGAGCTACACTTATTCACTTTTGTGGTTTTCTTAATTTTTTTCCCATGTTTAGATTTTATACAATATTGTGCACTCATGATTTTGTAACTTTTGCTGCTGAATTATCCACTAATCTAATTTATTCACCATCTATAGTAGTATTTTTCTCATAGGTTGTGATTTTATTTATATATATTTTTTATTTGTTGTTTTACTTTATAATGAAGTTGTCTGTATTGAAAGGACAACTTCCCAACTTGAGTGTTTGCCTTTTTTTCCGGTTACAATGGAGTTCCCAGTGGACTTCAGTGCGAGATACAGCTAGCCGTCTAAAACAGGTGAATTTAAACAATGGCTAAGTGGCTAAACTCATCTCATTGTCATGCAAGGGACTGTAAAATGTTGGACAGACATTTTAATTGCATTTTGTGTCTGTTGAGGCACAAAGACACCCTTTACGTTTATGCCCCCATAAGGCCATCCTTAAAAATATTCTTGTTTGCCGTAACCCGACCGACCCTGTCAATTTAGGGCCGACTCAATTTTTTTTTTTTTTTTCCTTTTAGTCCGACCGACTTGCCGGTTGTAAATTGGCTTTAAGACCGACCAATTTCTTTTTTTTACTTTTCAAACAACTAATACAACAGTAATAAAATAATATGAATTATATTTAAGTAAGTATTATAAATGTATAAATTGCCTGGGCCATACAAACGAAGGCTACGTTCTTTCGTTTATAGAAAAACCCGTGACGTCATCTATGTTTACACTATGGTTAACGGATGTCACACTATGGCCTGCACGTGCGTTCGTTTCGGCTCGGCTCATACTCTCATTCACTGTAACGTTAGACTGTTAAAGCCCTGTCGGAGATTTCGCCGTGTGACAGGAGTCAGGACCATGGACACGTTACACACACCAGGCAAGTGCACTGCAGAGGGGAGGGCTTAGTTTGAGCCCCTGCCCTTTTTGAAAATGAATCAAAAGTGCCCCTCTCAACATTTATCATTACTATATTGTGGCGAATAAAACAGATTTTGAATTATAATTAATATAACAACGTGTACAAAACAGTAACAAATGGCGGAAAAGCCGTTTATCTTGTCTCAGTCAGTCTGAAATGTCGTTGTCATAACGCGTTGCTATGGGTAGCGTGTGTTCTGCTCGACCCCAGCGCGTGGTGGGAGCGGCGGCACTGGTTGTAACTTGAAAAATAATGCTTTATGTATGGTTCTGTCGATGGATACACGTGCACTACAACAGCGATAATAAAAGAAAACATGGGCAAAACGGTCTATATTTGTAAACTGTGTTCAATGCATGCGAGTGCTGCCGTATGACCAGTCATTTTCGCCATCATCACTCAGTATATTCGCCAGAAGACGCGAATGAGAACCCTCTGCAGTGAGAGAAGATCTGTCTCTGTGCGCAGCGCGCGCACGTCTCACTGCGCGCAAATATTGAGTTCTTTCAAGTCTTGCGTTTGAGCGGATAAACTCACACAAAAAGTATGTCAACATGTCGATCTTGATGAGTACCCATCAGACAGTCTATATCCCTTAAGAGAACTTTATACAGTTGAGAAAGACGATGCATATCTCTGTATTAGGTCTTAAAGGGGCAGTAGCCTTTACTGCTGTCTGTCAAACAAAAGATAAGGACTCACTCACTGCTCTTGATTGAATAGCTGGTTATAGCTACTTAATTAATTGAATTCATAAAAACAACTTTTTGCTTTTTAATATTCAAATGCACTAGTCTATATCACCAGATGCGTTGGTCTGGCAAGAAGTGCAAGCCACTTCAGAGACAGATAGTTGCGTGTTCTGAGTTAACACAATCGAGCATAAAAATAAGAAACATATCACGGGAAAATACTAAAACGGGAAGACAGCGGGAAAAGAGCTAAAATACGTGAGAAACCCGGAAAAAAAGGGAAGGTTGACAACTTTGAGTCAATGACAGCTAGCTGGTTGTTGGACCCTTTTCTTAAAGAATGCACCTGAAATGTATGCAATAAACATGTTTTTGACAAATATTTCAATTTGTTTGTGGTCTATATAGCCTGCAATTAGCCTACACGCCCGACGGCACGGCTTGAAGACCCAGTCAGTGATGTCACGATATGCCAATTTGTTTAAATTCATACCTACGTAATCACCATCACCAAAAATTTACATTTTTTTTTGTATTAAAATTTGAAAAAAAAAAAATATAGACCTACCTACCGACCCTTTTTTAATTTTTTTTTACTGTTACTGCAAACCAAAATATTTTTAAGGATGGCCTAACTGTCGTTTTGGATGAGTGGGGACTCTGGGCATTAACTTAAACAGCTCAGTGTTGAAAGGACCAATCTGGTTCCTTTTTTTTTTATAGACTGTACTGACAAAGATATAACGATAAAGATAAACTTAAAAATTCGCTGGAGTTGTCCTTTAATTGATTGTTTAACTCACAAAATAGTGATTATCATTTCCACAGACTGAGGTATAGAAATTCTACATAGAATTTTTTTAACAAAACTGCATTGGTATCGGTTTAGTATCGGCATCAACCGATACTCAGAATTTTTAATATCGGATTGGTTCCGAAAAAATGGTATCAGTGCATCCCTAGATTTAAATGTACTGAAATATGGCAACCACAAGCACGAACGCTTTTCTTTCCCTCTGACAAAGCCAGTGGTTTTTGTTGAAGTTTTTATTTTTTAAACTACATTTTAGACTCGTCTTTTTTCGTCAACGATATTGCAGTTTTATATGATGTTAGTCACAATGTAGGCTATGCAGTGACTGTGATATACTCTGAAATACAAGCATGCAAAAAACATCATAGGCCTACTTCAGTTCTCAAAAATATAAATATACATATTTTTACAAAATGAATAGCCTTGTCAAATGACTTAAAACTTATCTTATTTTGACTTATATGCTGGAAAGTGGTGGGCCGAACAAACGAACGATTTTGAATTAAATAGTTTGCTATCCTCGAGTGCCGCTTGTTTATCTGCAGTCCCGATAATTCGGCTTCTTCAGTTCCACCTGACAATGAACATGTTTGGACATATGCAAATGTTGGGGGCGTACATATTATTGATCCCCAGCGGTTGCGTCACTGGTTGCATTATGTTAAGAATCACTTATTTTTCCTTGGTGTTTTTCATGCACAAGATTTACATAAGAAGTAGGAGGCAATGGTGTTTGAGACTCACAGTATGTGATGTCCATCTATTGAACTCTTATTATTTCACAATGGCAAGGTTAATTACATTTTTCATTCTATGGCACCTTTAATTATTTTACCCAGAGGAAAAAAAAACTGGGGGAAAACATTTATTCATTAGTTACTAATGAAAAAAAGTTTCAGTGACATTACTTCATTAAACTACTATATATAATGTTGAATATAATGTATAATGATGCAATAGGGGAACTCTTTACGTTGACTTAAAATATCGGGATACATATCGTACTGTGAGTTCAGTATCGTGATAGATATCGAATCGTGACACAAGTGTATCGTTACACCCCTAATAGTGTAAAATTGTCTCGTCCACTGTAATTTTTATGCCAAATGTAAACGCCAAATTTATGCGTAATTGATCCCATGTACAACAGAAATAATGATATCACATATAATAAGATGATAACCTTTTTTTTATAATAATACATTTAATTTGTTATATGTGCCTTTTTCATGATATAGCCGATATGGGGACGCTTTTAATTTGATCAAAAAAATGTACATTTATATGCGGCCGATACATCGGTGCATCTCTTGTGTAAGACCCATGTAAGATTTAACAAAACTAAATATACTTGTCCTATACACATCTGTGCAACATGGCCAGCTGAACACACTATTAGCACGGCATGACTATAAAATTACTGGAGGGACACTCTGTCACGTTGTTCACCTTCTTCAGTTGTCCATGTGTTTATCAGTCTAGGGAACTTGGAGCTTATCTAGCTGTTGCTTTCTAATAAGGAAACGATTCCAATTTCCAGCCCAGCAACCATCCACACACCTTGGAGTGTAACACATTGTCCAGGTGCATTATGCTCATCATGAATTATTTACAGGCATACTGCACAACCTGAATGAACTGCTGCTCCACACTCATCCGGAACAAAAGGATGGTGTGTGTGTACAGAGAGTATCACAGATATGTCCAGTATTGATGGTTGGCTTTTGTCACAGGAGTCTGTAGAATGTGGCTTGATATAACTGGCATTTTTTTACTACTGCTTATTAAAAAAAATATAATAATAATTTTATACCCCTCACAAATTGCTTTTGAATCTGTGGGAAACACTGTAAATCATGCTTAACACTATTCATGGGACCTAATTCAAAAATAAAGGCTATAGAATATGGTTGTCAGTTCCAAATTTTGTGCTTAAAGGGGTGGTAAAACACAATTTTACTTTTCTAACTTTAGCAAGTGTGTAATGTTGCTGTTTGCAAAGTTACAATGTGCAAAGTTTAAAGCAAAGGGAGATATTTGCTTTTAAAGAAATCAGTTTGGACTACAGCAAACGGCCGTTAGGGACTACAAGACATTCCTCCTGGGTTGATGACATCACCAGCCTCAATATTTACATAAACTCCTCCTCCAAGAATATTAAATAAGGGGGCGAGGTCATTTTTTGTTGCTGTTGAGAAGAGTTGTTGTGGTATAGTTAGTAGGTAGGGGTGTAACGCTACACAAATCTGACGGTTCGGTACGTACCTTGGTTTTGAAGTCACGGTTCGATACGATTTCGGTACAGCAGTTTTACAAAATTGCTTTTTATTTTTATTTTTTCAACAGTGATTCAATGAAAAAAATGTCTAAATTAATTAAATTATAACTAAACATTTCCTAAAGTTGATGATGTAAATATAGGGAGTTTACTTAGGCTACACATTGTAATATTAAAGGTTAACAACAGAGCCCAAATATGCCTCAATTCAGTTATTTTTAGATATAATAATCAACACTCATAAGGTTCACAGAAGACAGTTTTTAACTTCTAAATCTAATTAAGTATTTATTCTTCTCAAATTCATTGCTGAAATATAATCAGAAGATGCCAAAACGAATAGTTTAATTGTTGGGACTAAAAACCTAAAACTGGAAGCCATAAAAGACCATGAATCATCCAAATGCCACATCCAGGTAAAAAAAAAGAGCGCACAGAGCCCTAATCGTTTAATGAAATGTATATCAGTTCATGGTTTGTGTGTGTATAAGAGAGAGGGCAAATATCAGTATTTCAGTGAGACTTGAGCTTAAGTATTGTAGAGCTTGTCGTATTAATTTTCACATGCAGTTACTCATTTTCAGTTAAAAACCAAAGAAAGTGGCTGGTTAAAACATTGAGTGGCTGGTAGATTTTGAAATCCACCAGCCACAGTGGCCGGTGGGCAAAAAACTTAATTTCAATCCCTGCACTAGACATTAAGAAATCATGTTAATTTAAAATACTTATATCATTGACAACAGTAGTCCGGCCAGGATATTGTCATTTAAAAGTTGTTGTTGAAGCCCTCAACTGATGTTGATGTTGACATGTTGTGTTTTGGCCTGAAGCGCCACCCTCCACCTATCAACCAATCACGAATAGTGTTTCGGCATCCGGGTTGCCAGATCTGGTTTAGTTACCACGTCTGCAGCTACAAACATTCCTGCTGATCCGGAAGCCTATCGGGCAACCTCGTGCCAGTCTGGAGGGGGAGAGGGAATACATCGCTCTACAGTAATTTGAAAGTGATTGCAGTAACAATTTTGGCCATAATCTTCCTTTAAATGCTAATTTATACTTAACATTATCTGACAAACACTTATTGTTAAAACTTTGTTAAAATCTCAACTAGGGCTGGGATAAACGATTATTTTTTTAAACGATAAATCTAGCGATTATTTTTTCGATGCATCGATTAATTTGTCCTGTCCGATTCGGTTTCGATTATCGATTATCTCCCCATAATTGCCTAATAGCAATTTATACATGTTGATTTAATTATCTGAATGAAAAAACTAATTCCTTAGCATTGCAATATATGTTTATTGCTCTTAAAATTCCAAAGTAAGACTATACAAGAGCAATGCATTCAATAAAACCTTGAAAACATAAAGTACACACACACACACACACACACACACACACACACACACACACACACACACACACACACACACACACACACACACACACACACACACACACACACACACACACACACACACACACAAATAGATAAGTATAAACCAACAACAAAGAAACACAATATACGATTTTTCTATGTATGCAACTCGGCCTACAGGCTATGCCCATCGATTAAATATCAACAAGAGACTCCAAATCCAGGGACACACCGCAAGCATGAGCGTCTTGGCTGCGTGGCGTGTCCGTTTTTGTTTCGGCTCCCATGTTAACAGGTTGGAGTTTGCACACTGCCTGTGACGCGCGGAAAACGCGTGCATGCTAGAAATAGAAGAGCGTCTATTTTTCACGCGTGTTGCGAGCGTCTCCAGGCAAAGAATAAGAAAAGATGTTTATATATCATTTTGACACGAATACATATTATCAAATTACATTTTCATGTTTGAAAGTCTGTAGGTTTACATAAATGCAGATATAGGCCTAATTGTAATAACGACAATTATCGATTTTGAAATATTGCAACTGTCAATACAGAACGAAATATTGTAGCCTATTTTGCCGTCAATACCATAGATATGTGGCTACTGCCGACGTTGTCTTTGCTGTATCAGTAGGCCATTTATGTTTAACATTAAGAACAGGGCTTCCCTCCGCATCAATAGCAGCAGCAGCGCCGCGCCAGACACGCTTCTAGTGTGCAGAGGCAGAGAAAACGCCACGCAGACCCGTGGCTGACCCGCAACAGAAACGCCACGCGCATCCGCTGCATGACAGTGAAAACAGTTACATGTAGAGTGCATTACGGGCGCCAATATTTTAATTTAAATTTAAAACCGGAATAGTCCTGGGGTGAAACTCTGCTCACTTACAGGATGGATACCCTTGGTCACATCAGCGCGATTAGACATTGAACATTTTAAATTTAAAACAGCTTATTATGTAGGTAGCCAATGTGCCCGATGCTTTCACTTGATGCAAACGTTTGTTTTTTGTGATTAAAATAGCCTACATAAAATATTACCAAAACATCTGTCTTCCTGTGTGCAGAAATTTGTTTATGTAGCTGTGACAACAAAACGCGTGCACGCACGGAGCAAGCGCTCTTAACACAGACACGCATGCCTGTGTTAAGAGCGCTTGCTCCGTGCGCGCCACACGCCAACCCGCAAACCTTGCACTTCAGAAAGTCTGAGGAGCCACCCGTGTTGCTACCATAGATATACATAATAAATAATATACTTAATTATATATATCTATGGTTGCTACTACTCTCCGGCGCCGCCATCTTTATATTGAGTCTGACGAATCAGCGCAAATTTTGCGTCGACATATTTTTTGCGTTGTCCCAGCCCTAATCTCAACAGCGAACCTGCTTCGAATTAGTGTAAATTATTCTTTGATTGGAGCTTTTATGTTTTGTCTATCTACATGCTTGTTTATCTACAGGCATGCTAAACATGGTTCTGTGTTCGATATGGCTAATATAGTAAATATTAAGCCAATGTTTAGTGTTCGTTTTGGGTTAATAGTTCTTACAACAGATATTTCGCTATAATCCTTCTAAAAATACAAAACATGCACTAGGCGGTTAGCGAATCACAACACTGGGCCAACTAACCAGTCTGAGCCTACCCATTGCATATTTTTGAGGGACTGGCTTCATAGAACCCGGTAACCATCAGACCGTTTTTACTAGGAGTGACAGAGGAGTGTAGAATATATGAAAAAAAATGCAATTTAAAACAGAAAAATGAAGCATGGACACGTTACAGTGCACCCCACAAACACAATCAACCCTTCGATGAATGCGTTTTACCACCCCTTTAATATGGTTGCTTTTAATAATTTTGTTTCTTAAGAGCGTGACATCTGCATTCTGTAACCAAACTGAGACCTGCACATGTTCTTATTTTTTCTATAAAAACGAAGAGAAACCATTTAGTTCAATATAAACCATAGTTCATTTGGACAAATGATGCTACAATTATAAACTGAAAGTTGCAGCACAGTGCAACAGGGGTCAGATTTCGAGAGTAAGGAGAGATGATGATTTGATGCGCAACCTCAAAATTAAAATCTTATCTAGTAAAATGTGAAGTCATTACATATTTTTGGAATGTAGTCAAATTCAAATAGTCTCCCTCTGCTGTGTGTAAACAGAGCTGGCCCTAGACCTTTGGGGGCCCTAAGCTAAATTTGGTTGGAGGCCCTTTTGACCATTTTAAGTAAGGCCTAAAGAAAAGCAATGACTACCTTATAACTATACTGTACATTTTATATCTACTATGTTACTTTTACATTTTGTACTCTATTAAATTATGTTTTAATTATTCTATGTATAGCCTACTGTATGATAAATATCTTTTTTACGCTGCTGGTCCTGAGTACGAATTTCGTTCTTATGTGTCAACATGTACAGAACGACAATAAAAGACCTTGAGTTCTTGTGCAATGAACACACACGGATGAACTTGCTGAATAAAAAGACTGATTTTCACTGACCATCAAAGAAACATTTTTAATTGACACCAGAGTTTAAAAGGTAAAAACAGCACATGATAACAAATTTTGCTGGACAAGAAATTGGCCAAGAAATTATTGCGATAATATGCGATAAATGATAATATTTTTCGTTCTAAAAATCACTTTCTAAAAAGTGGAATTATTGTCCAGCCCTAGATCTATGTATTACTTCCGCTTGTGCTGTCTTAAAGACAACTATGGTTAGATCAAATAGAAGCAGCTTGTATGCTATTCTATTAAATGCCTTAGTTGACAGTTGGGATAAATATTACATGTTCCAAAATATTGTTCGCTGAAAGTTACAGACGGGTAGAAAGTTTAACTTACTAAATATTTAGACATTTCTTGTTTAACTTTTAAAGCCAAGTAAATCTGCAACATTGCATAACAAACAGCCATTCCATTTTTTTTTTCCTCACCTCCATGAAGTCTCTCTGTTCCCTTTTGGGGTGTATTACCAGAGAAGGCTGAGATCATTTGATTATTGGGGTTTTGGCACATAGAGGTGTTAGTAGAGTATTTATTGGTTTGGTCTGTCACCGTACTGGAAAGTGCAGGACTATCTGTGCTGAAGCTGCTCCCTATCCATCTGTTTGGATTAGCTAAGCCTTGCCTCTATGTCCCAAAGCAGAATCACCACTTCCATTATGCATGACTGAGCAATATTCCTGATTTGCATCCGGTTGGGATTGTGATCTCACATGAAAGAGACACTGATAATTTTGCCAGAATCTGCATACATCTACATACTCTGGTTCTGGACATTAATTTCAGGCAATTTTAGTTCCAGGGCATAAGCCAAAATATATGATGTGTGTGTGGAATAATAATTTAATGCTATGTTGTGTTTCCATTCTGTAGTTTTTCTTGGTGACACACTGTGCATGTGCTCTCTTTCCGGTCCATTGTCATGTGTAAGGTGTGCTGATGGACATGCACAGATGATGCTTGTATAAAAACTCTGTGCGGTATATTGACTTAGTACTATATATATCTAGTATATATATATATATATATATTAGGGTGGGCATAGATTCATTTTTTTAATCTAGATTAATTTTGAAATTAATCTAGATTAAAATGGCTAATCTGAATTTTGCCGAAGGCTTTCAGAATGTGTGCACTACCCTTTCACATACGTTACACTAAGGGTGCGTTTTTCACGGTTTTGGTACTGTTCTGTATTTACTGTGTTCAGGGAAAAAAGGACAACTGTCAAATGAAAATAAGAACAAATAACTTAAATAGAAGCAGCACACAAATACTATTGAGCAAAGATACTAATAAAATAAACAATGCTTTTCAGGTGGGTCTAACATTAGTTTTTAGGTAAAGAAATTGAATAAAGTAAACAAATGTAAAATAATTGAACATTTCACTGTTTAAATTAAAGATTAATCCTTTTTAAACTTATACAAATTATTCAATCAAGAGCAGTGAGTGATCCAGAGCCGGCCCAAGCCTTCATGGGGCCCTAAGCAGAATTTTATTTGGGGGTCCCTCGGTACCGATTGACTATTGTCAATTCTTGATAATAATCCCACACCCAGACGACTAAACAGTAATTAAATAAGAACAAATAAACATATTACAAAAAATAGCACAAATAAATAAAATAGAATAAAATATATAACTGAAAGACTGCTTTATTTTTTCAGGTAGGTCTAACATTCCGGTAAGAAACTGAATTAAAAAATGCAAAGTGGCTAATTAAATTTAAAATAACATTGGATAATGTTTTTTGCAGAAAATTAAATAGTTTCATATAAAACCATTAAAGTTACATAAGTTGATCAGTCAAGAGCAGTGTGATCGTTTATGTCTTTTTGTAGTTTGACTTTAAATAACAAATGACTGCTGTCCCTTTAAGAACTGCCGCACTCATGGATCCTGAACACTGTTCCTGTTACTCATTCTTCATTTCTTCCTGAACTGTTTACGACTGTGTTTACATTAATACTCTTCAAAATGTGCACTGAGAATTTGGTTGATTGCATTTGACCAATAATAAGCTGGAATAAGATTAAATAAATATATATATATATATATATATATATATATATATATATATATATATATATATATATATATATATATATATATATATATATTATACTAAACGATATAGAGTATACAGAGTGATTTATTATTTTACAAAAAAAAGATTCAAGTTGGTTAATGTTTCTATTGCTTACATCGTGACTAGTTGTGGCGTTCTAATTTATAGTTTTGTATAGCTTTTCAAATCAGTTTAGGTTTGTAATCGATGAGGTCCCATTACCTCAGTCTCCGAAATTGTTCTGGTATACAGCAATAACTTCTTTACAGCACAGTGTTGTCTAAAACATCCTGCAGTCAGCTTTACTGCTGCTCAGCAGTTTAAATTATGAGCGTAATATTCTGGAAATTGTCAGAGCTCTTGACAGAAACCTGCTCCACAAGTTCACACAGGCTCTCAGATTTCATGTGCACTCGCTTTGTTTCACACTTATTAACTCATTCCTCAAAGACTCAGCCCTCGTATCAGAATTTGGCACCCTCCAGACATATTCCAGCCACTCGAGTAACCTTAAGACTGCTTGTTTAGTAGACTAAAATAGACCATAGCCTGCTACACATCACTGTTGAGTCAGTGTTCCTTAGCACACCTGATAGAAGCATAGAATATTTCTTCCTTTTCTTTCTAGTAGTGAACTCAGCTAGTCATGAGAGGGGTAATGAATTTGCAGACCTCCTTTCCACTGCAGATGTCTTGCAAACATCAGCATGTTTTTGCTCAGTGCAGAATGAACTTTTGGACAACGTTGCTTGTTCCTATATAAAAAATTCATTTTACAATGGTGAGAGAGACTATAATCAGTCTAATCAGATTTTTAAACCGTTAACAACATAAGGCTGGACGATGTGGCCAAAAAAATGACACATGAACATTTTCATATTTTGTCAATATCGATAGTTATCAGGATAAATGTCAAATAATTTCTTTCAAGTTTAAAGGCAGATTTTTCCTTAAATGAAAGTTGTAGAAACCAGACCGTTACATTGTGAACGTTAATTGAGAACATGACGAACACGGTAATTATCTTACAGAATGTATGTCTACATATACACTGAGATGGGCATATGGTTATTATGTTAATATTGTTTGTCATGTTCATGTTAAGAAAAACAAGAATTTCCACATGCTTGGGTGAAAGTTGCTAATCAGTCTCATAACAATAAGCCCGGCTGCAGAGAAAATTCATACCTCTGACACATACATTGCAGGGGCACAGATAATGATGTGCTACGCAAAGTTTCTTACAGCGCTTTAAGTTTTGTTAAGGTAGACGAGTTTAAGAACAGAAAAAACAAAAGTATTAAATGTCTTGAGATAATTTTGCTATCAAATAAGTTATCTTTTCGGCTCACTCAGAGGTACAGCTGTGCTTACCTGTAGTAGGGATGGCTCGATACCACAATTTTGGCTTCGGTACGATACCCCAAACTAATACCGAAGTACCGATATTAACTCGATACCACACGGTCTGATATTAGCGCGGGTATATTGCACGCGAATGAGAACAATTATTCTAGTTTTGAGTTTATAAAGTGGGAAATTACCACAAATGCTTATTAATTAATTATTTAGCAAACCTTATCACATCAAATCAGTCATTTGAAAACTTTCTTGTGAGAAATAATTGCAGCAAAAATCTCTCAAAATTAGCAAATTGCTTCTGGTTTCAGCACCTACACTAAAGCAATCTGCATAATCTGATTCAACATTTCACGTTCGTCTCGGGATGGATAACGGAAGTCATTTGAACATGCAAGCGATTTTATAGCATTTCGTAAAAAAAGGAGATATGAGCTCATAACGACACACACACACACACATGCACACACACACACACACACACACACACACACACACACACACACACACACACACACACGCCTGTAACTTAGAGCTCGCACATTACAAATTAAGTTTCCTTAAACAGTCAAATACACAGAATTATGTACAAATGTCCATCTTTAGTGAGTATTCACATTAACACAGTTGGTTGTGTCTAACGCGAATGTAAATAGTGCAGTAGTACGCATGCAAATATTATGAGATCTAAATGTCATTGGTTGAAACGAAAGCTGGAGATTTTGTGATATTCGATCTTATGTTAGGCTATGTGTGTGCGTTGATCAGTGTAAAAAGAAAATACATGTCTAAATGAGATGGTTTGAATGATTCACTGACCTGTCGATCTCTTCAGAAGTC
Source organism: Pseudorasbora parva (assembly GCF_024679245.1). Classification (NCBI taxonomy): domain Eukaryota; kingdom Metazoa; phylum Chordata; class Actinopteri; order Cypriniformes; family Gobionidae; genus Pseudorasbora; species Pseudorasbora parva. The sequence continues at coordinate 16,417,716 of NC_090180.1, forward strand.
TTAAAGTCAGGATAGTGACAGATGCTTCTTGGCTAGGTTTGATGGTTCTTCATCAGTTTTATAAGCAAAGTAATTACACATTTCACTTCTACTCTCTTTATTAATTCGTTTTGGGCATCTATGTTCAACATGTTCGTCTATGTTGTTGTCACATTTGCCGGTTGTTTCGGGTCAGTTTTGGTAGCGCGCTGCCATCTAGTGGTGAACTTCGGAAAAGCAGCATATACCGAAATGTGCCAAATTATGATATCGTACCGTTTTAAATAAAATATATACCGGTATTTTTCCAGTACCAGTATACCGCGCATCCCTAACCTGTAGTGGTGAATGCAGTGATGGACAGCTGTGTTTCCTCATTAGACTAGTCAATAAAGGTGCTTTGTTTTTTGAATTTCATGTGATTTTGTATTAGGTCTGGCTTAAGACCTGCACTGATCTTATTACCTCAGCTGTAAGCTACACGTTCACTAAAGACATATCCGACTGTGTTTACCTCAATACTCGCCAGACCATGCATTTTTACATACGTTTGACCATTCAAACCCAAATAATAATCCGCGAAAGAGCTGAATGGCGATCGCATGTTTGTTGTCTGAAAGGCGTGTGCGCGCACTTCAGGTCAGAGTCCGGCAGCGCGAGCACGTCCCGCGCCACTCTTTTTCTTCTCATACGCGCATATTTCTGTTGCTTTCTCTGTCACGCGCTGCGCATATATTTAACTCTTATACTATTTCCAATGTTTAGTGACCGGGTGAAGCAGAGCTTTGCACACACGTCCTGACACCTGCTGTCACACATCCACGCACATTAAGAAATACAGCTCATATTAGCGCTGTCCTCCTTAAAGTACCGGTACTAATAAAAGTCCATATCGTACCGTTTGTAATAGCAGGCAATACTTTTCTAGTACCGGTATATTGAGCAACACTATTTACAACACGTGAATTCTTCCACTTCTCCCGAAATACTTAAAGTAAGTGGCTGGTGAACTGGGAATAGAATAGAGTAAACACTGAAGTTACTTACACAATGTGTATCTGATATGAATAACGTGTCGAATTATAATGGAAAGGATTATTATTACCTCTTCCATAGACATCATTGTGTATTTTACAAACTCTAAATGTATAGGGTTTTTTTTAGTACTTATGTGAGAAATAATTGGTTTTCACCGAACACGTAGTCATATCGTATTGTATTGATATCGAGATATCTGGCATGAAAAACGAGATATGAAATTTTGTCCATATCGTTCAGCCCTAATATGCACACCCCTGGTTCTAGCATGTCACACTTTTTCACCAAATTCCGTGTGCATTTTGTAGCATTTTTGCTTTCGACAAGCATTTGCAAGGTAATTTACTTGTATTACCCCTTAATCACCAGAAAAACTACCACAAAGACTCCTCTGAGCCAGATTATTACTATTTGTTCATTTTAACTGTTTTCCCATGTATCATTATTAGAATTATTATTATTTATAAACTTGTGTAAAATTCATTGACTTTAAATAAAGAATTTGAAAATAAATACATTTTCCACTCATTTGCTGATTGTAGGTTGAATACTTTTTGATTTCTACATTTTGTCATGTAAACCAAAGCTTTAGTCATTTGACTTTTGATTAGGGTGTTACATTTTTGTTTTGTGAAAACTGTACTTGATAGTTTTTATCAATCTTTTTTTAATGTATTCTAATTATTATTTTCAAAAAGTAAAAAAAAAAAAAAGAATCTCACTGCATATTGGTTATAATACAAATAAACAAAAATAATCTCAATCAAATATTAGTTGGTCTCTACTTTATATAACTGTCACACTTTTGTGAATATCACCAGGTGTGGCATTTCAGATGTTGGTTTGTGTTTATAGAGGGGGAATATTTGATTTCTCACACCTCTGCTGAAAGAGGTTTGGCAGTAAAGGCTAGGGCGTGACTATTGTGTAGGTGTGAGGCTATAAATACTCCATAAACAGAGCAGTGCGTGCCGGAAGAAGAATGCCCTCACTGGAATCGGAAGGCATGGAGATCTAAAGAATACTCAAGGCCTAAGACCTTAACCTGACCAAATTACACAACTTGAGCCTTGTTAAAGTAAATCAAATAGTAATAATAATAATAATAAAAAAAAAAAAATTATAAAGTTGTTATTGTCAGCTAAATAAATTTGAACAGTGGATACTTCTGTAAGGGAATTGGCATATGGTGTCTGTTATCCTTAAATATGCTTCACAAAGGAAAATTAACTTCAGATGAAACATACAGCATCACCCACACCCTCCAGACATGACATCAGGCCAGCCCTGACTCAACCTTCAGTGGGTGTTCCTCAGTATAAAGAGGAAAATGTCAAGGATGATGATGTCATAGCAGTTCTGATTCTTCCTGCGCTGATCCTACATTAGTTTGTTGAATAGGTTTCAAATTTTCTAAACAATGTATATGGAATTTATAATTGACAGTCGAATTGGATTTCTCTTAAGGTTTTTTTTATTTATTGTTTTCGTTATGCTGTTTCTCCAGGATGTGGTTGTCCACTGCTTCTGCTTATGAAAGGCAGAAGAGCTCTTGTTCAGTGCTCTCTTGCTCGCAAAAGTGATTCACTGGTGTGAATATCAGTGGCTGTATGTCATGATCTGTACAGTTTGATCAGGTCATTTCTCAGAAACTACCAGTTATAAATAGACCCAGATGGAGTTTTTCATGTTTTCGCTATTTAAAAAATAAATAAAAAAATTGGTTTCACCCAAAGTGGGGTTAGAGACTGAATCAGTGATTTTTAATGAGCACTTCTCTGATGGAGCGTTCTGACTGTGTGTGTGTGTGTAGATTACTATTTAGGTAATGTTGAGAATTGAACCCTAATCTAAAGTGTAACCAAACGTTTTAATTAATTCTCCATCCTGTGTCTTATTAACATCTCTTCTAAATTGTTTGGACTATTTATGGTAATTATTTATTGATCATTTTAAATTAAACATTTCCTTTTTTTTTTTTTTTTTTTTTTTCAGTTTGTGGAAATCACGATCAGTTATAATCAGTGTTCCCAGCTTCCCACTGCTTCCTCGTGGTTTCATGTGTTTCTCTCTTTGTAGGATGTGGTGGATCAGGATGATTGTACGGGAGTGCTCTTCCAACTGGAGGAGGAGCCATTTTCCTGGCCAGGGCCTAAGATGCTTCGCCTGCGCCGCACTTCACAGGGCTTCGGCTTTACTCTGCGTCACTTCATTGTGTACCCACCAGAGTCTGCGGTGCACTCCAATTTTAAGGTAGTGTACATCGTTCATTGCTGTGTTCATTGAGTTTCATAGCATCTTATCTTAGTATTATTTATATTCTTAGTATTATTTGTAACATACAAATTAATTTACTTTTTCTGTTTGTTATAGGATGAAGACCATGGTCACAGAGGTAAGTTATCACTTTTAATGACATAAAAACATAATCTATAGTTTTGTCCCAAATTACATACTATACACTATGCATTTATACCGTGCACTAAGCACTCTACCATCTAGTGTATGAATTTTGTAAAGTTGTTTTGTCATCTTGTCTGATAACCCTCCCGAACCCTGCTACATAAGGAAAGATGTGACAGTTTAGTGTAAGAAGTGTCCACCATTCCATTTATCAGTTAATTAAGTATATTATCTAGGAATTTGATGCATGGTGCAATTTTCAGTGTAATCACACTGTTTGCACTATGTATACTACAACATGGCTTAGAATAGTGCATAAGCATGCGAATTGGGATGCACCTTCTGTCTGAATAAATCCTTTATAAAACTTGACTTGAGGATCTTGACAATTCATAAAAACAACCAGAGTTTTCCAGAATTTTTTTTTAATCATACAACCTCCTTATAATCTAGCAACCCAAAAAGTTTGTATCAGAGCAGTTGTTCTATTAAAGGGGGGGGGTGAAACACTCAGTTTCAGTCAGTGTCATGTCAATCTTGAGTACCTATAGAGTAGCATTGCATCCTGCATATCTCCGAAAAGTCTTTATTTTTTTTATAATTATATAAGAAAGATGCGCTGTTCTGCGTCTTTCCGAAAAAAGCCGAGCGGGTGGGGCGTATCGTGTGAGCGGAGCTAAATAATGACGTGTGCAGCAGCGCGCTGCTATTGTGTTGAGTCGAGTGCGTCGTAAAGCTGTGTCATCCCTAACAGCGGGAAAAAAACTTTATTCAAAATAAAAATATGGCTTTTAATCAGATACAGCCATACATCTATGATCCGGAATCAGACCCAGAGGCTGCAGTTGAACAGGAGCAGCAGCAAAAACGACTAGAGCAGGACGTCTCTATGTGGTACAAGTTATACACTAACTATATAATATGCTTAGTGGCTTGTGTTATTTACATATTTATACTTGAATTATATCGTCGTATTTTTGTCTTTGAAGGTGTACATGTGGGAAGTGCAGTTGTGCACGTGTGTGTGTGTGTTTACATGTGGTTTGTGTAGACAATTGTAACGTTAGTAAGCGGACTGGTTTTGCACGGCAGGCTAAGTTAGTGTTTACATAGAAAGACACGGAATAGTAGCGCATTTGAATGAAGAAGCGCGCTTATTTAGTTCAACATATTTCCCCACTCTTTGTGTATTGTTGTTTGGAGTGCTTTTACAATACACAAACATAAAGTTACACATATAGTGGCCAGCTAAACAATTGTACACGCACTACACATCGCATGCTCCATTGATCAACTAACTATACGTGATCATGTTTGGGCTACTTGATGAGCATAGGCAAAAACACAGACATTTGAAGCAGTCTCACTCACCGCCTGCGGTTCTAACGTTGGGACCTTTATCGTTGGGACTGCTCCATCCTTCAGCATTAGGCGATCGGGAAAATCCGGCGTCGAGCTGGGCCTTGTTTATGAAACAGTCGGCACCGAAATGCAGCGAACAGATATAAACATTCGCGCAACTCAGTTGCTGATCCGGAAAAGCAAATTACATCCACTGTTGCCTTAACGCGGGGTTTTTGGGGAATCTGTGCAGGACTGTCTTGGTCTGGCAACCAAAAACGCACTTTTTTGGTGACATTGTAATTGTGCACATCACCTGTGCAGCAGCCTACAAGCCAGCGCTTTGATGGGCGTAGCCTGTTACTTTCGCTCTCTCCCGCTCTCTCTCTCACGCTCTTCCGGTAGAATTGTCCGTAAGGCCCATACAAGGAAATTCCGCCCCCATTAACGTCAAAGGGGACGCATGATCGCAAAAAACTTGCCGAAACTTATGACTAACCGGAAGTAGTATTTTTGACAAAGAAATACTCCCATCAAACGTCCACCTTAACTTTTGAAACTTTGTCCATGTTTAGTATGGGAATCCAAGTCTTTAACAGTGTAAAAAGATCAGTATGCATGAAACAGCATTTCACCCCCCCCTTTAAGGAATGACTTTTATTCACCTCCCATTACGAAATGGCTCTCATAACATGGTTTGGCGCAACCATCTATAGCTGCCCGAAATAACTCACCGGATTCTTTCCTCTGCTCAACCTCTCCCCCCTTTGTTTGAACTTTTGACCTTAGGTGTGTTTTTAAAGATTGCATCATTTTGTTGCAAAATGACTTGACTGTTAAACGTATATATTTGATCAGTTTTTCTTGTAGGTTCATCCTGCTGTCAATTTAGGGACATACATGCATTGTTGACATTTCAACAGTGCTTCTGGCGCTTTGGGTGGCTAAAACCTGCCCAGTTACGTCTCTAAATTCATCTCTTAAAGCCTCCTCTCTGCAGAAATACAGGCTTCTAAATCTGATTCAGGATCTCCCACACTGAGTTCTGTCTTTTTGATGACTTTACTTAACAAATGTGACCTACATAGATTTCATTGTTGTAAATTATAGGAAGGTTGTAAAGCTTGATGCTTTCAACAAACCACACACAATGGAACTTTCAAAGACAAGCCACATTCTTGATAAAGAATGAAGAATGTGTGGAGAAAAAAACCCTTTGCTTTATTGAGTGATTATCGATCGTGAAAGAATGTAGAGAAATATTGCGATTAAAGGGGGGGTGAAACACTCAGTTTCAGTCAATCTCATGTCAATCTTGAGTACCTATAGAGTAGTATTGCATCCTTCATATCTCCGAAAAGTCTTTAGTTTTATTATATTTATAAAAGAAATATGGGCTGTACCGAGTTTTTCCGGGAAAAAACGAGTGCCTGGAGGCGTATCTTGTGGGCGGAGCTAAAGAATGATCAGAGCGCAAAGCGGTGACGTCCTCAAGCGTGGAGAAACTCATGGCTATCGAGCTCAGCTAATACAGATAATGATCCAGAATCATTAGGAGGCTGAAAAAAATTGAACAGGAGAAACGGCTACAACAGGACGTCCGTCTCTCTGGTATGTACTGTATTTAGTGTCCTGTCAACATTTGTGTCTTTACTCGCAGTTTATGAGGACATGATTCGGTTTATGGACTATTGTATGCGACTAAACCTAGCAGTAGCAGGCAAAACGGTTTTGCATGTCAGACTAGTGTACATAGAACAACAACAGAGTCCGTTAGCGCATTTGAATGACGAAGCACGCGATCGTGTCATTTACTGATGTTTACTCACGCGACAAGCCAACAGCACAGACATTTGAAGCAGTTTTACTCACCGGCTGCTTCCAAAGCAGGACCGAACCTTTATCGCTGGGACCGCTCCGTCAAAAACACACTTCTTTGGTATGATTTGGTGAAGTCCTGACAGCAGTGAACGGTGGAGATCCACTTTTGCGACGCGACTGAAGCGATGTTGTGAAGCTTCCCGTCATTTCAGCGTTCAAATCGGTTCAAATGCAGCGCTGCCTTCCCAGAATGCTGTGCTGAAGCGTTGGAGTCACCCATAGGAATAAAGTGGAGCGCGGCGCCTGGATCGACTGGATCTGCACCTGCGTGTTTATGGGCGTGCATTTCCTCTCTCGCTCTAGTCACGCGCGCGCACCCTACCGGGAGAAGAGCCCGTACGGCCCATACAAGGACCTTCCGATCCATTAACGTCAAGTCGAGCCATACTCGAAAAAAACTCCGAAACTTGTGAGAAACCGGAAGGAGTATTTTTAACACAGAAATACTCCATCAAACGTCCAACATTAGTTTTTGAAACTTTGTCTATGTTTAGGATAGGAATCCAAGTCTTTAACAGTGTAAAAAGCTCAGTATGCATGAAACAGCATTTCACCCCCCCTTTAAATGTAGTATCGTGAGTTTAGTATTGCGATGGTATCGAATCGTGACGAGTGTATTGCCCCTAGTAATTTCTTGTAATTGTACCTCCTTGCATACAAAATAAAATGTATATAATTAAAGAATGCATAAAATTATAAATTAAGTGCACTGACTAAATTGTCATTCTTTTAGGCCACGTAATCATGTAAAATAATATTAATAATATTAAATTATATTTAAAAAAAAAAAACATTAAACACTAAGCCACCTGAATAAAATAACATTTCTACTTTAGTGCTTAGTACTCAGTAGCAAATTGCATCTTTTTATTTATAATAACAAAGCAGTAATATTAACAATAGACAAAATACATTTACAAAGTGTAATGTTTTCAAATGGAGAACATAAATAAATGACAGGGGAGTCTATCAGTATTGCATAAATAAAAGCATTTGGTTATAAACTATAGTTTTAAAAGGTTTGTGTTGTTTAGTAGGCTAAAGAATGAAGAGAATGGAATACGCCGTAATGTTCGCTGGAAAATGCATTGTTAGAAACAACAAAACCAAAAATGCTTTATTGCAATTATCTCACCTGGCATGTTATCAGAACCTTAATGTTTTTTGTCTAGATTATGAAATACCTGTTGACTGAGCGCTGCTTTTATCTGTGTTTACACAGAACTTCTGTCGCAGAGATGATTGATTTCCACATATATAGCTAGAATTATTTAGATGTTTATTAGTGAACTTAAGGTTATATAGTAAATGGTAATATAATTTAGAGAGTTTGAAATGAGTGGATCTTGTTAAAAGCTGCATTCTTGAGTCTCAAGTCAGGGAGCGAACAGCACAATGAATGTGACTTTACGAGACTAATGATGAGCCAACACTCATTCATGGCTGATTTATTTAATTCATGTAAAGTTATGTCTTTATTGGGACATGATTTGATAGATTACGTGACACCATTTTTTAGTGCCAAGTTTAAACTACATATCAAGAATTTATGCAACATATTGAATTTGTACATTAATCGCTATGTTTAACTAAGTTATTTAACCTTTGAACACCATTTTCCCTTAGATGCAGTGCTTTAATGGCAGTCTTGCTTACAGTTCTCAAATTGGCCACAAGACTGCAGCATTTATCAGTGAATTTAATGTTACAAAACCGATACCTGATTATGGTAACATTCTTAAATATCGGGAACATTATTGGTTGATCTCTAAATCCAGTATCTTTCCAGAAAAAATTAATAAAAAATCCCTGCTATATTCAGTCACTTCTGCGGGGGCCATCAGATCATGGAGATTCATTTTGAGCTTTAAGTTTATTAATGCTTTGTCATTATCTGTGTTGTGGTTTATAATACTGTACCTAATGCATCATGGCTAAAAAGCATTATAAAAACACTTTTTTTCACACCGATATCAAATGAACAATCTTTAGTCTATAAGAGAGAACTCGTGCATAACCCTGTAAAACTTATTTTACTTTACCTAGAAGAGTTCAACCTAGCTTACATAACATCTCTAGGTTCTGTATGTAAAACATAGTAGGACCTGACAAAAACAAAAAAAAAATACAACAACCTGAACTTACACCAGCATAGGTAATAGTAAAATATTCGATTTGCATGTTGTGTGAGAGCCAGACGTTTCTTTAGGCCTGTTCTATCTCTCTGAATATGTGGTTCCAGGTTTGTAGTTGTGTATTTATCTGTTGGTTTTAGTTTGTTTGTATGTTTGTGTGTATGTGCACAACACATACATAATAGTTTGTGTCTGTATTTTCGCATGTTGCTATGCGTCTGCTTTGGACAGGAGTGAGTCATTGTTTCATGTTCTCAGCAACAGAAGGAAACTTGAACTCCAGTGCACAGATTGCATAACTGACATGCATTAATCCCACAACCACATTAGAATTGAAATCTGACAAAGCAGCTATTGGGCTTAGTTTATGGATGGTTTTCATTTATCATCACAGTTGGTACACTTCTGTTGTGAATGTTCTATAATTTCTGATACCAGTCCAGATGGGTTAATATGTTGTTCACTATTATAAGCAAAATGCAATAAACATAGCAATATTGGGTGTTTCTTCATATTCCTAAAGGTAAATGTGTAACTTTTAACATTTGAAAACTGCAGTGTATGACAGTGAACACAAGATGGCGCATTAAATCTTTACTAATCATCTGATCGCTCTTATTGTGACTGAAATATTTTAAATATGTACTGTGCATAGTTTGCAAATTGTCAGTAAACTGAATTCCCAGGTGACTTACTAAATTTGTCATAATATGCAGTATAAAACTAAACACACTACATCTCATCCCACTATGCAATGTGCTCCATTTGACCTTTCATTTCCAATGTAACCAAATAACCAGAAGTATTTTCAGTTATATTTTTTCTGAATAGAGGTCGACCAATAAATAGGTTGGGCTCATGCTGGCCGATAACCAATTAAGCAACCAATATTTTTTTTAATGGATACTGAATGAAAACAAATATAACATCAAAATAGTGGTGAACTTTATTATAACAACTGAAGCACAGTATTGTAACCATGAAAATGTACTGTACTTTATAAATGAAAAAAAAAAAAAAATCTATATATATTATGAATACGTGGTCATTCATGTTAGTTTATAGTGCATTAACATATGTTAAGAGAAACAACTTTAAAATGTCAAATGTATTGGTAAATGTTGATATTATCTGTAAATAAAACTTATTGATAGTTACAAAATGATTCTTATTGTAAATTGGATAACACTTTAGTTTAGGGTTCAATTCTCACTATTATCTAGTTGCTTGTTAGCATGCATATTACTAGGATATTGACTGTTTATTAGTACTTATAAAGCACATATTAATGTCTTATTCTACATTCCTTAATCCTACCCAATACCTAATCTTAACCACTACCTTACTATCTATTAATTAGCAGTAATTAGAAGTTTGACGACAGTTAATAGCTAGAATTGTATCCTAATCTAAAGTGTGACCATAAATTGTTATGAAAATGTCTGAAGTTACCTAGAGAGCATTTGGATGATCCAGAAGAGTTCGATGGAATCAAAATATAGCTTTTTTTGTAAAAACTCAACTTGTCGTGTTTGGATGAGAAAGATTGCTGCACCATACCTACTGTGAAGCATGGGGGTGAAAACATCATGCTTTGGGGCTGTTTTTCTGCAAAGGGACCAGGACAATTGATCCGTGTAAAGAAACGAATGAATAGGGCCATGTATCATGAGATTTTGAATAACAAATTTATTACATTTACCTTGCTTCCACCAGCAAGGGCATTGAAGATGAAACGTGGCTGGGTCTTTCAGCATGACAATGATCCCAAAAACAATGCCCGGGCAACAAAGAAGTGGCTTCATAAGAAGCATTTCAAGGTACTGGAGTGGCCTAACCGGTCTCCAGATCTCAACCCCATAGATAATCTTTGGAGGGAGTTGAAAATCTGTGTTTTTAATATTGCAATATATATATAGCAGAAAGCCAAAATATTGCAGTGCAAGTGTTTCTAATATCATGCAACCCTAATTTAAATGTGATAGTTATAGTTGTCTAATAAGAATCGATTTGTGAGAGAATTGTGATCTCTATTTTTAAAAAAGAAATTGTGATTCTCAATTTATCCGGAACTGTGCAGCTCTACTCTACAGGCAAGACCTCAAGCAAAAAGAAAGAAACATGCAATCGGAACCTGTAGCACACTTAGTCATGTCTGCTGGCTGAAATCATTACAGTTTTATGAGGGAGATGTCATTGCCCAGTATGGGACATTAAGTAGTGATTGGAATGTTCTTGATGAGCTCCTCATTGTTGCCCTTTTGGAAGCAGTTTGTAGAGACTAGAACAGATTTCTGTCTTTAAACTCTGATTTACACATGCACCTGCAGCTCAGTTATACTCTTTTATTTGTCCTCAGATCTCAGTTTTCCATTCTTTAATTCCAGAAAAAACTGAAAGCAATTAAAGCATCCGTATGCCAAGTTGGGTTTGTTTGTGATTGTGAATTCTGGGCACATCTGAGTGGTTCTAAGACTGTTCAAATGGGCAGCAAAATATTTTTTCCTATAGTCTAGTTTGGGGACAGTTTACAGTCTAGAAATCTTATGCTCATTTGTATTTGTTTGATCAAAAATACAGTAAAAACAGTAATATTGGAAATTAGTAAAATAAAATAAAATAAAATGTATTCCTGTGATTTTTAGCATCATTGCTTCAGTTTTCAGTGTCACATGGTGCCCAAGATTTTATTTTTATTTTTTGCAATACTGAAAATGCTTAATATTTTTATGGAAAGTAGTAGTACAGTTATTAGAAAATGAATAACAGTCTACAACAACAACTACTACTACTACTACTAATAATAATACAATTATTAGTTTAGGAAAGATAAGGAAAGCAAAGCAATAATTGTGAACAGTTAAATATGAATGAGTATAATAGATCTTGTTTGTAAATCAGAAACAATTTGATAATTTGACAACAGGCTGCTGAGGTAAGTGCAGTTAGAATGGTTGGCCAATCATTATCCATACTTCCTCAAATACACATAAAGAATCATGAAGGTAACAAAATCAATACACGCAATTTTAAATATTTGGTTTGGGACAGACCATGTTCTGTAGTCACCCACATTGTGCTGTTGTGTTTGTAGTTCCATGTGTTGCCCATTTTTACACAATCTGTTGTTAAAAAATTAATTATCTTAACATTTTACCAACATCATTACTACAGCAATCAATGTGGATATACCGGATGCTTACTATCCGAACAAACTGATTGGATGTGGACAAACTAATTAGGGACGGGTCAAAATTGTCGACTAGTTGACCAAAATCAGAGTAGTCAAATTACTGACTGGTCTGTTGGATAATTTTAGTTATCTCAAAGGGATGGATTTAACATGCTGACAGTAAATGTAAGTCGATCAGTGTCAGTGTCAGACTTTAGACAGTCAGGTCAGACATTTTTCATGTAGAATTCACAGGTTTATTTCCAATTCGGTAGATTAACAGAGATGTATTGAACAAATAAATAGACTGTTATGGAAAGATCCGCATTCCTTACAGCAAGTGCAAGTAGACATGGGCCACTGTCTTAGCGTTTTGTAGCTGTCATCCTCAGGGAATCTGCAGTGTTAGTTATACTGTTAGAACTGTGATCTATGTTCTGGCATATGTCTGAATGAAGCCAAGTACAGCGCTTCCCTTAGGGGCTGAGGGATGTCACATTGAATGCTGGGTCATTTCTAGACTAAGTCACCGCATTTCCACTGTATTGACGGGTTAAATGTTTCATTTGGAAACTGGTGTGATTCAAATATTTATTTTGTGACTCGATCTTGTGACCGCTTGGTTCTTCTGGCGATGGTTTGTTGTGATCTGGGTCACTCGTGACACTGCTGCTTTTGTTGTTGCCAGGGAGACCACGGAACAGACTGGAGCCCATGGACACGATCTTTGTGAAGCAGGTCAAAGAGGGAGGGCCCGCTCACAGCGCCGGACTCTGCACTGGTAATTACACCAGCTCTTTAAATGTACAGCACATTGTTTTGTTTTGCTTATCGATGTCTGATAATCTAAAAGCTGATAATGGAACATCAACAGGGGACAGGATAGTAAAAGTGAATGGTGAGAGCATCATCGGAAAGACATACTCACAGGTCATAGGGCTCATCCAGAACAGGTAAGAGTGTGTTATAATTAAATTAGTTGTCATGAATGAGGTCCTAAATATTTATTTTTTTACTTCCAGTCATACATTTCTTGAGTTGTGTGTGATGCCAAAAGATGAAGATATACTACAGCTGGTAAGAGTTTTGTATTTTTCTTTTTTTAAAGCAGTCCCTAACAGAATTTTATTTTCAGATTTTCTGCACTGACTTTGATGTTGTAAACTTGTCTGGTTAGGAAACATGTTATTACTTCAAATAAAACTGGCCAGAAGCTTCTGAATACATCATTCTAATGAGGTCCTTGTATGCACTATATTTTAAGCTTGCATTCAGTAGTACTTGTTCTATTCGCACCCATGGAAATGAAGGTGCTGACCCATTTTGGAGGTATGAGGCGGGTTCCTCTCGCTCCTTAGAGTGCTGCTGTATCTGGGACTGCTAACCAGGACACTGCAGCCTGTCCTTCTCCAGCAAGACTCAAACTGCTGCACCATCCACAGCTGCCCTCAATTACACATAACTGTAGTGCAGTCATCACTTCATCTGCCCTGCATTCTCTTTTACACTTTCCATTACAGTCAAATTTCCATTATGTGTTGCATTCTTGGATCTTCTGACTCATCAATGGTGCCATTGTTTTATCATATGTCCCAGATTGACTGTAGCGTTAATCACTAACTCATCTTTAATATAGTAGATATTTTCAGTTGCTGTGAACTTTCGAACATGCTCTATTTTGATAGGAAGTTTGTAGAGGTGAAGAGCAGGATGTTCTCTGAGACAGGATGGAAGCTCTCGCTTCATGAAAGACTGTTTGTGTTGAAGCAGCCGTTCAGCTGGGAGTGAGATGCCAGCTGGGGCCTGGCACATGGGTTCTCTCTCACACAGAGATCTGATACACTGCTGTGCAGTTTCAGGGCTCAATGCTAGGATTTTTCTACTGGCCTTGTCATGGCAGTGTTTCAAAATTTTCCCCGGCCCTACCTCAAGAAAGTAATAAATAAATACATTAAAATAGTTTTCATTGTGTTTGACACATGCAACCTTAATTAACAAGGTTATGACAACAAATTTTAGATACCAGTGAAATTTCAAAATTCTCGATTCCAATGTTGATAACACAGCAAAAAACTACTAGCCTGACTTGTATAAATTTCAAAAATTATTAAATACAAGTAAACAGTCAGTAAGAAGAAATTATGGCAATAGCACAAATAAATACCATATAACAAACATACAAATAAAATAATCAGTGCGTTTCAGTTTTTTTAGGTAGGTTTAATAGTAGTTTTCAGATACATCAATTAATTAAATTAACAATTAATTTCTATATTAAAATCATTCCACCTTAAACTGTCTGCAAATACACCTAAATGCTATTTAAGGTGCAGCTTCAGTGTCACATCTCAAAGATGAATTTTGTTGATGCCATTTTCAATAAAACTGCCTTTACAAGGCAGATGTTAATTAAAGTTAATTAAAATCCCCTGGAAATCAGTTTATTAAGGTGGCAGATATTACCACATAATGGGAATGTTGTATTGATGTTATTGATCAGAAGTTGCTTTAATTTTTTAACTGTTCCTAAAAAAAATACTCTAAAAGTGTATTTATTAAAAAAAAAATATTTTTGTATAATATTGTCTACAAAAGAGCTTCTCAGAGATTTTTTTAAGTCTTGTTTTGTTTTCCATGTGTTTGTAAATTATGGTAGAATTTTTGTAAATTTGTGACAATTTGGCTAAATGATGCCTTTAAACATTGTAAATTTTAACACTTATTTTTGTGGATAAAATGTATTTTGTTAAGTTTGTATTCTGTGGAATAGAATGGAAACGTAAAACTCAGATTCGTTTGGATCACTGACTCTTGTTCTAACTACTTTGTGGGAATAATCACCCAACGTCCTTTCTTTCTGTTTTTAGTGCTTCCTAATCCTGTCCATAGTTTTGCTCAGCTCAGTGAGCACATGGAGTCCTGCACTCCTTTGTTTGCCCTTTAGATTAACTTTTAATGCATGCCATTTAATGTTGTAAGCATCGTTTGAACTCTGGCAGCAGGCAAAGGTATTTCTCAAAGCACCTCTGCTGTTTCATGTGCAGGGTGTAGTGGAAAAACAATGAATTGCATAAGAGAAATCTTTAATTTATGAAATATGTTCTCAACATTTAAAACATGTTAGTTGTTTAAGTTTGAAGTGCAAGAATCTTATAGAATATATGGGTCTTTAGTTTTCCATTTAATATGTCATGTGGGATGTTGGACTTGAAGCCAATAGCTGCTTTCACATGTTAAACTTGGTAAATTTTTCAGTAAATGTACCACAAAAATGGTACCACATACCATTTCTCACAATATTATTTTAAGCAGTTTGGAATCTATTGCAATTACTGGTATGGATTTAGGTTGGTTTTGTTCTTATCTTAAAGATAGCATTCAATTTGTACAACTCAACAGTTTGAATCAACCCACTTATGTTTTCTATGGGGTTCCTCATGGTTTTATTTTAGGACCTCTTTTGTTTATCATTTATCTAAAAAGATTTTGTAACATTGTACTACCATTTAAATGTTTTGGGTCGGTAAAAATTATATTTTATTAATTTAAAAATAACTTAAAAGAAATTAATACATTTATTTTGCAGGGCTGCATTAAATTGATCAAGTGACGGTATATTTCAAATAAATGCATTTCTTTTGAATTTACTACTCATCAAAGAATCCTAAAAAGAATTTTACACAACTATTTCAGCATTGATAATAATCATAAATATTTTTGAGCAGTAAATCATCATATTAGAATGATTTCTGAAGGATCATGTGACACTGAAGACAGGAGTAATGATGCTCAAAATCCAGCTTTACATCACAGGAATAAATAACATTTTAAATATATTCAAATAGAAAAGTTATTTAATATTTTTTATAATTTTTATAATATTTCACAATATGACAGCTTTTTTTGTATTTCTAATAACATAAATGCAGCCTTGGGGAGCAGAAGAGACTTCTTTAAAAAACATTTTAAAAATCTTACCATTCTAAAAGTTTTGACCGGTTGTGTGTTTTTATATATATATATATATATATATATATATATATATATACATACATATACACACACACACACACACACACACACACACACACACACACACACACACACACACACACACACACACACACACACACACACACACACAGTGAGGAAAATAAGTATTTGAACACCCTGCTATTTTGCAAGTTCTCCCACTTAGAAGTATTGGAGGAGTCTGAAATTGTCATCGTAGGTGCATGTCCACTGTGAGAGACATAATCTAAAAAATCTCAATTACAGAGGTCAAATGTTTCCTGTATTTTTCACCAGGTTTGTACACATTGCAGGAGGGATTTTGGCTCACTCCTCCACACAAATCTTCTCTAGCTCACTCCTCCACACAGATCTTCTCTAGATCAGTCAGGTTTTTGGCCTGTCGCTGAGAAACACAGAGTTTGAGCTCCCTCCAAAGATTCTCTATTGGGTTTAGGTCTGGCCACTCCTTGGTTATCCTGGCTGTGTGCTTCTGGTCATTGTCATGTTGGAAGACCCAGCCTCAACCCATCTTCAGTGCTCTAAGTGAAGGAAGGAGGTTGTTCCCCAAAATCTCACAATACATGGCCTCGGTCATCCTCTCTTTAATACAGTGCAGTCGCCCTGTCCCCTGTCCCCTGTGCAAAAAAACAAAAAAACAAAGCATGATGCTACCACCTCCATGCTTCACAGTAGTGATGGTCTCATCATTTGTCTTCCTCCAAACACGTTTAGTGGAATTATGACCAAAAAGTTCAATTTTGGTCTCACCTGACCGCATGACTTTCTCCCATGACCTCCTCTGGATCATCCAAATGTGCACTGGCAAACTTAAGATACTGCTTAGAATTAAGGCCAAGTTCTATCTTGGTCTCATCAGACCAGAGAATTTTATTTCTCACCATCTTCCAGTCCTTCAGGTCCTTCAGGAGGAACGAATTCTCACCACTTTAAATGGAAAGAAATGCACTTAAACATCACAGCCCTATTTTCTTGCGGTCATTGCTCGTGGTTGCTGTCCTGGTTGCAAATGTATTGTCCTTTTCAGACACCTGGTAGAACTGCAAGACTGGTGAAAATTGGTGATTTACCCAGATTACTGAAACATTTTTAGAAAAAGTGTCTTGTGTGTTTTGCATCATCTGATCAGCTCTTCTAATCTGCCTTTTTAGAGACCACCGAACAAACTATATAAAGCTGTTATTGGCTGATAACAATCAGTTCCTGAACAATCGGAGCAACCTTAAGCCCCGTCACCAAAATTACCCGGAACAATTTGTACCAGGAACTTTTTTACAGGAACTTTTCTCCCCCACAGACATGCAACTGTCTGCGTTTCCACCGCTAAATAAAGTTCTGTGAAGATTAGGCAAATTAGTCCGGTGATGTAGGACTGTGCGCGACTGCTCCTCCAAGTCAGTGACGGACAGTAATCATTTTTGCGTGTACCGATTGAAAGATTTAGTGGACTGTTTACATGAGACGTTATCTAAACCGATCTAGTGTTTACATGTGTTGACTTTCAATCGCAATCATTTTGTCACATACAATTTGTCTGCCGCATCAAAAATGTCAACGCTGTTTTCTCCAGCAGCTGGAATGTGTTAACTGTAGCCATAGTAACTCTTAACGGCCACCACGACTAATACAGTATTATATAATAAGCTGTATGTTGTAAAGTGTAATAATCATCTCAGAAAAAAAAAATTTCTCCTGTCAGGTGCAGTTAAAGTAAATATTGCCTGGGGCAATATACACTGTGTCATTATTCCAACATTATCTTCATAACTTACGAAATAAAAAGTTTACCCCTCAGAAAAATGTGCTTTCCTCTCTTGTCAACATGAGCGCGGCGCGCGCGGTCACATCATGTAACGGCGCACTCTTAAAAGTAATCGGTCAGGTCGTTTACATGGTGAAAAATAGACTGTAAAAAAATTAATAACGAGTATGGAAGAGATTCAAGCTGTGCTGCTTTTTCTGGTTATGTATAGGTTTACTAAAGAGGTAATTAACAACGACAGAAAAGAGCACTGATATGTAGATTTAGCAGCATATTCAGAAAGCTTGTAAAGGTAGATTTAAAATGACAATGTATATTATTATCAGCTATTACGGACATTGCATGTGAGATGGCTGAGACCAACGCGCGCCATCAGACAGACAGCAGGACTGATATTTACTGAACGTAGACCGAACCTTGCAAAAGACTTTTAAAAATGCCGGTTGAAATAAAATGCTAAACCAATCAGCATATTCTGCGCCCAAATCCCGCCCTTGAAAGTTCTTGAACTTTGAAAAAGTACTACCTCGCGAGCAGGGCCGTTTAGAAGAGGGAAATATTTACCCGGAACTTCATTTAGACCCTGGTTCCTGTGGTCAAAACACACCGAGTACCACCCAAAGTTTCTGGTCCCTGGGTAAAGTTCCTGTGGTGGAAACGCGGCTTTAATGTCTATCGTGGGACATGACAGTTAAAATGCTGCATCATTTTCATCAACCTGTATGAAATGTGCCTTAGTTTCACTACCTGTCCAATTTTACATCTTTTTTTTTTTAGTTCTGAGTGACAGCTATGAAGGGCCCCCATCCGTTTACTGTCGATGACTTGATGCATCATCACTGATTATACTGGGGATCAGGAAAACACTTCAAATTGTTTATTTTTAGACAAAGTGTATAAAAAATTAGGACTTTACAAGCATTTTGCTAGTATAACTTAAGGTGGTTTGTAGATTTTTTGAAATACTAAACTAATTTTTCCCGAAATTATCATCAGATTTCCGCCAGACTTTTGTTTTTTGTTATTCCAATTCTTAGTGATTCTCATAACTGTAATGCAATATGAGCAGATTAAAGGATATGTCATAATGTCAAAAGTAAATCTTTATTGTCCAAAAAATAAGTTTTGCTTTCTTCAAGCAAAATATGATTTATTAATTAATTAATTTTTATTTTGAAGTGAAGTATAACCTGGATTTACTTTTAATCTTCCTCGTCTTTAACATCACCACCTCTGTTATATTTTCATACCTTACTTGGCTGCTGCACAGCTTTTGCCGTGATGGTGCTTTACTCTTGCGTGTAGCAGTGTAACAAGGAAATGCTGTGCCTGTCTAAACAAGGTTTTCAGCTGGGTGGAGGATTTATCCATCCAAGGTCTCTGGTGACATTAGTCACAGTAACAGAGTTGATCATAAGAGGCGTGAAGGATGCTACAGTGAGCAGGGGTTTATGGATTTCAATGAGAAAGAGAGACAGGAAGTGGCAGGAAAGATGAGATTAGATCATCTGGAGTCAGCTGACTGCTCCGTGTTGTGGATACTCTATCTGAAATAGGCGCGAGCCAGCGAGAGAGAAAAGGGAAGGGAGGGGGAAGCTGTACCATCTGAGCTGAATGTATAATCAAGCATCTGCCTCCGACATGTGAATGGTTACAGCTTTCCAGCGAGAGTGAGGGAGGGAGTGAGCGAGCAAGTGACCGCGTTAGCTGGGAGGGAGGGTGGGAGTGTGTGCGTGTGATCACGGAGTAATCTGCCTGCGGATGGATGGAGAGGGGAGAGATGGAGAGGCGATCGCTACTATGCGAGGCAGGCACCAGGCACCTCAGCCCCCACCTCGACTGGGAGCGACGAGGACAAGCAGGTGGCATCGCTAACGTGACAGTCTTCCCACAGCACCCCTCCACCTTCCCACGATCCCTCCTCAGTAGCAGCACTGCAGCTCCTGTGCATTTTTTGCATTCTGTACAGAGATATTTACTGTGGTAGTGGCTGTCAGTACGTGGACTTGATTCTTTTGGTTTTGACCATCTTTAATGTATGCTGGTCTTTTACTTTACCCCCCATTTGCTCTCTTTTTTTTTTCTACGTGGGTTTGTGATGTAATGGCTGCAATTTTTGCAGGGAATCACTAGTCTGGTAAGCAGATCAATCTACATACATGTTGATTATGTTGTTCTTTTCATTTATAAATGTCATGCATGTCATGTATTCCAGTTGGTGATTTCCTGTTCCTTGTCATTTTCAGACGACTGTCATTATGTCTCTGGTTGTGTGTAGCATAGTACAGTGTAGTTTGTGGAATGTCTCGATTGCAGTAGCGAAGGGATTGTGTGACCTGTTCGATTTAGGCGTGTGGGTAGTTCTCAGATATATCCAGCAAGAATATTTTCTGTGCCTCGCCCCTTTTTTCTCATTTTTCTCTATTCCTATGATGAACTTTGGCCTTTGTAACAAGGCATCTGTGGCATTTCATGAAAGGAGGGGCAAAGTTCCCTACTACTGATATCAGATTCAGTTTGTATTGTTATGCTAAAGGAATGTAACTATATGATGGGTTGAAGTCCACTCTACATGACTAGCTGCCTTTTTCCAACATATCCGAGTAAGACAAACAATATGGAACCTGGTATTTGTTTTCGATCTGATATTCCTCAAACTGAAGTGCTGTGATATAGTAGTTCACCCTGAACTCTGGATTTTGACATGATTACGGAGGTCAGATTTAGTACCATTGCTAACCAGAGCAGTTGTTCACCTCTGACTTCAGTGTCGCTTCGGTCACGTGTGGTGACCCGAACGGTGGGTGACCACTTTCTTCTTACTCTGAATTGCTATGTATTATGTATACATGTTATTATTGTAGTCAGCCTAAAATGGCTATGTAATATGTCTGTGTGTAAAATGGAGGACCCTCTTGCTTTCCAGCACCATAATAAAATTTAAAGGAAAGGAATTACCTGTTTGCTCCCAGATGATATCAGATCACAGGTGTTTTTTTTTTTACTGACATACACAACAGAAACTTTGTAGTTCAGTCAAATTAATTGCTGTAGGTGTATTTTTGCTCTGAACTGTCAGCTTTGTATATTGTGAATA
Organism: Pseudorasbora parva; assembly: GCF_024679245.1. Taxonomy (NCBI): domain Eukaryota; kingdom Metazoa; phylum Chordata; class Actinopteri; order Cypriniformes; family Gobionidae; genus Pseudorasbora; species Pseudorasbora parva. Next base: position 16,438,556 of record NC_090180.1, read on the forward strand.
TTGTAAAATTCTCAAGCACTTGGCGCACCAGAGTACAGCTCACACTTCTGACCTGTCAAACTCCCACATGCAAATGTAATGCTGTCCACCCACTCAGAGAGAACTATTTGTAGGAAATCATCATGAATTTCTTGTTTTCTCTTTAAAGTGAATGTGACAGTAAATGCTTTTAAAATATACCTAATTCTTTTTTCCACAGGCCTATTCCCAAGATGCCTACCTTAAGGGACATGATGCATACAGTGGAAATGCCCGCCATATCCCGGAGCCTCCCCCTATATGTTACCCTCGAGTAGACTGTAAGCCCCCGGGGATGGCCCAGGCCACTGAGACATTAGCCCCGGGGGTTTTACCATCGGATCTAGGATATCGTGTGGAGATACCAGTACCTCCCTCCCCTCCACCACCAATTCCAAAGACACAGACTGCGGTATGTGTGTGCAATGAAAGTGTTCGGACAGTTGTGTTACCTCCTGATGTTCACATGGGCCGTATGGTTCCGGGTCATAGGGGGGACTATGGCCTAGTAGGCCCAGAGCCAATGCTGATCAGAGCCAGGCCTGGTACGGTATCTGGTGGTCGTCCGCCATACCTCCATCCTCGCAAAGCTGACATGTTTCCTTCAGGTTACCATGGTGATCATTATGCCATTCCACCTACACACTATGCGCCTGCTTCCTCCATCAACTCCCCTGCTACTCACCAGAACATTGACTGGCGGACTTACCAGACATACCGGGAATATATCGATAATAAAGGTCTCCACACTTACAGTCGGACTATACAGGAGCGTTTAGACAGCCTGCGAGCTGCATCCCAAAGTCTCCATGGTGGCCCTCACTGTGGACCCCAACCTGGCTGGGGCAATAAGTTACGCCGCAGAAGCACATCTCATGAGCGGGCTTACCAGGGCCCTTCTGTGCTTCCTCCACGCAGCGCTTCACAAGATAGGATGAGTGGAGCAGAGAGAGCAGCCCACGCCAGGGACTGGCCTCCTCGTAGTGTGTCCTCTGACGGCCTTATGCGGAAGCCCCGTGCTCATTTGTCAGACTATGTGGAACATGAACTGGTTTCTGCCACACCATGGGCTGCTGTGGATAGGCCACTCTATGGCAGACTAGACCAAAGGAGTCGTCCTAGTAGGCAGTCTCTCCCACCACGGGCGGTCCTTTACCGTCCCCCAACAGGGTATGGTATGAGCGTCAGGGGTGTTGCTGGCTCCCATATGCACAGCTCCAGAACAGACATCCCACCCACTGCTGGTTTTCCAGAGCGACCGCGCAATGGAGTTAACCAGGCCAAAGAGCCTCCTTCCAAAGACCAAAGTGGAACTGTTGTTGGAAATCGTATTTCTAATTCTGCATCAAACCATCCAAGAACTAGGGCTGAAACCATGCAGATCCCAGAAACTGGGAAAGAGAATTTAGTGGAATACAGGACGGCATCTTACTCAACTCCGCCTCTTCAGAGGCCACAGGGTGGGGCATCAGCTCAGAGAACACACTCACGGGATGTCAAGGGTTTACCCGTAAATGGGTCTAGTCCTGTAGAGGGTGTAGTCCTCCGAGAGAAGACCCCCACAGGAAAGGGGACCCCACAACCTCTCCGCCATCCCTCATACATCCTTGCAGTGAATGACACGGATGGGTCAGAACCGGCAGGGGGTGGTGTCTGCTGGTTGCCGAATGATGCACGCCGGGAGATGCACATGCGGAGACTGGGGGAGCGGCTTGACTCCTCCTTCTGCTCTAGTAATCTGGACGAATCACTTGACTCCATTCCCTTCATCGGTAAGTGCACTCATTGTAACCATAGCAACTCTAACCCGGCAACATTCTTGAACCAGCAATGGAGGTTGTTTTAGAGCTACAGCAGATATTTTTTAACAATTGGTTATGTGTAGACTTTTTGTTTTGCAATACATTTTTTGGGGTGATCAGTGCATTTTCGTATAATTAATAATGCTACTGATCTTTTATCATCACAATTTCAAATCCTGACCCAGTGCATCCAGACAGGATTATCATGAGCAAATCTTGCTTTGTATTTTCTGTTCAACCTCTCAAACCTTGAGGAGTCAGGGTGTTTTAACAGGAGGTGCAATTCTAGGCCTGTAAGTGTGGTTGTTTGAGAGTGACTGAAATAGAGTGAGAGTGACTGTGTGTGAGTCATGGTGTTGTTCAGGGAGGAAGTGGCCTTCCCTCATACTCCAGTGCCTGAGGATAGGTCTGGAATATTGAGGGATAGTTTAGAAGCAATCTGTCACATTTCATCTTTGATGCTTTGTTGTGCACTGGACTTTTGATATTAGGCATGTACTGTAGCTATTTTTGTGTGTGTGTCCAAAATCTCTGTTGCTTATCTTTGATGCTGCTTACACATTTGGGTTAGAACTTTGAAAGAAACAAAAAAAAAGAAGCAAAATTAATTTGCTTCAGAAGCTTTTCATTTGCACATTCAATTTCCTAAGTAGCATGATATTAACTAATGACTAATTTCCCTATCCCTCTCATGACTTGAGTAGAATAATAGTGTTGGTAAGTTCAAACTAGAGCTGCATGATTCATTGTTAAAAGATATCAACCCCTATTCATACACCCATGTGATCTTATTTTTTTCTGATCGGTCAGTCACTGATTTCAGCAGTCAAATATTTCTGAATAGCTCTTGTATAGTCTTCCAGGGCAAAGCTTTATAGGTTGCTGCTAACCTGTTGTATCTCTGTATAAGGCATACATTTATTTCAACGTTGTTTTTTTGTTTTGTTTTTTTCAATGTAGACGACAGAGTAATAAAAAGGCATAATGTATCATCACCTGGTCATTGGAAAAAAACAAAAAAAAACAGGGTGATACAAAATTACAAGCTTTCACTGAGTTTTGTTATACAATGATTTTGCTTGAATTAATGGTTTACTCTGTTGAATCAGGGCTGCACAATTAATCAAACTTTTAATCACAATTTATGATTACGCAATCGTTCAAAGCAGCTATTACAAAAAGAAATTTAATCTACATTATTCTCTGTGCTTAATAGGTGTGTTTAGAGTATGTTACGTTGTGAGAGGCGAATCATGACTACTTGAGAGTAGGGACTAACCCAGCAGAAGCAGTGAAGTGGCCTAACCCAGCACCTGCCATTTTTAAAAAGCAATGTACACAGCCTATAAGCCAACTCCATCAACTAACACTACAAACATGGAAAAGAGTCAAGTCACCTTTACCTTTATTTATAGTTTTTTTTACAATGCTGATTGTTTCAAAGCAGCTTCACAGTGTTAAACAGGAAAATAATGCAATAAAATTTAGTTCGGCTGTACAAGCCGTTCAATCGAAAACCGTGATGGATGGACCGCTCAAACTTTATACAAAGGAGAAAATCCAACACAACTTTTTAGGGGTGTCAACAATAATCGATTCGGCGATGCATCGCGATGCGGGGCATGAACGATTCAGCATCGATGCGGCAAAGGGCCATAATCGATTATGTCACTGTTTATTTTCTGGCGGACGATAAAGTTGTGAAGTTTCAAATACTTCCGGTTCCGGGAGAATAACAACAACAACAAGGAAGATGGCTGAGGCGGAGGGAGATGACCGCGATAGACGGGTTATTAAAAACGCGCTAACGACCCGAGGTGTGTAGGATTGTACGTATATATTTTTTTGCAAATAATCAATGAATCTATAATGACGAAAAACGCCGCAATTCACCTTTATTCCACAAGGTGGCAATGTCTGATAAGCAATGATGAAGTGACGTTACACTAGTTACCTCTGACAGAAAACGAAACTATAATAATTATAATCTGCAAAACTTGAAATGTCTCAGTGATTTACTTCAGAGAGCAAGAACTAAACACAATCAGATCACTGTCTCTTGATGATGGATGTGGTCAAGAAGCTGTCAGTGATCAAAATATTGATTTTGAAGACATTGAAAATGAGTTTGGAGAATATGCTGGAGATCGCGAATATGAGGCATGTAAACGAGCAGATGCTGGTAAACGAGCTCTGACGAGGACAGATGATGATGGTATTAAACATCTGCTCAAACTGAATCCTTCCAAGCTCCAAAAGGTAACGAAATAGGTTTTATTTTATTCTTCTGTAGCTATTACTCTAAAATCAGGAGTTTTATATATTATCACGACAGGTAGAGGTCTATCCATGTTAAATATAGATCTGGGTCGCTAACGACCTGAATATGTAAGAATGTTTGGCGAAACAGTCATGCATTTAAGGGCTAATTGCATTTTATTTAATTACATTTTATTTTATTTAATAAATTTTATGTCATACAGGAGACACATAGCAGCCAATACAATCTGTTAATATCTGCTTGTATTGCCTCATGACTGATGAAAAATTTGCTTTGTGTGCAGTAGAATTTTGATGCATCACAATGCATCGTAGAATCGAATCGAATCGAATCGTTACCTGGTGAATCGTAATCGAATCGAATCATGAAGGAAGTGCCAATGCACACCCCTACAACTTTTAAGGGGACAAAGTGAAACATGATTATGCATTTCTGCTCAGCTAGTCACATAGGACATCAATCCCACAACAAAAGTTAATACTTTTTCATGGCTTCTTTCTTTGTATAATAGTTCTACCTAATAACATATTAGACAGGTCTGTTAAAGAGATCGTAAGCTAATGAAGACGGAGATTGAGAGCACTGTGTGCTCAGGCTCTGGTGTTCAAAATGATTTCAAAATAAATGTCAAGACAACAAGCGCGGATTACGTCACTTTAGAGTTACTTGCAAGTGTGTATGTAATCAGGAAAATTACCCTAAGGGTCTGGGAACCACCCTGGATGTTTGTTCATTCCTATAACTGAATTTCTAGAACTGGGAATTTCCTAGAAATTGTGATTTTAGATGCATGAAAATGATTAAATGTCATATAAAAATGATTAAATTAATATAAATTAAATGTTATATATATAAATTTACTCATTACTACTTGCGTTAAGTATAGTATACCACAATCATAATAGTATTGTAAAAAGTTGTTTGACTCTTTGAGTGAGTGCTGTTGAGCTGTAATCGTAAATACCTATGACTGGCCATTGTGCTCATGCGCTGATCAGATGTGCCTGTGATTGGCTACAATGATCAACACACCAGAGCGTTTGAAAGCACACGGAAGTGTTTGAAAGGGTTTTGAAAGCAGGAGCAAGAGCTTCCTAGGCTGATAGACACCTGCATTCAAATGCTCTCTGTATTTGTTTAAGCGCTTTGTGAAAAGCGTCATTGATGTACATTTACAACATGTTTGTGAAGCTCTGGTCGTTGTAGCCAATCACAGACCTATTTGATGAGCGTGTGAGCATGATGGCCAGTCAAACGTGTTTACGATTACACTGAACAGCACTCAGAGCGCCACATTTTTCAAATTTCAGTACCGATTTGGTATCGCGGTCGGTAATCTTGACAACACGATCATAATATAAGGCAAGCTCATCACGTGTATCTGACCTATATTTAGCAGCATTCAGTATGGGATTTGACTGCTCGTGGAGGGCAGGGGGACCTGTGGGAGGAAAAAGGGAGGACTGTACCGTCTCTGGAGGGCAGGGGGGTTAGGCTAGTTGGTTGCAAAAAAAAAAATGTTGGTTACAAATTTTTTTTTTTTATTTGTCGACTAGTTGTTTATTTGTACCAAAGCACAAAGTTTTGTTATTGTAAGTGTGTGAAGTTGAAAGGAGACCCTTTACAGTTTTGAATGTTTTTTAAAGTATTTTAAGTTCATTCTGTTGTTATTAGGAAAAATGCAAGTGATCGTGCTGTCACCTCTGGGTTTAAGGGTTAGTTCACCCAAAAATGAAAATTGTCATTTACTTGGCCACATGTTCCAAACCTGAGGGAATCTTAGTTAATCTTTGGAAAACCAATGAAGGTATTTTTGATCAAATCTGAATGATTTCTGTCTCTCTACTGACAGCTACATAACTATCTCTATAATTTTCCTGAGATCCACATTTGTTTATATGAAGACCAGATTGAATTTACGCTGTTATTCACATAAACATTGATCAGCGCACATAAACAGAAGCTCAACCATGCTTGCTTGAGACGCGTGAATAAACCTCATTGGTTCTTGCGAAAACTCATATGTCCTGCACAATGTATTGTAAATACCACAACCACATGGAGCAGCTCTTTTAAGGATCTGTTTGTCATGGACTACATGAACTCTCCACTTTCTGTCCAGTTCTTTTTCTGAGTAACTCATTAAAATTTTGGCTCTTCTCATCCACTAAGGAACCGATATACTTCAAGTGAATATAGTAGATATTCACCTAAAATGTACGGTGGCCCAGTAGTGCAGCCATACTAAATTATACCACAACACAAAGAAATCGCCATACCACAACGGATTTAATCCACAACACAACGAAATCGCCACACCACAACGGAAACAAGGCACAACACAACGAAATCGCCACAACACAAAGGATTTAATCCACAACAACTTGGAATGCAAAAAAGTTAGTTTTCCTTTCCATTGCCCTATAGATTGGCCAGTCTAACAAATATATAAACACCACAATCAGTTTTAAGTGTGTAACCATTGTATATCGACATCAAATATCAACTTAATATCAATTCAAACTCACCTACATGCATTACGCTGCATTTTTATACTTGTGACCGTTTTTACTTGCGATCACGGCACTTGATCCCCAAGGGAACGTCTGCCAATTCCACCAAGTGGTTGAAACGTATCATTTTATGAATTAAAATGATTTTTTTGTTGTTTTTTACATGTTCAAATTCTAATGTTGTGCATTATTGAGTCAGTTTTTTAGAATACAACAAAGCTGTGGAATTTTAAAATGTCTGTTTTTAAATGTTAAAAGTAATTTTAATTCATACAAATTATGTTTCAACTGCATGGTGAAATTGGCAGACATTCTCTTGGGGATCAAGCGGCGTGATCGCAAGTAAAAACAGTCACAAGTATAAAAATGCAGCTAAAATGCATGTTGGTGAGTTTGAATTGATATTATGTTGGTATTTAATGGTTACACACTTAAAACTGATCATAGTGTTTATATTATTGTAAAACGGGCAAAATCTATAGAGCAATGCCAAGGAAAACTAACTTTTCCTAAAGTCGGGAGCATTTCCGTTGTGTTGTGGCTCGTTTTTGTTGTGTTGTGAAGATTTTGTTGTGTTGTGGCGATTTTAGTTTCAATCAATCTCATGTCAGTCTTGAGTACCTATAGAGTAATATTGCATCATTCAATGAGTCTTTCCGGAAAAAGTGTATAGTGTGGGCGGAGCTAAAGAATCAAGAGTGCATGCAGGTATTGCATGAGAGCGTCTAAAAGCTCTGTCCTCAAGTGTGGAAAAGAAAATGTTGCCCTAATTGAAAACGTTGAGGTTTTCAATCTGCTATCAATCAGATTTAACTAATACATATATGATCCAGAATCAGATCCGGAGGCTGAAATAAATTGCACAGGAAACGCAGCAACAGCAGGATGTCTGTCTCTGTATTTAGTTGCTTGTCAACATTTGTGCGTTTACTTGTGGATTATGAGGACATGATTTGGTTTATGGACTATTCTATGCGAATAAACCTCAGCAGTAGCAAGAAAAACGGTTTTGCACGTCAGACTAGTCTATACATACAACAACAATGGAGTTGCGCATTTGAATGACGAAGCGCGCTTTGTGAGGACGTCCCCTAGGTTTATGTTTGGGGTGGTTCAATAAACAGACACATATAGTGGTCAGCTAAACAAATGTATTTAAACACACACCATAGATTGCATGCTCCATTGATAAATGAACTATAAATGATTGTGTTGTTTACTAATGTGTACTTACGCAACGATTGCCAACAACATAGACATTTGAAGCAGTTTTACTCACCACCTGCTTCCAAAGCACGACCATGAATCTTTATCATTGAGACCGCTCCTTAAAAAACGCACTTCTTTGGTAACATTGTTGATTTGCTGAAGTCCTGTGACTGCAGTGAGAGCAGCGTTTATGGGCGTGCATTTGCTCTCTCGCTCTGGTCGCTCGCGCGCGCACCCTTCTGGGAGAAGGGCCCGTACGGCCCATGCAAGGATATTCCGTCCTATTGACGTCAAGTGGACCCATACTCGAAAAAAAAACTCTCCGAAACTTGTAAGAAACCGGAAGTGACACAGAAATTTTGACACAGAAATACTCCATCAAACGTCCAACTTAGTTTTTAAAACTTTGTCTATGTTTAGGATGGGAATCCAAGTCTTTAAGAGTGTAAAAAGCTCCGTATGCATGAAACAGCATTTCACCCCCCCTTTAAAGTACATCCATTGCTTTATCAATTGTATTGTACAAATTATTAAATAAACACTTTCATATCATTCACCAATAGAGCAAAACAAATACCTACTTGGGTAAAATAATGAACTACTTTTAATAGCTATAAATAAGTGATGTTTGTAAAGAATTGATGTTTCCTTAACTTTTCTGCGGTCAATTTTATTTTAAGATATTTTAAAATATGCACTAAAATAGGACACGTTAATCAGTTATACTACCTCTCACAATCGTGCATGTGCAGGACTACAATGACAAGAACTACAATCTGTGGAAATCTGCAGAAAGCTGTGGCCCTCCAGAGGTTGACATCCTGAGGAGTAGTAAACAACACTTTGCCTCTCTAGGATTTCAGTACATTGATCAGTAAGTTTGACTTCTTAATCAACCACTGGCATGGCAAGGCCCAAACCTCAGATTTTAAGTTGCTTTGGATAAAATATATGCTAAATGGATTAGGGATGGGACGATACACTTAAACTCACGATACGATGCACCTCGATATGCCAGGGTTATGATACGATACGTCACGATACGATATCAAAAAAAAAAAGGAGTTCCAAATCTGTGAATTTTTTTTTTTACCACCAAAGTAATGTACTAAAACGAAAGGTAGGATTTTTCTCTTTTTTTTGCATTTTGGTTCTATGTTGTTTAAAAAAAAGGAGAATTTTTAGAAGTCCGCGACCACATCTTAAACAGGGGTGCCAATAATTGTGGAGGGCACTGTAGGAATGTCAACCGATTAAAATATTGAATAGCGATTAACTGCATGATTGTCATGAGTTAACTCGCGATTAATCGCAATTTAATCGCACCTTTTTAGCAATTGTGAATATATCTTAAATTAAGTTTAAATTAAGTTTTAAATATTCTAATCAACATAGGTATGGACAAATATGCATGCTTTATGCAAATGTACATTTATTATTAGTGAAACCATACTCATTCAATAATAATCAATATAGCATGAAGACTAGACATATCAAAGGTCATAGATATGTTTATCTAAGAAATTGTTAATGTCTCTTAAGCCTAAACTTAAAAATAATGAGTAAGTAGTGATTTCTCTCATTTTAACAATATAAAGGGAGTTTTTACACTGGCAGTTTAATTCAGAACAGGGAAAAGTTTGTATGAAAAATTGTTAATGTGTACCACTGAGCAAACCAGAACCACACCATACCTGGAGGAGGTCCATATTACACGAGGAGGAATATAGTGTGGCCCCTTTAAGAGATCCGCATTCCCTATTGAACTGCCGGTATTTTAAGTGTGCGCGCCGAACTGGGCCGTGATTCACGTGGACAGTGTGAAGAACACGGACGACTCGGGAGCGCGCTTGTTCAGGAAAGTAACCTGTGCATTAGTTTTAGCCGATTGTAATGTATTTAGCTCAATAAAACACGTGTTCTGTAAGGGGTTATGTGTTAATGATTTACCTCAGACATGAGCGAGAGTGAGCTGCAGTGCATCGCGCTCAGACTGCAGAGAATGTGCTCAGTGAAAAAACACACTTTTCTCTCTGGAGTCTTATAAAAGTTAAACAGAAAATATGGTAGCTTATGTAGGCAATAACACACACACACACACACACACACACACACACACACACACACACACACACACACACACACACACACATAATACACTAAATTATTTATATACTACGCAAATCATGCAGCAGTGCCATCTATCTTTATTTCGCGATCCATTTTTTTCGACCTCGATGCGTTTCGTCACGTTTTGTATCGCGAAATTTTGTCAAACGATATTTCGTCCCATCCCTAAAATGGATGCAGTAGAGGCTGGTAACCACCTTCCTGCCATGAAGCTAGGTGATTGCTGATGGCATTACGATTCTTGTGTCTTGGAACGAAGCGATCTGTAGGATATCCTAGAGTTCTTGGGCTAAGCATGGAAGAGGATTTTGCATACCTTCCCCTTGGCCCTCTTTGAGAAACGCTGGAGGATGCAGGAACTAGGGCAGTTACTTTAATTTTAGCTGCTCCAGCCCCCTGGCAGCACAGAACAGCTTTGTACTCCAACCTTTTTTGGCTGAGACCTGCAGAGTAGCTCAAAAGTTTTCAGTCCTCTCAAAAACAGGACATGTCAAATTTTAAGATAAATAAAACTGTCCTTGTTCCTAGAAAAGGTTTTAATGTAGACTAAATCAAGACATGCTCTTTAGCCTTGACATTTTTAAGGCACAATAAAACCTGCTTTCTGTGGTATGGTATATTTTTTGTTTATGTTAGTTTTATCATACCAAAAAAAAAAATATATATATATATATATATATATTTTATGACAGGGCGTAACGTTTATTTTTCCCAAGGAGCATCTGTGCTCCTAAGTTGAAAAAGTTAGAGGCGCATATAGAAACTTTAGGTGTGCAACTAACCATTTCAGCATTTATATTATATTAACAGATGAACAGATTTTGCCATACTAGTTTTATTTTAGTTTCACTGAGATACTATATAGTTTTTTAATTACATTTAATTCTGCTTTGATTTTAATTTTAGTTGAACATTTTAGTAATTCTGTTGTTGTTTTTTGTTTTTTGTTTTATGCATTTTTTCAATTTTAGTTTAAAAACCTTTAATCAGGTTAATTTCAACCTAATAAAAATATGAACAGTTTGTTTTTTTATGTCAGTTAACATTTATTTCAAGTAAAGAGATTTTTTTTTTGTTAACTATAGTAACAATGATACTAGTCAAATCTATATATTTAAAGGTGCACTATGTAATGTTTTTGCAGTAAAATATCCAAAAACCACTAGGCCAGTGTTATATATTTTGTTCAGTTGAGTACTTACAATATCCCAAATGTTTCCAACTATTTGTAAATTGTGAGAAAATTGCTATTTTAACTAAGGACCGGGACGCTTCAGCATAGCGTTTGAGAGAGTCGCCTGTCAATTGTGTCATATCTGCGTTACCCTCGGTTTTATTCTGCAGAAGCGCTTTTCTCTTAGCAGTGTGAACATGTCACAGCAGCGCCGAGCGAACGCACAGAGTAACGTCATAACATAATTTTAAACACACTTAAATCTATCTAATATGATAAACAGAGCTGCTTTACCTTATAATCATGACCGGAAAAAACGGAAGTGCGCGCCTGGTGACTGTGTCCCGTCCCGTCATAATAAAAGTCTCGGTGCTCGCAAGCCGTGTGTTTGTATAACAATCGCTCCAGCAGCTGTGCTCAGCTCCACAACACTCGGTCCCGCTCTGCTTCACACTACAGTAACGTTAACAACCGCATCCATGAACATGATTTCTGCCCGAGTCCTATTTTCCACCGGCTGTGAGGTGAAGACCACATGTCCCAAGATACTACACTCACACTTGACGTCATCAAACTATACCTTTGTTTAGAATAGGTGCCCTCCAGTGGACCAAAAGTTGCATAGTGCACCTTTAATATGTGTCAAATAATGTTCTTAGTCTTTACTTCCTGTGATGGGATCCTGGACAGAAGCTAAAATAGTTTACTTTAAATTAAATGGAAATTAAATTAAATGACATAGTTTGTTGTATAACCAACTAACAACCAGGGTGGAAATTGGACACACTGCATGACTTTTATTTAATAAACAACCCCAAAATACACTGGGACACTATTTTTGCCCAACAGCGCAACTTTCAGGCTTTGAAAGGTGAAGCGCTCACATTAAGCTTAATGCGATAGTCGGTGTTGACAATGTTACGGCAAAACACTGGTTACATCACTTGCCCACCGCAGCACTGCCCCTCACCGTCGTTTATTAATAAAAAAATAAAAAAAGGTTGTTATAGTAATACAATTTTGTTCAGTTAGATAACAGACACTACAATTAACAACTGAATGTGTCTTCTTAAAAAAACGTGAGCCAAAGATTTAATTTATCTCGAGACTAAGGTGCTGAATGACAAGATCCCGAAAGATTTGATTTCAAAGTGAAAAATAAAAGCGCCTATTTAAATGTCTTTGTCATTGTACTGTTTTCTTGTTGTGTTTTTAATTAAAGAATAATAGGCTAATGAACCCCCCATTCACACAACCCACCCCTCAATTTGCACTAATTCTAAACCGAAAGTAAAATGCGCATGGCCGCACTGTTATTCATGATACGTGCCCAACTTCTCAAGTTCACTGAAGACACTCTTTGCTCTTGTTATGAATGCCCAATTGGCTGTGAGCATTTTACTTTTGGTTTAAAATTTTAAAGCTAAGTTGTCACGTACATTAACCGGTGGGGAAATTTCCTCATCTTCACATCCCTAGCTCACTTTTATTTAATGTAATTATTAGGGCTGCCCCCAAATAGTCGACTAAACGTTAGTCGATATGAAGAGGGCTTGGTCGAATACAGTTTCATTAGGTGGTTAGTCGGAAAAAAAAATCCCGTGAAAAAATTATGCAATCAGGGGCCTATGTGAAAGCACAACAGGGTGTGCGGATCCTGTACCGCATACGCGACGGCGACGCAACACGCACCGCACACGCACTGCAGACGGAGTATGACATGACATGACATCAAAGCAACGATCGGTCAACGAGACCTCGCGCCTCGTGGTATACCAAAGCGCACTTGTGGGAGAGGTGTCTGCCTGGCTGATGCTAATAATTATGTCAGGAAAAAAGTCCAAAGTGTGGGATCATTTTGAAAAGTCGAAGGACGACCCTAAAAAGGCTGTTTGCAAACTCTGCAGGCAAACATTTGCCCATCACGCGTCAACATCGAATATGTCTTATCATTTAAAACATGTAAGTAGTAACGTTTCCTTATAGTGTTTCTGTTTGCTATCTGTTAGGCTATATAAAAAAAATGAGTATTTTTATAACAGTTAGGCTATAAAAATAAATAAATACGTATTTTTATTTATTCGTTTTTATAAAATGCAGAAGTTGTTTTTTATTCTGTAAGAAAAATTAGTCTGATGTTTGCAACTTGTTGTTTCAGTTCAAGACTCATCTGTCGTCTTAATGGCAGTTTGCGGCTTTGCTCTGATATATTTGATCTGTATTAGTGTTCTTTAAATTATTTGTTCTGCATTTTGTCTTAAATATAGTTGTTCTAAACAATTTAATCAAACACTTGTTGGCTGTGTATTTGTTTGCCGCCGCCTTTTTTTTATTGTTTTGGTGTTGTGCCATGTGCATTTCTTAAATTGTTTGTTTTTGTTAATTTTCCTTTTGAACAATATAAAAAGTATATAAATGTTCCACTGTATTTTTATACCAAACAGCGTTTTAGCTACAGTACTTGTTTTGTACTAGGCCCAAGTTATAATACGTTAATTTAATTAATTTTAAAGAACGAATTTTAGTTTATTTTATTCAAAACTGTTTTTTTTTTTTTTTTTTGGACATGTAACTGTTACAGTTTGCATTTTTGATAATAAATTATTAAAATGCACAGGCAGTCTGATTGTTTTTTTTAATGTTATTTTTAGCCTATAAAGTTCCGGCCACTGATTTTTGTGTCCTTAAGCGCTGTATACTTTAAACGCTTTACTATTCTGTTTTAAGCACTTCATTTTTATTTTGAACGCGCTAATATGCTTTAGCATTTTCTGTCATAAGGAAGTCTTAAACTTCAACTTGGACTATACCTTTTCTTGTATATACGCAAGTTTTTATAATAATATCATAAATGAATGATTATTCGACTAATCGCTAAAATGCAGGAGTGTTAGTCGACTAGGAATATTTTTAGTCGGGGGCAGCCCTAGTAATTATAGCCTTTTGAAGTTTTATAATCACATTTGGTACTATCATATGATTTTCTTTCCCCAAAATGTAAGATGCCTTTAAAATGATTATTAAGATGCTTGTTATATCGTTTAAGGTATTGAAGACCTTTTTAAGATCTTCCATTTAAGAAAACTGATGAGCGGGGATTTTTTATTCGCACATGCTGAAAATTACATTTTACAATTTGCACGGGTGTATTTTTATTCGTGAATGCGTGAAATGGCCGCACTGTTGAGCCCTGATTAACCTTTAGGAATACTGATAAATTTATTACCAGGTAAAGCCAAATACTTTTTTTTTGCCAGCTTTCCTTGGAAAAAAAATGGTGCCACATTGCAATTTTGTGGTCAAAATATGAATTCTGTCTTTTAAAACTGAGTTTAATATTTTGAGGCAAATATGATGGGTGGGATATGAACTGTGGAAGTACATATGTATATTTTTCTTTATCTTTTCTTTATATTTATTTTTCCAACTGTATTGTAGCAGCTTTTTAGCTCTCTTTGGCATGTATGCATTCATGTTCACAGAGGCTTGCAGAGTTGTTTCATTCACATGTTTATCGCTCTGTTACTATGTTTACAGATGAGCCAGCCAGCCCTAGTGTAGACCATGATGGCAGCCACATTCCTGCATCGGTTGTGATATCTGGAGCTCAGGCTATAATCTCTGACAGCCCAAGCCCTACCACCCCTAGTCCCCACATGCGCCGGCAACTGTCTCATGACCAAGGTAAGCAATTCTGTATAAATTTCAGTTTATTTGAACAATTATTGCTATCTGACAGCACTATATAAATGGGACAGGGAGCATTTTGTTGAACATGTTGCTGATCTATGCAGAGTCTCTCAGAAATGCCCTTCTGGAATCAGGAACCAAAACGGAGCGCTCAAAATCATACGATGAGGGTTTGGACAACTACCGGGAGGAAGGCCGTGGGTAAGTTTAATTTAAAAGCACCAGCTCATACATTTGTAGATTCCCAATGTTGTAGTTGTGAATGGTTGTTTGGCCTAACACACTTATTCATTTTCACAGACGATCCAGCAAGCCGAGTCTAAGTGTTTTCAGGAAGGTGAGAGATGCACTTCCTCAAACAACAGCTTTCTTTAAACCAGAACTCTCATTTACTAATAATGGTGGTGTTGGCTTTGTTCCAAAACCTAGCGAAATGCCAGTGTAGAGGGCATTTAAAGCTGTGCCTAAAGGTCAATCTAAGATGCATTATTTTAGCCAAATTTTAAGACCATATTGAATGTGTCCTTTGTGGATTAATACTGCATTGTGACAAATGTCCATCCAAGATGAAAAAAAGAATCAGACAGATTAAAGTAATAGTGCAAGCTGTTGTGGCCAGTCCATACGATTGTCATCGTAGGCTTGGGTGCAGTAGCGCCAATTCACCACTCTGTGAACTCTGACGGCATCATCAAATCTTACTCCCACGACATGACAAGTGTGTGTGTGTGTGTGTGTGTGTGGTGCATCCAAAGATGAATCACATACTTTGATTATAACACAGCAAATTATACTGTTATCGACCACTGTTATACAAATGAAGTACTTTTCAAGGACATTCAAGCATTTCACATAACTTTTTCCAGCACTTCAAAAGTTCAAGAGCGAATATTATCCAATTTAAATGTTATTTATTTTTTATGTAATGGTAAGGAAAACTGGAAAACTAACACCTAGTGAAAACCAAGCACTTTTATTTTAACTTTATTTAATTTTAATTTAAAAAAAATATATTTGAATTGGAACAGAGCTAAAATTATTAACCCGTTAACCAAGACCAAACACGTAACATTTCATGTTTGTTCTGGTTTTATAGGCACTTGATGGCCACAAGTCTGATGACTCCAGCTCCAGAAGAGACTCCTCCACCGAGATCTTTAGTGATTCCACCAAGGAGGGTTGGTTGCATTTCCGACAGCTCAACACGGAGAAGGGCAAGGTGTGAAAAGAATCTCTCTGACTCTTCTCTTTCACTATATGCCAAATACATTCAGGAGCATATTGAATGGAATAATGATTGCTTTACTGTGATCGTTTCAGGTTACTGATCATGACCAGTTTTTACATTTGTTTCAATCTTTATAGCGAGTTGGAGGTGGTATGCGGCCATGGAAACAGATGTATGCAGTGCTGCGTGGACACTCCCTCTACCTCTATAAGGACAAAAAGGAGGGACTTTCTCACGTCAACTCCCAACTGGAGGATGAGCCTCAATCGATCAGCATCAAGGCCTGCTTGATTGACATCTCTTACAGTGATACAAAGCGCAAGAATGTCCTGCGGCTAACGACTTCAGACTGCGAGTACCTGTTTCAGGCAGAGGGCCGAGAGGACATGCTGTCCTGGATAAGAGTCATTCAAGAAAACAGCAACCTGGATGAGGAGGTTTGTTGACAATGATAGCCTAGTCTTCTTGGCTATGTTCACACTGTAGCTGCATTGGTGAGAGCTTGTGTAAGGAGGTTAAGCGATTACTGTAACTCTAATTTAAAGAGTACAAAGACATTTTTATTGGCCATAACTTCTAGGGAGAAATAAAGCAGACAATGAACAAGGATGACACTTTCTAGTGCGCATGGTTTGAGCACCTGTTTGTGTGGGCTGTCAAATGGAATATAGTATACTTTAAAAAGCCAAGTGTTCGTTTTTTTTTTAGTATTTGCATCAAAACTGAGGTATGTGTTGAATTTTAGACATCATTAATATATGGAGTAGGGCTGTGCAATATTGAAGAAAAATGCGATATGCAATATCTTGTTAAATAATGCATACAATATTGCTATTACTGTGTAAAATCTATTTAAATTATATTTTAAAAAATGATTTAAAAACTGAGAATGATACCATTTGTGTTTCACATTCTATCTGGGAAAAGAAAGCATTTCTACAACTTCTGAAAGTGACCAACAGTGTTTAAGCAAACATTTATGTCACAAATTGTTCACGTTTTGGTGTGTGCTAGATTGCGCGAGACTGCAAGTTATTGTTTTTTGCAAATGATTGCGTTTAGTAACTATTTTTAACGTCAAGCAAGTCACATTAGTAATAGTCATGTGCCCATTCTATTCTCTGCTGTATGCGTCAACCTTAAATGTACACTTTTCACAATGTTGAAGTAGCCTATTAAAATCATTCAGATATTGCATACCGATGCGATATGCATATTGCGATATATACATTTGTGATATTTCATTAATTTCGATATATTGCACAGCCCTAATATGGAGTCAATTTATTATTTTTAAAACAACTCCCAAAGAGATGGTCAAGTGTGGTAATTTGCACTTTGTTCCAAAGCAGAATAAAAACCCTCAAGGCTAAGTATAAAGGGGTCAATGACTGCATTTTCTTCATCTTCTTTTTCTCTAATGAACATGCCAAGCTTGGATGTTTTATTCATAAACACAGTTAAAGAGTACTGCCTGTTGCCATCTTTGCTAATGATCATTTGGTTGTGGGCACACCGATTTTTGAGCCGTAAATGCCATGTGACTAATTACTGTAACTGTAGGAAAATGACAACCTGACAAAGCTGTATTGGCTAGTGGCAAATTGGCCTTCTAGTGACTGTCCTGCTGATGCATGAGCTGTGACGTCAAAGGCAGCAGGCAGGGAAAAATCTATTTTATGCTTCTAAGTGGTCCAAAAAACAGGCACTGGTAAAGCATCTGGTGTATACAGTAACATATTTGTCCACATAATTGTACAGCAATAGTAACAGCATCTACCAACAGGGGATAACAGGATCATCCTAACCAACCACTTAATACTTGACCCCTTTTAGAACAGTGTCTGAATACAAATTAAAAAAGTCCTCATCACACAAAAAATTCGTGGAAAATCATAGCTGATTGATATCATCATGTGAAGTCTGTGGCCCGTATATGCCCCCTCATAGCTGACTACACAAACACCGTAGTGTTGCATAACTTTGTCAGCATTTCCTGATATGAAACCATGTGAAAACCAGCTAACACAACAGCGCTTTGTCATCTGCTTAAATCAGTGTTGCGATGAAATAGTTTACTGAAGGTGTGAGGATTATGGGTAGGCTTTTCGTTGATAGTCGCTTTCTCTGTTTGCTAGAGGAACTGGTTTTCTTTAATGCTCACAATCAGATTAATATTGCTGTGCTCAGAGTTTGCATGTTACCACAGAGCTAATGATTCTTTGTCTTGTATTTTTAGAACGCTGCAGTTACCAGCACTGATTTAATCAACAGAAAGCTCAAGGAGTATATATCCATGAGGTAAAGAACATATCCCAGAGACCAGCATGTTTGCTTTGCTATATTGGCCGTTTCAAATCCTAGTGAGCTGCCTCACTGTTTAGATTGGCAGCATCCTGACTGAAATGTAACCTCAGAAGAGAGTGAATTAAATTAAAGCTCTGTCAGCTGTCAATCTCTCAAGCTGTCAATTAAATAAGTGCACAGCATGCTTCAGTTTAATGCACGGCGCTGTGTTCCTTTTACACGCAAGCAGCTCATAATCCTGTGTTTTCAGTGTCTCAGACTATTTCGGTTCACAGTAAATGTTACTCCACACAAACTCCATCTCTGGAGAACCTCTAAACAGAGGTTACCATAAGTAACTTGATTGATTTAACGTTTGAAAATAAAGAAATTAAGGCAGCAATAATTATTAGTATTGTAACTTTTGGTTTTAACTTTAACATAAAAAGGTTTGTATTTAAAAATGTATATTTTTTATAAAAAAATCTTTAATATTTTGGATGATGATGATTTAACATTTTTGGGCAAACCTGGAGCTTTTTTTTTCTTCTTCTTTTTTAAACTCAATAACACACTCATTAACGTGTGTGTGTGTCATAAACACACACACGCAAATTGTTAGTTTCTACACTAACAACTTTATAATACAATTATCAAAAGTTTTGCATTGAAAGCCTGCCCTTTTTTTTGTTTTCACTTACCTCTTTACACATGTTGTGAACTGTGTAAGCATGCCTTGTCATCAGTGTCCAATAAAATGTGTATTTGCTACAGTGCACCCAGCAGTAAGACAGAGCCATCACCCAAGACCTCACGACAGTCTCTCAGCATTAGACACACTCTGCTGGGTGGAAGCAGTAAGAGTCAGAACCCATATTCGCCCAGAAACGAACAGGAGAGGAGTAAAGGTAACACGCACATTATGAAATGACATCGAAACCTACTGAATGCGCTTTGATCCCAGTGAAATGTTGATGTCAGTGATATGTCTCTCAGATGACTCCAGTCCTCCCAGAGATAAAGCCGCTTGGAGGAGAGGAATTCCAGGCCTGAAGAAGAAGCCTCAAGATAAGAGGCCCACTGCTGGCGTCACGTTTGGAGTGCGACTGGATAATTGCCCCCCTGCACAAAACAATAGAGTAAGAGATGCCAGATACAAATGTGGCTCTGAGTCATGCAAATTAAACTATTATTGGTGAAACTCGTGCAAACGTGTTAAGTTTACTTTTCACTTCAAAAGCAAATGGGGAAAAAGAAAATGTATTTTTGCATAATGAATTTTTTTTAAACATTTTTTTTCAATGTCACAGTATTGAGGGGGTTTTCTGTAGTAAATAGGCTTAATTGTCATAAAACTAAGGTCATTATGGGAAAACGGTATAGTAAATGGTTCTAGTTTCATTTTCCCAATGCAAAATTACATTTCCTGATTTTCTTTTTGAATTTAGGGTGAAATATGGCCAACCTTTTGATTTGTAAGATTATGTGATATTAAAAATGACACTAAATGCTGTCTTTGTTTTAGTTTGTGCCTTTGATCGTGGATGTGTGTTGTAAACTGGTGGAGGAGAGAGGACTGGAGTACACAGGGATTTATAGAGTCCCTGGAAACAACGCTGCCATCTCAAGCATGCAGGAGGAACTAGACACTAAAGGCATGGCAGACATTGATATCCAGGATGATGTGAGTAAACACTTGATGTGTGATATCATGTATGAGCTCTTGTACCATAAAGGCAGTCCTGATCTTTATACTTTTGTTTTGTTCAGCAGAAGTGGCGAGACCTCAATGTGATCAGCAGCTTGCTCAAGTCCTTTTTCAGGAAACTTCCTGAGCCTCTTTTTACTAATGGTGAGACCCATGATTGCATAGAATAGATGATTCTTCTGGCTTTATATAAAACACTGTGCTCTCTAATAGTGAGAAACCTGTATCTAAGCCCTATTTATTCAACTTGTGGAGGAAGCACTCCTCCTAGAGGATGACAGTAGTTTGTTTATATGGTCATATAAAACCTGAAAATATCCAGGAATTTTTTAATTCATGATTTGCAGGCCTGAAAAAAAAAAACAAATCTTAAAAAAGGTCTCTAAATGGTATTCACAAATTATAAGATCTGTAGTATTTTTTATTTTTTTCATATTCATCAGAAATATTCCCTTGCTGTAGTATCTTTGTGAATGTGGGGACCCTGATTAATAGACTTCAGCGGTGTTCTTATGATGCTTGTTTTGCTCTGATCATAGAAAAATATTCCAACTTTATTGATGCCAATCGAATGGAGGACCCTGTTGAGCGGTTAAAAGCACTGAAGAGACTGGTATGGTTTTTCTAAGACTGCTGTTGATTTACTAAATACTGATGTTTACTAGATTGGAGAAATACAGTTCCTCTAATCAGCAATAAAGTCCTCAACAGATTTAAATAAACCATATTTACTGTGTTTATTCCTCTCAGATACATGAATTACCAGACCATCATTATGAAACGCTCAAATTCCTTTCTGGACATCTCAAAACCGTCTCTGAAAACTGTGAGAAAAACAAGGTATGAGTTCAGTTAATTTACCCTGTTTAGGTGCCGTATATTGAATATATAGGTATATATTCTGAATCAACCTTAAGCTGGTTTTGTGGTTAATATTGCTTCATTGTAAACCATCACTTTCGTTAAAGTTAAATATTAAATTATATAATTCTTTACAGATCATTAAAATGGCAGTGCTTGTCTGAATAACCCGGATGCTTGTGTGTCATCCATAATTTGTCCTATAGATCGAAGAGAAAGGAATTGAAAGCTTTCTTTACTGAAGCTTTTTTTGTATTTAATTAGATGGAGCCACGAAACTTGGCCATTGTGTTTGGCCCAACCCTTGTCAGAACCTCTGAAGACAACATGACGCACATGGTCACGCACATGCCAGATCAGTACAAGATTGTTGAGACTCTCATTCAGCAAGTAAGGCAATTTTCCTTTAATCTCTGTGTAAACTGACATCTAGATTCTGCTCAACTTTTTCTGCTTTTTTCTTTTACAGTATGATTGGTTCTTCACAGAAGATGGAGATGAAGAGCCAACGGTGAGTCTGTAGCTTCCTGCCATTCTCCTCTTGAGAGGATTTATCAGCCCTAAACAAGCATCACCAATCATATTCCAAGATCTAGTAGATGAGTCTCGTCTCAGAATAACCACTGAGTGTCTCTAAGGTAACACTGGTCAGGAAAATGAAGAGTCATCCTCATCGTGTCCTTATGGGCCCATTTCCACCTGGTATTAACTGAACTGAAACAGTGTCAGTTGTTTCTTGAAATCCACGCAGTGCATTCAGAGTTGGGTAGGGACTTAAATGGCTACATTGCTTTTGTAGAGCTAATTCATCCTGGCCAACATCGAAGATCTGTCCCTTACAGGGGCAGATTTGTAATTTTTCAGACCCCAAGCAGTTCAGACCTGATGCATTATTTCATTTTCTACAGAACAAAAGCTGCATTACAGGTACATCTGATACTAGGGTGCGAGGCAAGTTAGAAGCTTATTTTAAGGCTTCTTAAGCAGCTTTGCATCTTCATGCAGAATTCAAGAGAGCCACTTTAACTTGCAGCGTACAGTGCACAGGTCATTTACACTCATAGCATACAGTGCTTCTTTAAATGGCTGTGAAACTGATGGGTGAGTGATATCCACTGCTACTAAATACACACTTGCTTTGTCTTTCAAAAAGCTGAATGCAAAATCAACAAAGAACTAATAAGCTAACCAATTCTGCTATTTTCTGCTCTTCACTTTCATGCAGTAACAGACTGTAAACCTACAAGACATTGACACAGTTTTATTTATTTTAAGTCATGATTTGCTGGAAAAAGGACACTTGTGGATAAAGCCCCTAAAGCACTAAAGCCCCAAGCATTTGCATGGTTTACATGGCGGTGAAGCTGCCACTGGTCACGAAACACACAATCTTTGCATTGAAAGATTTCGATTTCAAATCGGTTTTAAAAGAAAACATTTGTCTCTTTGGCAAAGCTCATACATGCACATGCTTAAGATTGCACTGAACCTTTTTAATATGCCTTATATCAGTGACAGGAATTTTTACCTCTCATTCCTTATGTATGGCAGACCACCGTGGAGCAAGAGAGCACAGTTCAGTCTCAGCCTGTGCCCAACATTGACCATCTGCTAACCAACATTGGCCGCACCGCCCCATCACCCGGAGACGTCTCAGGTAATCTTGCCTTCATAGTCCAAAAGTTTCAGGCCAGGGATATGAGTTTAGAAGAATGGATATTATTTAAATCCAAATTGAAACATTCAGGGTGTTCAGATGTTATTGTGTGTGTATATATATATGTTCACTCTCTTAGTATATTTTAGATGATTAGCAGATACTCATGCTTGCCATTTAGATCTGTCAATGTTTAGAGCAAACAAAACAAGCTTGTCAGAAATGTCATGGTTCATATGTAAAGGTGAACTATTTTAGCAATTTTGCATTGGTCAAACGTATTTGATGAGCTGTTTGAAAAATTGGATAAAATAGTTCCTATGTTTGTGAAGCTTATGAATCAACCCTTTTCATTTAATTGTTTCTTTACCTTCAGCTATTGTTTTGACTAGTTGTCTTAATTTCAATTATATGATTTCTCCAGAATTCTCCTTTTGCTTTGGTTTGTATTGGTTTGAACCTCACTCATTGTCATCCCTCCCTAATGCTTTAGTCTCCGTTATGACTCCACTCCTCCTTTTCTTTCAGTTCTTTTCCCTCCTTACACTTCTCTTGTGCTAACCTGGCATGTTCTTTCCCAAAAGAAATGGAAAAATCAATGATAAACCACCAAAGGTTTACCCGTCTGACCCATCTTGTCTCTAGTGTTTTTCTTCCCTTGTCCCTGTCCAGCACTGCTCACACATTACCCAATCTTGACACAGGCCAAGTGGGCGGCGTCTATCACTCGGTGATGTCACTGATGGACTCTGTAATGTCTGTGATGGACAGCTGGGACTGTAGGAAGAAGGAGGAGTGTTGTCCCCAGTGTAGCTGCCTAGTCTGCAGAAATCCCAGATTCTTATAAATTGAAAGCGAATCCGGGACAAACCCACCAGAAAAAAAAAAGAAACCAAAAAAAAGTGTCAGAGAAGTTGATATTTGTCATCGTCGTGTTGCACGTTTCATATCTTATAAGACTATTATTAACAGAGAGGATACAGAGCTGTGATGGTGTAATGTGTCTGAAAAGCCTCTTTGCTGTCTCTCGTTGTCTCTGAAGCTGACCGCATGGAGTTCTAGCATGGTATGGTCTCAAGGATTTCTTCCAGTCATGTGACATGTGACATACAGTAACTGTCATTGATGATGTCTGAAGGGGTGTGGCGAGGGGCTGAGTCGGCTTAAATCATAAAGCTCCTGATGAAACTCATACCATTCAAAAGCATTAATATATCTGCTGGAGAGTGAGCAAAGGGGCTTTTGAGTGGTGAAGTAGCCCGTCTTAAGGACTTGCTTCCTCCTCGTAGCTGCTCTACCACCTTATAGCTTTGGCCCCTTTAGCCCCTTTCTGCCCTCCTGTCATATCTGACCCTTGTTGTCCCTTGTCATGGTCTCAGTGCTTTGATTCATTCTGCATCTCCATGTTCTGCATATAAAAAGCTGATACCATTCAACACAGATATGATTCCCCAAGTGACTGATTTTACCAGTGAACTTTCAGACTGGCTGCGATTAGCCGTGGCATAGCTACCCTTCAGGTACCATGTAACTGACTGCTAGCGTTGAATTGAGCCATTTTTCTGCTCATGAAAATAAACAGACGTGATGTGGCGACAACTAATGAAAGAGCAGACTGTGGAGGTTTTGTAATTCACATCAGTTGGCAGAGTACAGCTACGTGGCCACCTCCAGTTTGAACATCCTTTAAAACATTCCTTACTCCACAACAACTTTACATTTCTGTGCCGTCTCATTAAAATCGACACCTTATCCTTCAAAACTACTATATCTAAATTTGTCGCAATTAGTACATAGTTGAATGATTACAATAAATTGAGCTAATAATTGATGTGCATTCCAATTCTATAACCAAACATTGCCTTCCAATTACTAGAAATGCCATGAAATATATTGCACAGTAGCCTATAAGTGATACGGATGCATAACACATAAATCCCATGAGGCAATATAACCATCTAATGTAGGTTTATTAAAGTAAAGTTTTAAGCATATTTGGTCGTTCGCAAATAACTGCAATGTCCAGTTTCCAGCCAGATTTGCTACAGCTCTCGCCCCTCAATACATAGCTGTAAGAATGTCCATTCCTGCCTTGGTGATGTCTCTGAGTTGGGAAAGAATGCCTGTAGACATGTTCTGCTGGCTCTGTGTATGTGTGTGTCAGTGATTGGCGGTCTTACTGTGGACAGGCTGTCTGTCTGTGTGAATGTGTGCATGAGCTGCCTCCTATCTTTCTTCACACTGCCGGGTTCTTGTCATCACTCATTCCTCTTTCCTCCATTTCTCTGTGTGTGATGGCTTAAGTGTGTCGCCGTCATCTCTCGGATCTCTACATGACTCCACTGTTTGTGCTGTTCTGCTGCTGTTGTGGTGAAGGATATTTATATTTCGGTGTCCCCTTTTCTCTGGCTCTCTGTCCCTCCTGTTTTCCACTTGAAATGCCCTACTTACCTTTTTCTCTCCCTGTTCCGCTAGATTCAACCACCAGTGACTCTGCCAAATCAAAGGTGAGTACTTCCTTTTGAGATCATTACGAAATCACCTTCACATGAAAGAGATGAATCCTCCTTCCAAAGCCAATTCCCTGAGATGCGAGATTGATCACAATGTCTTGTAAACTTACACTTTTCTTTATGTGCTTGGTTCTGTAGCAGGGTTCCTGGGGTTCTGGTAAGGACCAATATAGTAGAGAGCTGCTGCGTACTTCCATCTTTGCTAGCCGCAAACGCAAAAAGCCTAAGGACAAGCCTCAACCGAGCAGCTCTGATGATGACCTGGATGCTAGTTTTCCTAAGGCAAATCTTCCAGTGCAAAATGATCCAAATTGGCCTCCTGATGATCAAACCGAAGATGCTGAAAGTGAAGTTGGGCTTGATGACCAAATAGAAAGGACTGATGATGATGATCAGAGCCCAGGAGACACTCTTGACCTCACCACTGATAGCAAGCAGCTCATCTCTGAACTTCTGCCCCGGCAAAATTGTCCCTCACCTAAAATAATGACGTCACCCAAGCCTAGTTATCACATGCAGATGACTCGCCAAAGTTCCCTGTCCGATCCTCCCTCTAACTATGATGATGGATGCGTCTCAGATCTGGGCACGCTTAATAGCACCAGTTCCCAGGCCTCGGTACCAAGGATGAGGCTCGGAAGGACACCAGGCCACTGGATGGAGAACACAGGAATGGGCCCAGGAGCAGAAGTCTGCTCTATCACATCAGATTACTCCACCACATCCTCCATGACTTTCCACACGGGGGTGGAGTCCATAGCTCTCAGTCCAGAGGTCCAGTCTGTTGCTGAAAGCCGCGGGGATGATGCTGACGATGAAAGAAGTGAACTCATTAGTGAAGGACGGCCCATGGAGACCGACAGCGAGAGCGACTTATCGGTCTTTGCCTGTGGCAGAGATGGCGGGCCAACTGAAGATGGCAACCAACTGGAAAGCAGTGTCACACCTTTGCAAGATGTACCAAACCTCATCTCCTCCCATCGAATCATTGCGTGTGATACCTTGGCACGCAAGAGGGGTAGTCGGCAGAAGACTGACAGCGAGTCTTCAGCTGATGGGAGTCGAAGTGACAAGGAGTCTACTCGACTATCACGAGTGCTGGAGGCAGTCAAGGGCCGGTCCACTGGCAGTCTTAGCTCTTCTTCTCGCAGCGAATCTGAGCGCGCCGAACCCATGTGGAGAATCAAAATCACAGACCGGTTAAAGTGCCGACTGCGAACATCAGCCGATGACATGTTCGGGGTGGGCTCCCAGCGCACCAGGTCCCCCGAGACTCGAAGTAAACGGAAAAGCAATATCCGCCGCAGGCACACCATGGGTGGTCAGCGGGACTTTGCCGAGTTGTCGGTTATTGGGGACTGGCAAAGAGTCGAGGGCAACGAGCTCTCAGCTATGGATCGTTTAAAGCCCAAGTGCAGTTCGCAGGACTTCTCCATCAGAGACTGGATAGCTCGAGAACGACACCGCACCAGCAACCCTGAAGTCAGCCTGGACGGGCTGGACCTGCACCCTTCCCGATCACGGGACCTGTTATCCGCTGGGCCCTCGCACTCGCACTCCCACTTGGGTCCGCTCCTCAATGGAGATGTAGCGGCCGCTCAAAGCAAGAGCCTAAGCCTATCCGCCGATGCCCACCCTCACAAACTCTCTGGTGCTCAAGTGGTCCGTTCCCGTTTCTATCAGTACCTGTGAAAGTGTGTGTGAGTGTGTATTCTCATGCTTCAATAGGAGTGTCCAATTATTGACATGTTTAAAGGTACTGGAGTGATGCTTGTAAGCCATGTTGGCGTCAGCAGAAGAATATAATGAGCGAGCGCATGTGTTTGTGTGTGTGTGATGTTCGAGATCAGGAGAAAGTCTGTATGAAATAGCTGTTGAGCATTCTCTGGAAAAACGATCTTTCCTGTGATATTTCCTTCTGTGAATGAAATTACGTACAGACCCAATGTTGTACAGTGAACAGAGGCCCTCGCTGTAGGCCAAACAAAGTGCAGTATTGACGGAAAACTGGGTGAGCTCGAGTTCCAGTGAACATAGATTTTAGAGTTGAGCGTAGAGTTAAGACGACTGAGACGTCATGTAATGGGACAGTTTTAGTCCAAATGGCTTGGAAGATAAAGGCAGGTAACTGAGAAATAGGCTGAGGTAGGTCAATAGTCTGGAATTGTAGGATGTTGAGAAGACTAGTGTCTTGAGCCTTGACAAAATATTCCTTTTATTGGAAAGTGTAAAGAGGTCCCTGGTGTTGTGATAGATCCTTCAGTAACCAAAACAAGAATGTATCTGCTCGTTGTAATACTAAACAAACTGCCATTGTCATTTATGAATTGTATATATTTCCCCTTTCTGTGCTTTTTGTTTATTCTGCCTGTGTTTGGACTGCTTTGTGTGCTGTGCTATGGAACGGTGTCTGTTTCGTTTTCCTTTTTAAATGCAATGCATGGCAGACACTCGGCACAGTCAACTTTTTTTTTAAAATAACGGAAGACAAAAAGGAATTCAAAACTTCCCTCTGATGCAATTTGCTGTGTACATGTTGCTGTTGTTATACTACGACTACTGAGACATGATTAGTGTCTCTGGCAAAAAAAGATGGAAAAAGAATGGATTGTTAAAGAACAAATCAGGTGTCTTTGGATCATGAAAGTGCCTCATATTGATTACAGGTCTTGGGTATTTGAAGGTGCCACATCTCACATTATAGTAAAAAGAAAACATGATTTAAAATATTTTTCTCTTCACCTCAGCCAGACTTCATTCATGGAAAAATGAGAAGCTTCCATTCCTACAGCATTCCTCCTGGGTCTTAACACTATTTTAATGCATTATTGTTTTAAGTTTTGCATTTGGTATTTTAACCAGACTTGAATTTTAAATATTCCTGTAAAATAAGTAACTTAAATGTACATATCTATTACATGTTTTAGCTGCTCTTCTTCCTCCGGTCATCTTCATCGCATCAGTTTCTTTTTGTAAGTATTGTATGATACAGAGGTGAGTTAAGGGACCCGGCCGAGTGAATGCGATCATCTCTGGGGCTCTGTCTAACCTAGTGTGAACAATGCTTCCCTAACTGTTTGTATCATGCTGGGTCTGCACCTGTGGCAGATACACATTGTAAAACACTGGAAAATAAACCCTTTTTGTCTGATACATAACTAGTGTTGAATTATTTTGGTTCTTTGTCAGTCTCAGTTTGATGCCACAAGGGGGCAGACTCATCGCAGGAATTTACATGATACTAGCTAAAAAAAGTCCTTGAAACTTTGTCTGCCACATAATGCAGCTGCATACATAGAACCCTGTGGTATCTTGTTTTTGAATGAGTAAAGAAACAAAATAGCTTTCAAAATGCTTTATGTACAAGGTACACACAAGTAGGGACCAAAACAGTAATTTACACATCAGTGCATCTGCTTACAAGACAGGATTTCACTTACAACAATAAATTCAGTGGAACCACATAGGAACATTCAAGCTGTCAAAAGTAATGACACGTAAATAGATACATTAACACAAAAGAAACCATCTTGCCACCATGCCAAATTATATAGCCAGAAAATATATTTTATGCGAAAACGTTCTTTGTAACCATGTGACCAAAAAACAAACCAAAAAGCGAGTCCTATGAATTGTGAATTCACAGTTAATCTACTGTATTAATTTACAACTTAACCAGCACACAGGACTGTAAAAAAAAGAAGAAATAAGGTAGTTCTTGGCAGGATTGTGGCGTGGCTCTTAGTCCTCTCTTTGATAACATAAATCTATTTCTAAACTTTTTTTTCCCCCCAATCTGTCCATAAATGATTCTTCCTACCTCATGGACTGCCTGTCTAGAGCAGGTTTATTCCAATAAGGCACAGTGACTAAATGAATCTCACAGACATTTGCAGCTGCACTCAAGTCGAAAAAGAATGAAGACTATCCTTCTCAGAATGGGCCGATTCACTAATAAACAACATGGATGCTGCTGCGGTTCATTACTACAACAGAGCAACTGTTT
This sequence comes from Pseudorasbora parva, assembly GCF_024679245.1. NCBI lineage: Eukaryota > Metazoa > Chordata > Actinopteri > Cypriniformes > Gobionidae > Pseudorasbora > Pseudorasbora parva. The sequence continues at coordinate 16,467,632 of NC_090180.1, forward strand.
CACTGTAGCACATTTAATGAAACCGAAGGCGAAACGATCAAAATCCCTGTAAGAATTTTATATGAATGATTTATGCTTCTTTTTTTTATTACGTAAATTGCCACATTCAGCTGACGCATGAAATGATATGAACATTTTTCACAAATTCATTCAGCACAAACAGGCCTGATAACTTTGACATTGACGGCAGAAACAAATGACATTTATACCCAAATAAAGGCCCTAAACTGTAATAACTGGATTAAACTCAATGCTATGCAGCAGGGAAAATAATTGAGTAATTTGCAGCTTCAGTACTCTGACCAATCATTCTTCTTTATATTGTGCTGTCATCTCTTAAAGCTTTCTGTCAGCAATGGATGAATTAGAGAACGCAAGCAAAACAGCTCGACGCTTCATCCAGGTTTCTCACACGATGCTTGTGTGGTACTGCGAGTATGAAATGCTTCAACATGTACCTCCACAGGTTATTTTATCACCAAGTCATTCAAACTCTTTCCTGGATCCAATGAGCCAATCAGAGTTGAGGGGCGTGGTCCATGCAGAGGCTCAGGAGAAGCCATCGGAACTAACATGGGAATGGAGGAGGGTGCAATGGAGGGGAGGAGTTTGCATATTGGGCTGTAAGCTGGCTTGTGTTGGATATGAAAAGGACTTTAACCATCATCCTCGTTGTCCTGTTCCACTTTCTCTTCGGTCGGTATCTCTGGTGGTCTGAAACACTCGACAAAGAAGTTGACCAGCGACTGACTTAGATGTTGCTGTGAGTCTTTCGAGTGAAGGAAGTGGCCTTCATCTGGGTAGATCTGACAACAACAAAAAAGAGAGCTGCAATTTTCTCAGTTCACTCAAGTACTATCCATTTTACAATCATTCACTGAAATCAAATGGGATATTAAATGAAAAATAGTACGCAATATTCATTCCTAGCTCTGCTCAATAAGCCACAAGAATTGACGTGTCATTCATGTTTTTGACACAAATGGTACCAAAAAGGTTAACATTTAATAATTAGTTTGTTTAAATCGCAATATCTTTAGTATGAGCAATATGTTTGATGCAACAAACACAGGGCTCAACATTAACGCTTGTCTGCTTCTCCGAGACAAGTGGAAGAGAATTTGATTTGTCCGACTGGACAAGTAACCTGATTAAAAGGTAAATTAAAAAAAGGGTATCGCCAAAACACAAGAATGATTCTGCATTAATTTAGTGTAAGTGGTGATTGATTGTGAATAATAATATATAGGCTAATATGAGGGCAACAAGGCTGTGCTGTTGAGGCTCACGCTGCCTCTCCAGGAGACATCAAAACAAATTAGCACAGCACAAAGAAACTCAGTTAAAGCTGCACTATGCAAACTTTCCATCTGCTAGAGGTCGCCTATTCAAAACAAATGCGTAGTTTGATGACGCTACGTTTGAGCGCAGCATCTTGGGATATGTGGTCTTCACCTCACAGCCGGTGGAAAATAGGACTCGGGCAGAAATCATTTTCATGGATGCGGTTATTAATGTTACGGTAGTGTGAAGCAGAGCAGGACCGAGGAGGTGAGCACGGCCGCTGGAGCGATTGTTGCCGAACGCGGCTCGTGAGCAGCGGGACTTTTATGATTGAACACAGGCGCCGGCGCCATTGCGCATCTCACAGCAACACTCAGCTGTGTTTGAACGAATCGGTTGAGTCAAAGATTGAGATTCACCTATTCATAAACAACTCTCATTCTGAATGAATCAGCCATTTGAACAAATCGTTTCAATGAATGACTCAACGACTCACTCATTAAAACCGTAACCTTCCGCCACCTGCTGGTGGTTTAGTTTCATGTTTAAAAGTATTATTCTTTCCAGAATGTATTTGTACATTCAAAATAAATGTAAAACAATCTCAAATTATTTAATGCAGTTGTAATTTTTCAGCATTGTATTTGACTAATAATAGCCATATAGTGCCCTATTATTATAATTTAATTTACTGATCAAATGTAAGAATTTGAAATAAAAGATGAAGAATGCATTTAATAAGATTTATAGCCACAACATAACGGCAAAAATATCACAAATTAATTGCAGATTGAAACTTATCAAAGCTGATTGAACACTGATGAGGAATATTGCTTCAGAATAAATTATATTTACAGCACAGAATTCTGGACAAGCGACTTTTTTACTCGACAAGGGAATGACATGAAAAGGCTTAATATGTCCTGAAAAAAAAACAACAATGCTGAAACACAAGTCAATTACTGAGAGCTTTAAATATCAGGGGATGATGAACTCTTACCTGTAATGTATAATTAGCCTTCTCATTTATCAAATGGGTGATAAATTTGGCTGTGTGCTGAAAATGGACTTTCTCTGTGTGAATAAAGAAATGTTGCATATAATCCAGTGTCAGTTAAACAGATTTAATTAGAGCATGTATTTAAGAAATAAACTTAGGGATAGTTCACCCCAAAAATAAATTAATGTCATTAATTCCTCTTCCTCATGCCGTTCCAAACCCGTAAGACCTTCGTTCATCTTCGGAGCACAAATGAAGTAGTCTGACAAGCCAGACCCACATCAAGATGTTTGGTCTGGAAACTCACCATTGACGGCTCAATCCGAGGGGCGGGATAAACGGTTGTCTTTCAAACTCCTTCTGCATGGCATGCACGCATAAGTGTTGTCACCTTGTCATATGAGCTTCACCTGTGACTAATAATGGATCAATTAGGTCTCAAGTGTGTATAAAAAGAACCCCAGTACATTAGACCTTCACATCAACTGCAACTAGACCTCTGCAAACATGCCTAAGATTCACCCAGAGACTAAAGTTTTAATTATCATGAGGCTGAAGACCAGATCCACTGCTGATGTGGCAGACACCTTCAATGTGTCTCAGCGTCAAGTACAGAGGATAAAAAAAAGATTTGAAGAGACTGGAGACGTTTTTGACAAGCCCAGGTCAGGCAGACCCCGCAAGACAACTGCTCGAGAGGACCGTTTGTTGGCTTGAAAATCCAAGGCCAGCCCATTTTCCACTGCAGCAGAGCTCCACGAGACCTGGTCACCTGAAGTCCCTGTGTCAACCAGAACAGTTTGTCGGATTCTGTCTCGAAATGGCCTCCATGGTCGAATCAGTGCCCAGAAGCCAGCACTAAACAAAAGACAATTGAAAAACCGTGTGGCATTTGCCAAGGCCCACAGCCTGCTAAAAGGATGGACGCTGGAAAAGTGGCAGAAGGTGGATTTTTCAGATGAATCTTCTGTTGAATTACACCACAGTCGCCGCAAATATTGCAGGAGACCTACTGGTGCCCGAATGGATCCGAGATTCACCCAGAAAACAGTGAAGTTTGGTGGCGGAAAAATCATGGTCTGGGGTTACATCCAGTATGGGGGTGTGCGAGAGATCTGCAGGGTGGAAGGCAACATCAGTAGTCTAAAATACCAAGAAATCTTAGCTACCTCTTATTCCCAACCATAAAAGAGGCCAAATTCTGCAGCAGGACGGTGCTCCATCGCATACTTCCATCTCCACATCAAAGTTCCTCAAGGCGAAGAAGATCAAGATGCTCCAGGATTGGCCAGCCCAGTCACCAGACATGAACATCATTGAGCATATGTGGGGTAGGATGAAAGAGGACGCATGGAAGACGAAATCAAAGAATATTGATGAACTCTGGGAGGCATGCAAGACTGCTTTCTTAGCTATTCCTGATGACTTCATCAATAAATTGTATGAATCCTTGCCAAACCGCATGGATGCAGTCCTTCAAGCTCATGGAAGTCATACAAGAAATTAAATTTGAATCTCACAGCACCACAACTTAATTTGCTGACATATTTTTGTATTTGACATAAATTTGTTACATTTCTGTATAGGCGACAAAACTTTTGTCTTGCCAAAATTTGACCTTTCCGTCTTGATTAAATGATAAATATTTTTTCTGTGAACATTATTTATTTCAGTGCATTAAACATCATTTAGGAGGGTTTTAGCTTTTCATATGAGCTATTTCTAACACCAATTAATGAATTAAAAGTCAGGTTAATATCAGGTATTTCTAGAAAATAGATAAGCGACAAGACTTTTGTCAGGGACTGTAGAGCTACAACCAACCAGAGCAACGAATGTGAAGCAGAGCTAGTTGAAAGATTAAACATTCACCGTATCCGGTCGGCAAAACTCCGAACACATCTTCCCTTTTTAAGAATGACTTCAGTGTTGTTCTTTTCTCAGAGAAAAGCTTAACTACAAGTCTTCCAGAGTTGCGGTCAAAGCTGATTCAAAAGACCGCCGTTCGCCAGCTTCTGTGTTTGTGAGAGTTGCTTGACGACACTTGTGGGCAGATAAGATTTGCTGCCGTTAGGGTGCGTCTAGATTTCTAGGCTACAAATGAAGATATTTTTGATGAAATCCAAGAGCTCTCAGGAAAAACATCCATGCGACTATGCTAGTTCAACCTTTATTTTATGAAGCAACAACTTTATTCAACAATTTCGTTCTGGCCTGTGCCAGTCTCCTACGCAGTTTCTGTTGTAAATAGTGCAACTCTTGGATTTCATCAAAAATATGAAAAATATTCTGAAGATGAACCAAGGTCTTAGTTTGGAATGGCATGAGGAAGAGGAATTAATGACAGAATTTGTATTTTTGGGTGAACTAATCTGGTTACCATCAGCCGTCGGGTGGATTATCATGAGATTCTTGTCTTTCAGTTGCTCCATGTGCTCTGTTAAACGTGTCATCTATAAAAATAAATAAAATTACAAGCAAACACCATATGTAACATTAATTTAACTTGACTTTTAACCATCATATGCTGGCGTAAATTACCTCATACTCTCTCTTATTGGTCCGCGGTGATCCTAAATAGCGTTCAGAAAACGCAGACGCTGTGGGGCAGACGTTCATGATTATCAATGAAATGAGTCCATCACTTTTATTTCCATAAATCAAGGACAGGATATGACATCATACCATATAAAGAGAAGTCGGTGATGGGGGAGATGGCGGTGCCGCACTTGATTTTGAATTTAAACGTGTTTGGCGGTTCATCCGAGCGCAACAGTCGGCTGGTCAGATATCCTCCATAAGCCTGAGGCAGACAAAAACAGGTTATTAGTCATGCGTGAACATAATTGATGCTGGATGATACAGTCATACATCACATGGTGTGGTTTTATCAAGAGAGAATTTTGAGAACATTAATATGAATCCAACAATGCAGACAACCTGAAGGCAGGCAACATGAAATCAAAACTCCATTTACGGGGCTAATTATGTGTTCCTTGTTTGATTTTGAATGACTCATCAGTGTGTGTTATTACAACTAAAATAGATGTGTTCTAGGTATAATGTGATATAAAAAGCCACAGTATAGTTATGCTACCCCTCTACTTTTGGAAAAATAGTTGTATGATATAAGAGAATATACAGGTCCTTCTCAAAAAATTAGCATATTGTGTTAAAGTTCATTATTTTCCATAATGTAATGATAAAAATTAAACTTTCATATATTTTAGATTCATTGCACACCAACTGAAATATTTCAGCTCTTTTATTGTTTTAATACTGATGATTTTGGCATACAGCTCATGAAAAACCAAAATTCTCAAAAAATTAGCATATGAATCTAAAATATATGAAAGTTTAATTTTTATCATTACATTATGGAAAATAATGAACTTTTATCACATATGCTAATTTTTTTAGAAAGACCTGTAGAGCAGAGCACATCCTTAAATTTCATTCAAAATCCTAAACTGAGCAGAAATATGCAATTTGCTGCAGTTGCTGATATTTTTATGGCCAAAAAGAAAGATGATATTCTGAAATCTTGTCATGCAAATGAGATCTTTATAAGAGTGTAGCAGACAAAAAGCCATATAGATATCAGTTGTGACTCTATTGTAGGAATCTTAGTAAGATGAACAAATAAACCTTCCTTAATTTGATACATTTTAACATCATTTTCTTAAAAAAAATGATGTGGTTAGTCATGGGTAAACCATGAGATACATTAGTCTAGTAAGTGTTAAAATATTACTAACTATATTAATAGTTTTTATAGTTGTACTAAAAGTTTCAATCGGAAGCTATCAATCGGATGACAAAAGGCATGTAGTAGATTGAGTACTACAGGTTTTTCAGCAACGTTTTAAACACGTTGACAATTTAGACATCTTAGAAATTTAACCAAATATAACAGTAGACTTTAAAGGCTTATAAGTTCAGTTACTCCCAAACAGTCAACAAGCAAACAAACCTTTCCATAAACTCCAATTCTTGAGAAGTCAATGTACGGCAGCTGTGATATAACCCTGCAGAGAATCACAGAAGAGATGTAAGCGTGAAGTAAACTGACGTGGCTTTATTGTTGTTCATGTCAATGATCTGACCTGAGAGCTTCCAGCTGGTCTCTCTCCTCAAACTCCCCCAGTTTCTTCTTCACGCGGTGAAGGAGGTTTGTGCCCTGAAATCCACTGCCCCGGCCGTCCAGACTCATGACTATGGTGTTGAAGGAGCTGACCAGCACCGTGGTCCAGTCCACCTGAAACTGCTCCGTCACCATCTGACCACCGGGGGTGCCATCCCTGTCACAGTTAATCAGTTTCAGTACATCTGATCAACTAAATGCCTCAAAGCAATATCACAACGCTTTCACTTTTATATGTTTTCCAATACCTTCTTAAAACTTACTGGCTGAATGTTATGAAGATTTGTCAGGGTTATTTCACCCCAAAATTAAAATAAAAGAAACGAATAGGAAAGAAAGAAAATTATACAGAAACATTTTTTTTTTTATTACATTTATATTACAAATTATATTGGACACTCCAATATAATTACACACATATTGGGTCCTATTTTACCAATCTGAGCACATGGCGCAGGTGCACTTAGGGCATGTCCTAACGGAAAAAATGGCCAGCGCACCAGGCGCATGGTCTAAAAGGGCTGCACCTATTCTCTTATTGAGTCATGGGTGTGTTTTTTTGGGCGTAACGTGCAATAAACCAGTCAGAGACTCATCTCCCTTTCCCTTTAAAAGCCAGTTGCACTTGCACCATGGTGGATTTTCTATTTACATGGCGGAATTAATATTTTATTTTTAATATTTTAAAATGTTTATGTGTAATACGTCCCTGTATTTGTAATAAGCAAAGAGTACTTGTGTACAAAGTGCACCCGCCTATAGAAATGCGGCAACAATGCACCTGAACACACCTAATTTTCAGACCAGCGAGCCATGGGCGAATTTTCTATGTAAAGAACATGGCACTGGATGTGAAAACGATAACTGCGTCGGTCTGTTGTTGCATTGCGGCGGGTCCTCAATTATATGGGACACGTTTTTGCCATTAAAATGACCAAAAAAAATCAACTTAAATGTTTGTAATAATCAAATAAAACGCAAGCAATTTTTATTTGTGTAAAATGTTTGTGTTCACGCTGCCTTAAAAATGTGAGGACTCACTTGAAATGTGAAGTTGCACAACATGTATATTTGAGTTGACTAAACTTAAAAACACAAACTACATTATGTACAATACATTACGTTACATTAATGTAACTTTTTTTTTTTACAGAGAGATAGCGAATTAGGTGGAGCAGAAGGAAAATAATGTCACAAATAAAATAAATAATCATGACTCTAAAATACAAGTATAATATTCTTGCAGAGAAAGATAATGTCTTATTTCTTTCTTTTGATTTTGAAAATGTCCCTGGCGCCTTTCATGAGAGAGTTTTTGTGATATTCACCCTCAGCTCACTAAGCAACAGCGGCGCTGATGCAGTCACTCTCAGTCAGCCTTTCTCATGCTACAGAGAACATTAGTATCGTCTCACTTAGTCCAGTATTAGTATAGTACAATCTCATGTGCTGAAGGAATACACTGTGTTCTTGTATTTTGTGTGGTTGGTGTGTATCATCATGTGTCAGTTATTCAGTGTGTATATCACTCACACCAGCAGCAGTAAGGGGTAGTGAGCCGTTTCTAAAAACCCTGCTGGCTTCAGAATCTGGATGTTCAGACCTGTGCAAATGATGGAAAAGTTACTGTGCTTTGTAAAAATAAAAAATAAAAAAAACTTCTGCAAGTCTGATGTAAGATACTCACTGTAATCATCTATGTTGATCTTAATGTACTCTACTTTGGGCATCTGTGTGCGGTTCACGGTGATGTTCAACTCCTCATTGGTCTCCACATCCAGCAGCTCTGAGGGAAACCGTACATGTTCAGAAAGGTACATTTATGTGCTATAAATATCAAACTGTTTTCTGTTTAAATGTAAAAATGTAAATGCAAAGATTTTTCAGCATAATTTCTCCAGTCTTCAGTGTCACATGATCCTTCAGAAATCATTCTGATAAGAGATTTTGCTGCTCAAGAAACATTTCTTTTCAGTGCTGAAAAACGCTGAGCTGCCTTAAGTTGTTCAAGGTTCTTTGATGAATAGTACATTCAAAAGAACAGCATTTATTTTAATTAATTAGTTTTTTTTAATTTAATACTTAACATCCTTGCTGATTTCTTTTTTAAATCCTACTGACCTCAAACTTCTGAACGATATAGTAATAAAGTGCACTGGTAAAGCATTTACTTTAATATAATGATATATTAGTAATATGTTTTTCACCAAAATGGCGTCAGAGGGAAGACCACTCCCCAGCAGGCGCTAACAAGGTCATGCTAACCAGCTAAACCACAGCCTCTTGCTGTAAATACTAATGTATTAATACGGGTGTGGAAATGGACACACTTTTGTGCTGCAGACATCGGTGAATCACCTAGGTAAAGCGAGTCAGATCAATCTGATGTCCCCCCCTTGTTTTCTCCCCAAGGGGCCGATGATAATCACTGCTAATTATTCTAGACATTCTCAATTGTCTTCCGCTTACACTCTTATAGATCCAAGGACATGGTGTTAAAACAATTCATCTGACAGAATTCGGTAAGTGTTATCTTACATTTGAGGCGTTTCTTGTAACGTTTATCTTCGAGCACACTTCTAACTGATAAAGCGTTGATAAAGCACATACAGTATCTACATCTTTTATCATGTCCTTTGGGTGAGAAATACCTTTCTAGTAAAACAAGCTCTTGGCATCTCAGGCCCAGAGCTGATAAAGTGCATGTGATCGTGTGTGTGTTCCTGCCGATAGTGTAACGAACAGAGGACTCACTGTGATACTGTCCATCTCTGGTGCTGTACACGGCTGAGTGTGGCACAACTGGGCCTGGACAGAAAAAAGCACAGTGAAGAATAGTGTGACTGACTGCATATATATTTATCCCATCTGGGCTACCATGCACAGCTCAGCATCTAAACTTTATGATTTGTATCGCTCTCTCTCTCTCTCTCTCTGTCTGTGTGTGTGTGTGTGTATGTGTATGTGTATGTGTATGTGTGTGTGTGTGTGTGTGTGTGTGTGTGTGTGTGTGTGTGTGTGTGTGTGTGTGTGTGTGTGTGTGTGTGTGTGTGTGTGTGTGTGTGTGTGTGTGTGTGTGTGTGTGTGTGTGTAATATTCTATTATTGTAGTAACCCATTTCAGATAAACCTGTCTCTAAATGGAACATAACAGCACTTTATACAATAATGGCTGTCTTATCTAGGAAAATCGACTTCTTGACCCTTCATTCAAATTATTACAAATGTGTTAAAATTTTTGCAACCATATTGCATAGTTATGCTGGGATTCTGTGTAATAAAACATGCCAAATTGTACAGATATAATTTTTGGCCAGGTTTTCATACTTCATACAAATAAATGATGAACATATGCACAAAAAAAAAAAAAAAAAACGAGAGAAGCAATGAAATATTGATAACTGATTATGTTGTAGTCAAAGTATGCTTTCTTTATATAAATACAAATATTTAACATTTAAATGATAAAACTTTGCAATACTTTGAAAATTATCATAAGGACCATTATTTTTGTATCATGTGCATACATCAACATTTATATCATGATATTCTTAATATTTTGGTTGATGACCTCTAGTAAATCCAATTAATGCAGTCGCATGATCCTTCAGAAATCATTCCAATATGCTGATTTGCTGCTCAAGAAACATTCTTATCACTATCAATGTAGAAAATAAATGCTGATTAATATTTTTGTGGAAACCGTGATACATTTATTTGATTCTTTGATGGATAGAAAGTTCAAAAGAAAAGCATTTATTTAAAATATAAATCTAACATTGTGTGTAACATAACTAATGTAACAATGTAACATTATACATTTTTTACTGTCACTTTTGATCAATTTAATATGGCAGCTTGTTTCCGACATGGAATAAAATGACTGCCTTTTCTCAGAATTGTGAGTTTATATCATGAGATCGAGAGAAAATGATCTTTTTTATTTTGTATTCTGTGGCAGAAACAAGCTTCCATAGTTTAGTATAATTAAAGTTTCAGGAACTTATCTGTGATTACCTGTGATTAACATCACTTAAACGTGAACTAGAGTGACATTTTGTTTTTGAATGTGACAATATGTTCCAGGATAACTGAAATTAGAATACAGCACCTAAAACAGACCCAATGCACGATTTGATCCACACAACAGGTGGGACCATTTAACAGAATTTACAAGAAGTCAATGTTTCTTTGCTGAGGTCTGTGTGAATGACCATAAGGCTCTGCTCTACTTCATCTCCTTAATAACACTGACCTTTCCTTGTGCTCATCAGAGCCCGCTAAACAGATCAGTGACCATGGCAACCACGCTTTATTGTTGATAAAACACACAGCAGGGTAATGATGTCATGACTAACACATTTAGATCAGTGAGAGTCACCGAGCCAAACACTCGGCAGTGTGCTTTGACAAAATAAGAAACTAGTATCTAACAGATTTAGGAAAAAAACTAAAAATGAAACACTGACTTTACATTGGATTTTCTTTCCGGTCTATTAGTACGTATTGCTGAACTATTATTGTGGTTTGATCTGTTTCAATAAACTAAAATGTGGACAAAACATTATGCTTTTTAGTCAACGGTCAAATATCAGGAGCTTGAAATTTTGCAGTGATGACCCCACATATTACATTAATAGCCTACTTATCAAACAAAACAAAAATTCTTGTGAAATACTACTTAGAGTAACTATTTGATTATGTACGGAAGGATATGAAATACAAAACCAGAAATATAGGAGATTGTAACCAGTCAAAATGTATTCCAGAGAACTATTTAATAGAGTGCAAAATCTCGACAGGGGAATTGAGTTTTATTGATAACTTCTAAACTGATAACTTTATCAGTAACTTTAAAGGCGATCTGTTCACATTACTTCACATTAACAATCCCATGATTCTGCATGGAAATCCACCAATCAGAGAATAGCGAATGGCAAATCATGCCAAAATAAGCGTTTACCCAATCCCATGAAGCACTGAAAATGATGTAACAGTCTACCTAAACTCTCAAACTACTTACACACACTCACATGATTTCATGCTTTATCTTTCCATAGCATGGACATAATGATTGTTATACTGTACTATATTTTCTATCCCCTTACACTAAACATACCCCTAAACCTACTGCATCCCACAAAACTTACTGCATTTTCAAAAAAACACAATTTAGTATGAGTTATAAGCTGTTTTCTTCATGGGGACCAACAAATGTTATCATGGACATTATGTTTACCTGGACCACACACCCACTTCTTGAATATGTGGTTTACGGAGACTCTCCATAGGCGTAATGGGTTTTATAATGTACAAACCGTATATTTTATTCCCCTACACTAACCTACTCCTAAACTTCACATTTCATAAAAAATCACATAAAACCTTTTGAATTTTTTTAAGCTGTTAAGTTTTAAGGACACAGGAAGTGTCCTTATAAACCATGTTTACATTGTAACACCCATGTCATTATACACATTTGTGTCCTCATAAACCATATACAGGGCGTAAAATAAACACTCAAATGCGAGTAAAACTCACACACCAAATGCGAGTAAAAATTAGTGTTGGTGCGAACAGGAAACAGTGTCGCCAGTTGGCCGGTAAAATTTTGTTGAATTTTAGTGATAACATGAATGTGAACAAACATGAACGACGCTCCGTACAGTTGACTGGTCAGTGCTGCATCATCATCAAAATTTTAGCCTTTCCAATGGAAATATTCAAGTGCTGGAACACGTGAATGGGAAGTTTAAACATCTGAAGCGCATGCCCTGAAAGCCGCAAGACAGTGCGCAAAGTTGAGCTCTATTTCATGTCTTCCTGCACTTGAATGAATAAATTCACTCAAAATTAAAAATGCCCGTCTCGGCGAGTATCCCAGTAAACATGGCCGGTTATGCCGTAAGTGAACGCAAAACGGTGGTACAAAAATATTTTTGGACAGTTTTTTTTTTTTAAGAGTCCACAGCCATTGGCTTCTGTGGCAAAAAGTTTGTTTTAAGCCCTACAAATATATGTGTATACAGACATCAGTAGTTTTATATTTATAGTTATTAATTTCTCATTTCCAATGCTTCTGGAATTGTCCTGGGATTGAGCTTCCTCATTAAAGCCATTACATATAGTTTTGTGACTTTTTGTCAGATTTTCAAATATTTTTTGCTTCGACTCAAACTTTTGATTCAGTGTTTTGATTCCAATCCCAGAAGCATTGGAAATTACATAAATTAAAAAATATTAAAATATAAAACTACTGATTTAAAAACAGTGTGTGTGATTGTGTAGATACATTTGCAGGGCCTAAAACTAACACATTCCATCCACCTTGTAACTGGTTGCTTTGGTCCATGTCTTGTAACTATTTAACAAAGACATTTTTAAAAATACTACCGGTACTATGTGGACAGGCATCGTTGCACTCTATAAGTGTAAGAAAAGATATTTACAGATGTTTGCATAGAAAACAACATGAAACCTTTGCAGTTGAGAAGGAAGTTGTTGGCATCTGGACTGAACGATCCACTGACGTAACCACAGCTGGATTCACAGGAAAGACATTGGCGGTTGAAGGATCCTGTGGTGTTGGCACTAAAACACAACACACGGACGGCATCAGTGCGATGCTTGTAAACACTTGGCTGAGTGTCACACCATTTATCATACCTGTAGAGGTGTCGCCGTCTTGCGTCGTCTTCTGTACTCAGAAAGTATCTGCAAAGACATTGTTGTCACAGACATCTATTCTTAATGTATTACAAAAGCAGATAATGGCATATTTTTTATTTTAATGTGACATTTTAAGATTTTGACAGAAAATATGGACAGAATTTTTTATGCTGCTGATCACATGCTTACACAAGTTTGGTGTCCTCGTTGTAGGCTAAAATCTGCGTCACGTCCCAGTCTCCTGACGTCAGGGACTGTAGCGTGTCTGCGCTGCTGTTAGGCTTAAAGAGACGACAACAGCAAGTCACTTCTTACATTTAATGTGCTGTTAAACCTTTTTAAGTAGCGTGATAGGTTCTCAGTGACAGCTTACCTGGGAAGTGGACATGGATATGTGGAAGAACTTCCCTCGGCCCCCCTGTGGAACGGCTCGGGTGAAGAACAACCTGAAACCGTCTCTGGAGAACAGCGGGGGTTCATTCTGCAGAGAGATTCACATCTTCCCATCAGCGAACATTTGAGCAGCGCCCCTTACACACACATCCCACACACCGTACGTGTCTGCGCTCTGAGACGCCGCGTGATGCGTGACTCACCTGTCTGTGAAGCCAGCTGTCACTTTCATCTTCATGTTTCTGAAAACACACCGGAAGATTATTGTTTTTTTTTTCTGTGTCTCCCATTGTGTGACAAAGTCCTTTATATAGAACCAAAGCATTTGCCTAATCTTTTCTTTCATTTAACTGACATGCATTTGGATGTAACAATAGGCGCTGTTACACATACACTTTTCCGGAAAATGAAAGGTCACTTCGTAATTCACATCCTTCCATTTGTGTCCTTTTATAGTCTTAATGACTTGATAATTAAGATTGTTTGCTATATCAGATGGTACCTTGGTGCAGATTCCTGTGGTGGCTTCACATAAGGTCAGGATGGAGTTGTTCTGCGCTCGGTTCAGCCAGTTTACTGCTAGTTTGGTGCTGGTCGCCCACTTCACCATGGTGATGTAGTACTCTTTCCTGCATTGAGATGATAGTTAAAACACTTATTAAAGTTATTTAATAACACACTTATTTTATTTATTTTTAAAGTGTCAAATGTGTGTCTGTGTACAAGTTTTGTGGATAAATGTGTTTATATATTTAAAAAAAAAAAATCCCATTTTGTTCATTGGCTCATTTCCAAAATGCTTCAAAGAGATTTTCTCTTTAGCCAATGATTTAGCTATTCAAGCCAAGTAATGCCGTCCATTAGTCTGACTGCAGCTTGTTTACAAAGTTTGCTAAATAGATGCAGTATTCTTCTACAATTTGGGGTCAGTAATTTATTTTTTTATGAAAAACCAAACAAACATTTATTCTGCAAGTACACATTAAACAGACAATTTTATTTTTTGTAGAATTTTCTATTCATTAAAAAATCCTGAAAAAAATGTAAAAACAGTTTCATGATTTCCACAAAAACAGTAAGCAACACAACTATTTGATAATAATAAGAAATGTTTCTTGCAAATCAGCATATTAGATATTAGTATGATTTCTGAAGGATCAAGGGCCCTATTTTTACAATCTGTGCACACGGTCTGAAGAACATGGCGCAAGTGCACTTAATGGTTGTCCGAATCCACTTTTCCGGATCCGCTAGTTTAGCGACAGAAAAAACGCTTGGCACATCAGGAGCATGGTCTTAAAGGGCAGTACCTATTCTCTTAATGAGTCATGGGTGTGTTTTGGGCGCAACGTGCAATAAACCAGTCAGAGTCTCATCTTCCATTCCCTTTAAAAGCCAGTTGCTCTTTGCATCATGGCTATTCACTATGTTCATGCCTGAATTTCTGAGCGGAAAGACTGAACGCTTTCCAGAGAGAAATAATTTTATTTGTAATATTTAAAAATGTTTGTGTGCTCCTGTGTCTAATAAGCAGAGTGTACGATGTGTTGTGCACACGCCTAAAAGTGTGTATTACTAATGCGCCCTTTAAAGAACAAGTTTCAGTTGCCTCAAAATAGCAACGCGCCAACAACCCACCTGAACACACTTTGTTTTCAGACCAGCATGCCCATGGGCAAACAAATGACCATCTCAGAAATAAATTACATTTTAAAATATATTCAAATAGAAAAAAAGTTATTTAAAATTTCGACAATATTACTGTATTTTAGATCAAATATAAGGTATTGTGATAAAATATATGACACTTTATGGTTTTTAAATGTTACACCAGCTGTTTAACAGTCATGGATGACCCAGAAAAGTTAGTTTTAAAGGTTATAGTATCATTTGTTAGATGTCTCTTGGCTATGTTTTATAATGCAAAAACTAACATTCATACATTTTTAAGGGTCCAAATACTATTCGGGCCATCGTAAACTTGACTGAAGCAACAGATAAAGTTATTAAATATGCATCTTGTTGTGTGGTCACTGGCATATCTTCACCTGATTCTGGGATCCTCTGGTTTCCTCATCCTCACTGTGTGTAAAGGGCCGTTCAGACTCACCACTGACAAATAGATATCAGGATTCTCCTCCCCGGCCTGCAGAGAGCCATTCAGTCATTATTCACCCAAAACCCAAAAGAAAAGTCTGCAATCATTTCTAATGCAGCCTGGAATCATTATCACACAATGTTCATTCATCTGGCCAGAGAAGAACTGGTTCCCCAACTGAGCCTGGTTTCTCCCAAGGTTTGTTCTTCATTTCTGTCATAGATGGAGTCTGGATTTCTTTGCCACTGTCGCCTTTGGCTTGCTCTATTGGGGGCACTTAATATTCAGCAATATTATTGACTGCACTGACACTACTGGATGAGAACCAAACTGAACTGAATTAAGCTGGACATTGACACTACTGTTTAATGTAGATCTGGGGTATTTAGTCAGCCACCAATTGTACAGGTTCTCCCACTTAAAAAGATGAAAGAGGGCTGTAATTTTCATCATAGGTACAATTCAACTATGAGAGACAGAATGAGAAAAAAAAAATCACATTGTGTCTGATTTTTAAAGCTTTTAATTATGGTGGAAAATAAGTATTTTGTCAATAACTGAAGTTCATCTCAATACTTTGTTATATACCCTTTGTTGGCACTGACAGAGGTTATAGTTAAAAATGTACCAATAATAAAAATTACAGGCCTCTCTCATCTTTTTAAGTGGGAGAACTTGCACAATTAGTGGCTGACTAAATACTTTTTTGCCCCACTGTATATAGCTGTTTCTATTTCATAAAAGATGGTTTTTGCAACATCAACACTGGTTATCTCAAAATATTTTATTTTGGTTTAACTCTTATTTATATAACAGAAAACAAAGTTGTTATTCAAGGAATATAATCTGACTTATTTATTTAAAAAAAAGATGACTACCACAGGGCCAAACAACGGGTCCTCTTCTTTTTTTCTATTTTCATTAATGCTCTTCCCTTAGTTTCACACTCTTCTGTTCTTCTTTATACAGACATTGATCTACTCTGAATTTGGGCTTTATATGGCTGGATCCCAAAGTTACTTTTAAATCTCACATTAACCATACTATATACATCTTAAGATCAAATTCAGAATCAGTGTATTGTATCGATCTAAACATGTATTCATATATAGATTTTGATAAGCTCCATGCATGTGGATTAATCAGTGTCTATGTCTGAATAAAACCCTAAACTAAATATGTCCATCATATGAAACGATCACATCTCTAAAGACTTGGACTAACTGGTTTGATTCATATGGATTACTTTTACCATCAAATTTGTAAATATATACGAGTAAATGGCGACAGAATTGTCATTTTGGTTGGGTAAAATAACCCTTTAAATATCACAATTAGGACACCGATCAGACCCCATTTCAAGGTCACAGTGACACTAGAAAACACAGTGAGGAATAATCAATCCTTGGTTTAACCATAAAAAGAAAGTGCAGAGATTTACTTTAGGGTAGCGGTACTCCTGTCCGCTGGGATACAGTGTGCTTGTGAACATGGGTATCTCCATCTTGGGCACCAGAGTGTCATTGATGGTGGCATATGCCAGTCTGAGACCATCTGGTGACCACCAGTGAGCGATGTGATTCTGGAAGATCTCCTCTGCAAGCACAAGCAAATGAACACGTGCATTAAACACAAAACTGAAGCTTTAGGAAGCATTGTCCTATGAAAAAAGTGACGCATGTCCTGAAAAGCTCTGTTGCATAGTGACCGTATCTCTGTCAGATCCATAACCTCTAATACGTGTTAAAGGATTACATTTCCTTTCAACCAAACAGAGACAGAGGGCACTCTGCAAAATACATAACTGCAACATGTGCAAAAACAGCCTGCGTGATTTATCACATCCATTTGCCTTTAGGCGCCTGCCTCGGGAGTCTCATCCATCACTCTATAAAGCTGACAGCCTGTGAGATGGAGGAGGAACAGCACAGCCGTCAGGCTATAGAGAATATATAATATGACTTCCTGTAACTGTAAACTGGACCCCTAAAGCTTATTAAGCCATTATGTAACCAGACTAGAAAAGAAGAACACTGACGTTGCTGATAAAAAAAAAAAAAAATATGTTGCAACAATTGGCCTTATTTAAGATATTTTCATAAATTCTTATACAAACTGTGGCATTAAAAACAACAGCCTATTTTTTAAGCTGTTTAAAGAGAAATGAATGAATAAGCCCAGATGCTGAAATGACCCACATGAGCACCTGTGCTCATGACACTAACCGTTACACTATGGAAAAATGTATCTAATAATGAAAATGGATGATTTTATTTGAAGTTGATTTAAATTTATGTTACAAAGGTTTTCTGTAAAACACCAAAATAAGAAATGAGTTTACAGGCAGTTATTTTAGTATTCATTAATATTTTGAATGAGATACTTTTATATTTTCAGTTTTTTATTTCAATTTCAATTTTAAAAATTGTTTATGCACTATGTCCAACTTATTTTTATTTCAGCTTCAGTTGTAGCTTATTTTGTTTCAGTTTATTTAAGTTTTTCATTCAATATTGATATATTCAATATTCAGCTTTATTTCAATTACCAAAAAACGTTTTTGTTATATTAATTTCCATACAACTGAAGTGAATACCATCAAAACATCATCAAACAGTTGTTTTGAATCATATATTAATATTCCCCCTTTTGTTAAATGGAAAGGAGCAGCTTGAACATTCTTCAAAATATCTTCATTCATGTTCCACCAATGAACACAGTAAAATATGACAGAATTTAAAATTTTGAGTTAACTATCTCTTAAAGTTTTCTCTGGTCTGTTCTGATAAAATGCTAGCTGTCATGAAATGTGAAACCACAGGATGGCAGTAGAGATCTTTACACAGTAGAGAATAATCAGAAGTTGTATTAAAGCATGGGACTAAGTGAAATTCCTACGCATAATTTCAGGAGGAGTGAAACTATCAAATCTTTCAATTAACTGCCAGAGCATATAAGTAGCCATTCATCTTGCTCCGGTGTCAGCTGTTTTGACATCCCTCCACCTCTTGCTACCAGACTCATCTTCTAAGCATTAGTAGTCCCACTGGGGGAGTATATTTAAGCTTGAGTTGAAGCTGCTTCCTCAAGCCCCTCCACTGCGGCTAGCCAGCCGAATATGTTTAACCTTAATAGCTTAAAGATTATATGGGCAAACGAACCCGTGAAGTATAGCCTCAGACAGAGAAATTAATTTAGGATAAAACCAATTACTGGGCAGCATGCGTCACAAACAAACCTGAAGCCAATGTGCCCCCGAACAGCAGGAATGACAGAAATACAGAACTGAGAACATTAACTGATAAATATTTATATAATCTGCATAAGCTATTTTGTGATTAATGTTATATAATATTGTTTAGTCTCTAATGCTTTGAAAACGCATTTCAAAAAGTGTCTTTGGCTGTACGCACTTTATAAAAAATATAAAAAAATAACTGCACCAAGTTTATCACCCCCAACGAGCTTAAAATAACATTCTTATTACAAGCCACAAATGAAGGGAAATGAAAGCGGTAAATCATATGTGGAGTCTGGGTAAAGCCAAGTGGAGGGTTGTGCGTGTTTTTAGAGAGGACATGAGGAGTATTATCACTCGCAGCTGTGGGAGTGATATCCATATTCATGTGAATGACTCCTGGTGCTACAGATGCAGCGCAGTTTCAAACTGCTTGATGGATTTTGGTGGCAGTACCAAAAGTCAGCAACACACACCCTGATGAAGAGGTCTGATATGATAAATGAGATGCTGCTGACCTGCTTTAACTCAATTCGTAAGTACAGACCATCACACACAAACACACACAAACGGTTTAATATTTTTGTGAGGACTCTCCATAGCCATAGTAATGGTTTGTACTGTACAAACTGTGTATTCTATCCCCTTACACTAACCCTACCCCTAAACCTACACGTCACGCAAGACTTTCTGTATTTTTAGATTTTCAAAAAAACGAATTCTGTATGATTTATAAGCTGGTTTCCTCATGGGGACTTCGATTTATGTCCCCACAGTGACACGTGTCTTTATGAGTCAGTGTGCAAACCCCAGCCTGATTTGCCGCCGATTTGATTTCATATTATTTTGTATTTTTCTATCCCGCTTCCACTACAAATTTTTGGGAACCAATAACAAACCAGCTTATCCACCTGGCGTGCTATTGGCGGGTTTAGCACGATGACGGATAGAGAAGTGATGGATCGTTGGTCTGATTGACTATCCAATTGCATACATATTCAGTTGAATTATGCTTATTGATCAACGCCTCTTGTGGTCTGATTGGTTGAAGGACTATCCAATTGCGTACAGAGTCATTTGAACTATGCCCAGTTGATCACACCTCTGGTGCAGTAGAAAATACAGAGCAGACTACCCAGACCAATGTTCAATCTTAAAAGACTGAGCTTTGTCTGGTGATAGCCAGACAAGTTGAAGTCCCCGTGGGATAGAAAAACATGAACACAGTGGTGTGAATGATGCATGATTTGAAGGGACAATCTGAATTTGGTAAAATTGCCTTCCGTTACAATGCCCCTTCAACCTGAAATGCTTTGCAGTTGAAGCTAGGCACTATAATTCCACTTAATGATTTACAAATTATATGTCACAGAAACCTTCAACTATAAGTGTGATTGTACATAGGCTGCTGTTTTGTTTTTGTTTTCTGCCTGTTCTGGTTATGTTATTGTGTCATATTTTGTTTGTTGTTGTATTTAACTTTTGTCCTTGTTAAGTGTTGCATGGTTTATGAGGTGCTGATACATTTTTAAGTGCTGCCTTTCTTGGCCAGGGATCATTTGAAAAAGAGACTCAATCTGAGTCTCAATATGATTTCCCCTGGTTAAATAAAGGAATAATAATAAAAATAGATTTTTTTATTATATGAAATCCAATGAGAAACATGAAATCCAATCAATATGAAATCCAAACTGTCCCTATTACTTCTAAATACATCTGACCCATGCTGGCTAAAGGAGTCGGAATGTGCACACGATAATTTCGAGCTACAGGCAAAACAATTGAGTCGATTTTGAGGTTTGCACAAAAAAAAAATCATTAATATAGGCTGTCTGTTTCATTAATGTTAATCAAATAATTGTGGTATCATGGAAAACAAAGTTGAATATATATTTTTCCTATAGATATCTGGTGTTGACTTGATGTGTGCCAAATTTGGTGTTATTACCTGGGATTGTAAGGTATGGTTGCTGGGTGATTGTTTTGGAATCTTCTGAAAACGTAACTTTGCTGACTATCGACTTTCTCTATCCGTTTTTGTTCGATTCAAACAAATCATGCATCTTTTTGAAGGGTTTTTAATAGAGAATTTTGGAAAATAACTAATTTTTGAGAACTTGCTCATTCCAACTCATTTTGCCAGCACAGGTCACGTATATTCCTGGGGCCGGTTGCATAGACTGCTAAGACTAGTCTTACAGGATAGTCATCACTTTTTTTTTTCTTTAAGACTGTTCATAATGGTTTCGAGTCAGTTAAATAAAAAAGTAGATTGGTCTAATTTGATACTAAAAAGTAAGACTGATTGCCCCTTCAGTCACTGCTAGTTGGTCATACTAGTACTTAAGACAAAGTCTTAACATAAGAGCTGTTTATGCAACTGGCTCCTGGTCTTATATTGTGAATTATTCCTCAGTGTAAATCATTGTGAATGTAATTACTTGCTCTGCCTCTAAAATTAATTTCTTTTCGATTTATTTCATCAAGGTCACATCAGTTTTATCCAACAGTGTTTCAGTTGGAGCAGTACTTCTCCACAATTAACGGCACTTTCCAATTTATTCCAGATGAAATATCTAGATAATTGCCTGGCATACACATCACATTATTGAAGTAAAAATATATAAGTAAAAAGCCTTGTTGTTTTTCTTTTTTTTCTTCATCATACTGTGCAAATCATGAGCCAGGGCTGTGTGTGTGTGTGTGTGTGTGTGTGTGTGTGTGTGTGTGTGTGTGTGTGTGTGTGTGTGTGTGTGTGTGTGTGTGTGTGTGTGTGTGTATGTTTTTGTGACATATGAGGACACAAATGTGTATAATGACATGGGTATGACAGGTATTACAAGGAGAGGGTGAAATATGAGGACATTGGCCATGTCCTCACTTTTCAAAATGCTAATAATATCATACAGGATGAGTTTTTTTACAAAGTAAAAATGCAGAATGTTTCCTGTGATGGGTAGGTTTAGGTACAGGGGCAGTGTAAGGGAATAGAAAATACAGTTTGTACACTTTAAAAGCATTACGCCTATGGAATGTCCCCATATGTCACAAAACAAACGTGTGTACGTGTGTGTGTGTATATATATTTATATATATATATATATATATATATATTTATTTATTTATTTATTTATATATATATATATATATATATATATATATATATATATATATATATATATCCTAATTAAATTAATTATCGAAGCCTTAATCAATATGTATCTTCCTATATTATTATAATGATTCTTTCCAGTTATGATTTTACCTAAGAGAACCACTGATTGTTTCTAGTTTTCTAAAGTGTGTATTTGGAACTCCGTTGTAGCCGGAAAAATAGTCCAGTGGGGAAGAGCATCGTGTGTATGAAGAGGCTCTGCTCATCGGCTCGACGGTTCTCAGTAAAGAACGTGTCCGAGAGAAACGGTTTTCGATTCTGTCCTGCTGATCTGGAACGTTCAGTAACACGCACATGCTCAGTATCAGCTGCTCGTGAGTTCATCAGATCTCTCAGCAAAACATGATTCAGTTCAGTGAACGGTTGGATTTACAACATATAATTCAAGAGATTAGTTTATTTTTATTCGGAGGGACTGTCACTCATGTCAGAAAGTGAGTAACTAAAGTAACTTGTGTGATCAGCGCTGATTTGAGAAGCGAACCGTTTAGAATGATTCAGTCCGATTTGGTGAACTTGTTCGCCTGGTTCACTAAAAAGAACCAGTTAAAAAATATGATTCGTTTGTGAACCGGACATCAATAGAGTGATGATCCGATCGGGCTCACAAGTGAAGTAGAAATGGTTCGCGTTTGTGCCTTTCCAAATTGTGAAAATTTGCAGCGAACACTTGACTAACTTACACAGACACAACACAGCCGGGCCGGTTGAAAAATGCCATTCTGTGATTAAAGACGGGTGCAACCACTGTGGAGGTAATGTAAACTTTATTTATCCTTCCATTTGGGCACACCCGGCTTGAGGAAAGATGTGAGGTAGCCTAATAAAATAATTGTGCTTCACACACACGACGCTCTTCCCAACTGGACTGCCTTTTTTCCGGCTACCGCTGAGTCCCCCCGGGACTTCAGCACGAGATACAGCTAGCTGTCTAACACACTGTTTAGGTGAATTTAAACAATGGCTAAGTGGCTAAACTCATCTCGTTGTCATGTAAGGGACTGGTTCATGTTGGACAGACATTTTAATTGCATTTTGTGTGTGTTGAGGCACAAAGACACCCTTTACATTTATGCCCCCAAAGCTGCCGTTTTAGCGGGGGGGCTCTGGGCATTAACTGTAATAACTTCGCGTTGCAAGCACCAATCTGGTTCATTTTTTTTCTTTCTATAGACTGTACTCACAAAGATATAATGATCAAGATAAACATAAAAATTCACCGGAGTTGTCCTTTAATCAAATTTACCATGACTGTGCATTTTCTCTGAGCCAATCAGAAGCATCCACATTGCAGTAATGATGTGGATAGCCCTGGAAAAGGGTATAACTGCTTTTACAATTGTATGAACAAAAGGGCGGGGCAACGAGATGGTGAGAGAGGGAGCGCGGCCTACGAACTCCCTGTGAGACTTGAAGCTGGCTTCTGCTGTAGAAACTGCAAACTATTCTTAAGTATATTTTTCTTTAATTAATTGCACTCCTGACTCTTCGTCTTCATTCTTCACCACAATGTCTTGGGTCATAAGCTGTTAACCCCTAACACTAAGGTGTGTTGAAAGATTTTTTTTTTGTGAACATCTGCTGTTCACATCCTGCAGTTTAGATCAAATTTCTCAAACAATTTACAATAACTATTCTTCATTGCAACGATGTTTAGTGCATCAACAAGTTTGGTGTCCACAATTAAGACCAAGAAACAATCCTGAAACAAACCAGATGAACTTTACTTTTACATGCTCAATAAATCATAATATAAAATAACATATATATAAATAAACATATATAATAAAATAAAAAGTATCCAGTTCAAAACATATTGTTTATATAATACTGCATGTTACAATATTATAAATAGTGATAATTATTATTATAACTATTATATCTATGCACTTTGGTGTGAATTCTGTTACTATTTCATCTTGTGGAATATATTTCCATATCGTTTATGCCCATTTTATCAAAGATGAACAGTTTGATGATCATAACGATCACAAAATTATGAGCAAAGTAGTATTTCAGCAATGTAGTTTAGATTTAAAAAAAACGAGTGGATCAGACCTACAAATGCAATATGTAAAAATAAACAGATCTTCCCCCCAAACTACACAACAGACACTCACAATCCCTTCTGCTCTTTTATTACAGACATGCGCACCTCTGGCGTTTTTTATTATTCATGCTTATGGGCTTTACCTTCATAGAGCCAGTCAGCAAGTCCATTAAATATAACCCCCGGACTTCCTGTGGAAACCAGGCGGATTGGTACGCTGTTCACTTGCGCTTTGTAGTAGATGTTATTCTCAAAGATGAAAATCTGTCAGGAAAGAAAAACAAATGATTGTAAAGAAGACCATGTCAAGCCTTAACAGATGTAAAAATCCCATTCATTTTCTTTAAAAGAAAATTAGGTAACACTTTAGAATAATGGTCCGTTATTAATAGATAACTATGCAGGACTAATGAGTAGCACTACATTAACACTTCAGCTACTATTATTAACTAATATAGAAACAAACTAATCAGTAAGTAACATTAAATTCAGGACTAAGATAGTTCCTTATTAGGTAATTAATAGTAACTGAATGAGACTGGCCTCACTAATAACTAATAGGTAACAATGAAACATTATAAAGAATTACTAATTACTAATCACAACATTAGCATGTCTGAGATTTGAGAAACTTTCTTTTTTTACTCTCAATGTGGTCATTAAATGCATCATTAAATACTTAAGTGTTACCTAGTCATTATTCAGGAACTTCTAGTGATCTGGACCATTATTTTGAAGTGGAAAACATTGTTAGATCACTATTAATTCTTTAAAAAATTCCTTTGTTACTCTGAATAAAGTAATAAAATGCATCACTAATTACTGAAGTACCCAATAACTCCTCAAGGACTTCAGATGATCTGGACCATTATTTTAAAGTGAAAAACCACGTTCTACTTTAAAACAATGGTCCAGATCAATAGTAGCTCCTGCATAATGACTCGGTAACACTTAAGTAATTAGTGATGAATTTTATGACTTTATTCAGAGTAAAGAATATGATTAATTGCATCTCAGACACAATAATGTGATGATTGGTCAGTTAGTTAATAGTTATTAATGAGGCTCATCTCAGTCAGTATATTGATTATGAACTATCCTAAATTCAGTGTTACTTACTGATTAGTTTAGCTTAGTTTAGATTAGTTTCGATTAGTTTCTATATTAGTTAATAATAGTAGCTGAAGTGTTAATGTAGTGCTACTCATTAGTCCTGCATTACTCCCTGCATAGTTATCTATTAATAACGACTATTATTCTAAAGTGTTACCGGAAATTTAATTAGCAATAATGTATAAACTTTTAAGACAGAGCTACCAAGAGCTCATACTTCTGTGGAAACCGGCAAAGTAGTATGATTTCAACTTAAAAGAATCCCTGGTGAAGAACTACACTACCCATAACCCTCAAGAGATATCCACCAATCGCCAAGTCGCAGTTACCATATAAACAGAACTCCTACCATAAAACTCACTCCAATGAAACATATTAAATTACATAATTGACCTGTTAACCACACACTCTCAAACTATTGATATATTTCTGAATGTTTTGAAATGGATTTTAAACATTGTATTCTTATCATTACAGTCATGGATTTATATCAGAGATTCGGCGAGTATTTCCTTCCCTCATGCAAGAATTATTTACACAACCTTGTATCTTGAACATTTTATTCAGGTTTTCAAATGTGGTTCAAAACTTAAAAACCTTTACTGAAGATATTTTGACATGAGTATGGAGAAAATAATAGGACAAATACCTCTAGAAACAAGGCAGCTGAAAAAGTGTAAGATGCCTGCACTTTGTATAAATGTTTAAAAGCGGGTTCAATGGTTATGGGACAGTAAACTAATTTGCTAAATCAAGTTTACTATGCTGTTGTAAAAAGCAAAGCCTACACCAGCAATGAAATTAAAATAAATGAACAGAATTTTTAATTGTCAATAGACTGTACTATTGAAACTGAGCATAGCTGATCTGCTGTAACATCTCATAGATCTGTATTGAAGGTACAGTGATTTACACTGTTGTGTGACGCTACAGTAATCAGGAATGGTGGCAGATTGCCTACAGGATGACTGACAGCTGTGGGAGTGGTGGTGGTAGAGTGTGATTGTGTGTGTGTGTGTGTGTGTGTGTGTGTGTGTGTGTGTCTGCCTTACTGTCTGAAAAGCTCTGTTGGGATTTATTCAGCAGCTGAAACATGCTCTGCCAAAATCACAGAGATGCTGGACTAATTTATGCAAATCTAACAGACCATGCCTGAAAAAAATACAAACTCTTAAAGGAGGTGATTGTGGCCATAAATGGTACTGCAGGTGATTCCCCTCTCCCTCTCCCCCCTGACTCGTGGTTGCCAGATAGGCTGCAGGATCTAGCAGGAACGTTTGTAGCTGCAGCTGTGGTAACTAGAGCAGATCTGGCAACCCGGATGCCCAAACACTACGAACTTCGTGATTGGTAGATTGGTGGAGGGTGGAGCTTCAGGCCAAAACACAAAATGTCAACATCAACATCAGATGAGGGCTGCAACAACAACTTTTAAATGATAATATCCTGGCCGGCCTGCTGTTGTCAGTGATAGAAGTATTTGAAATTAACATGATTTCTTAATGTCTAGTGACATATCAGGGCCACCAATGGTTCTCTGAAATATATTTCTAACTTACAGTTCCTTTAAATACAAACTCTTTAGAAATCAAAATGGAAAAAATCATATTTTAAATGAAATATTGCAGTTTTACAAATTATTATTATTATTTTATTCATGGGCCCTTATAATCTTTAAATCAAATTAACTTCCCCCTCCTTCTAGCAGTGAGATCTCTTCACTGATGACGTGTTGTTTACTGGTGGGAGGGCAGGACAAACTATAACTTACATGACATCACCACAATAGCAAACCACAAACATCCAATCAATTCCAATGGACAAAATATAGCCTTACCCTATATATATTTTTCATGTTTGAGGAGTTGTTTCACTGATATTGTATATATAGGGAAAAAAAGCCCATCACAACTTTTTTTTGTGCCAATTTTAAAGGATTACTTCAGCAATTAGCATATTGCTTTGTATCAGTAGAAACCCTGGATTATATCCAAATTTTTGTGCTTTGTTTGTTTTCTCGAAGCGGCAACAACAAGAACAAAGTTTGTTCTGGCCAGTGCATTCATACTTCACGAGAAAAGCAGGTGCCGATCATCTGCGTTTCTTCGCATTAACCACACCCACTTTAAATGTATGACCAATCACACAATAGTTCTCAGACACCCGCAAGAAAAACGTTCTGCTCAGGGGATGTGTCGAGAACAAGTTGCGAGAACTCCCAAACCAGGGCTGTGAGAACAAAATTATGTAATTTTGTTCTCGCAGCCCTGGGAGTGAGAACTTTTTTCTCTGTTCTTGCAGAGTATGTTGCAGCCTTTACTTTAAGACCGCTGAGGCTGCTTTAGATGGAACATTTCTCTAAGACCTGCTATAGCCAGTGCCTAGTTTTTTTTTTTTTTACTAGTGCTTGCCGTAGTATGTGACAGATAAATGCATATCTGCAGCATAAATAAATGCAACATACTCCGCAAGAACAGAGAGAAAAAAAACGTAATTTTGTTCTCGCAGCCCTGGTTTGAGAGTTCTCACAGCTTGTTCTCGACACATCACCTGAGTAGTACTTTTTCTTGCGAGTGTCCAAGAACTATTGTGTGATTAGTCAGACATTTAAAGTGGGCGTGGTTAATGCGGAGAAACGCAGATGATCAGCACCTGCTTTTCTCGTGAAGTATGGAATGTACTGGCAAGAACTAACTTTGTTCTTGTTCTTGCCACCTCGAGAAAATGAACAAATTTCTTTGCTTTTGCAGAGTATGTTCCAAGCTTAACAAAGAGGGACACCCAACACTGTCAGCTCTATGCCGCTACTTAAAACATCAGTTGGGGAGGGGAAGCAAAATAAATACAGGAAATAATGCCCTAACATATTTAGTTTTCTTTGCATTAACCCAAGGAGTGTACGATCAAAGGGGAGCGAAACCCAGCTTCATAACCCATCTTTTGCAGAGAGAGATAAATAATTAGGGTATGCAATTGCCTGAAGAAAAATGCTTATCCCGCAAGCAATGTTCCAGACCTGTCAGAAGGTGGTTCATGAGAGTATGCAAAACGCACCAGTTACATCATCAGTTCAGCTTTGGAGCAAGATATAAGCTCATAGAACAACTTTGTGTGCCCCACACACCATCCCCAACCTATAACATGTATACAAAAAAATGTTGTCTATGCTCTCCATTCCTCAGTCATCTCAATCTCTCCAGTCCACAGACTATGACCATCCACAACCCCCAGTGATTTAGGGATGTACTTCATGAATGCCTACAATTGCACCTTTACCTCTCTAAACTTCCCTACCAGGTGTGCTGAAAACTTTAGAGGGTGAAACCGTAGCATCAAGGAGAAAATTCTCTCCGATGTTCACCAGGTTCTACCAAAGATGCCTCTCTATTACCATCATTGCTGCCATTGAGCAACTGATAGCAGCGTCTGTTTGTTAACTGGCATGGAGGGCAAAATCTGTGGTCTGTTCAGCAACTGCTTCAAGGGACACACCCTGCCCCTGATGCAAATCCATTACCAGGTTCACCTGGTAGGCCAGCAGAATTGGCCTGAGCTACGGGCTGTGGCTGCATACGGCCTGCCATTCAAGAGCGAGGGGGTTTGAAGCCATGTTAGGAGCCCTCAAATGGAATGACTCGCCCTGAGAGAGATAGTTGTTGAATGTCTCTTCAACAGGGGGCATCCTTGGGGGCATATCCCTGCTCGCTCAATCCTTCCACGTTTGCATAGTTTGAATCATGAAAAGGATGAATGTAAGCTGAATATGGCTTCTTCCATTACCTCTCTAGTTGTGCGTTGAGGTTAGGAAGGAATCAAAGGCTCATGGGAGAAGGGTGATTATGTTCTGACAGGAAGCACTAGTCCAGCCTACCACAACCGACATCCGGTCTTTCACACCCCCAAGATAGATCTAATCTGGTTGTGGTGTGGGCCGAGACAGCCAACGTTTCTGAGAGGACTCAGTACATGCATTATCCTTGACCTCTTCAACCAAATCCGGCTCCTTGTGGCTGGATGGTGCCAGCAACATGCTATCTGCGGGATCAGATGATCCCAGAGAAACCACATCTTAAACCTATGACTGATGAGTGTGAAAGAGCTATAGCTTTCACAAACTCCTCGGCCAGCTCGACCTGCTATCCCTACAACTTCAGCCTTCTCTGTGCCTCGGCAAGGCACAGCTTCTTGTCCTACATTCCTCGAGAATAAGGACAAGTGTGAACGGAGCTTCCTTATTATGAACTTTTCATTATAGGCACATTATAGGATAGAGCTTTCCCTATCCAATCTTTTTTCCCCTCGTCTCAAGAAATATCTGCGTACACATGAAACCACAGGAACTGACTCAAAATGGACTCAAAACACAAAAAACACTTTATGGCTCCTAGAATGCCGGATCTGCCTAGACGAATGCCGGATCCTGCTCAGACGCTTATCTGAGTGGATGGGGGATGAATGTGCTGCTCCTCACCCAAGCAGGAAACGCACATTTTAGATTTCTCCATTTTAGATCTGCCTTAACCAACTACACAAACGGCTTACAAAGACGGCTAATGACGTCCTCATTGTATATGATTGGAGTGTGTTCACACTTCAGACACCGGTTAGCGTCGATCCAAGACAGTGTTGCGTTCCAACTATAATATAACAATATTTCATTGTGCCAGTAAAATTTAGAACAGCACTTTTCATCTTTCAACGGTTTGTTCATATTTTAGCTTTATTTTTGTTACAAACTTCAAAACCTAATTTATTTTTACTCAATATATATTTTTTTTACTTACATTTTTAATATTTACTGCAATATGAGACATGAGAATAATGGGTAAAAAAAATCTGATGATTTTGGAAAATAAGAGTGAAAATATTATATAATTGTGTTAGCTATGAAAATAGCCTGAGCAAGACGAGATTAATTTTATTCCAAATATGTCTAAATGTAATATCCAATACTATCATTTTCACCATCAGAATATTATTAAATGAAATGATAGTGTGCTGGAAATGACTATGATTTACATGTGTAACAGTGGAAATGTGAAAAGTGTCTATTTTGTAAAAACTGTATTCATTTTTATTTTTTATTATGCAAACAGACAAGTACAATATTTACAAAAGAGAAACTAGACGCAAAATACAAATACAAAGACCAACAAAACATACATAAGAGCCAGTATGATTTGTGTGTGTAAGTGTAAGTGGGTGTGGGAGTGGAAATATATAAATAAAGGAGCATGTAGGGAAGTACAACAGACATTTAAAAAAAAAAAAAAACAACAACAACATGTATTCCAAGTAATGCGTAACAGATTAGGCCTGTGTCTGCTGAGAATGTGTCTAGTGTTTGTGAATGTGTTACAATTATCCTTTCTCTGGTTATGGTTACAACACAAATGCTCAGATAACTGCTAAAAGAAGAAGCAGCGTTTGAAATGCTGAGGACTGATAATTGTACTGCATTTGGAGCCATTAAGATAATTGCGCCGTGATTAGTATGATTTAATACGAACAACTTTAAACCTGTGGTTTTGTCTTATTACTGCAATGTTTGTGAATCATGGCCGATTTTGTCTTGCGCATGACTAATGGATGTGATTGTGCCCTGGTATTTATCTGTTATAGTTATGCATTTATGTAATCACTGTCATTTACTCTGAATGAAGACTGAGTGGAACAGCTCATGGGGCAGACAGAGATACAGACAGACAGACAGACAGACAGACAGACAGACAGCAGATAATGGCTCAGTGCTCTGTTCTTAATGAATTCACAAGGGCTGAACACAACGAATTACTGCTTTACTGCTATAGAAAGTCTAATGAGGAGAAAAACGCATACGACAGGCAGTAAAAAAAAAAGCTTAAAAAATGTGTTTGTGTGACCTGCTCATATGAGACAATGGTTCTGCTCCAAAAATCAGTGAGCTGCTTAAATAGGGAGCATTTTAGGACATCACAGACATATCTATGCAGTAAAAGTTACATGATTATTCTACCTTCTTTATCCAAAGCGACTTTAGGAAGCTTATTAGGAACATGTTCATAGAAAACTCTACTACAAATCAACTGGCTGTATGATGCATAAATCTGCTGCCTGTGTAGAGCATCCCAAATCATTTCAACTTGATACTCGCGATCCCAAATCATTTCAAATTGATGCTAGGAAGTCTCTGTACGAGTTGGGTGCTATCTGAAATTCAGATATGGTAATGTGGCCGTTTTATTTTCCATCATGTGCAAGCGGCAGACTGATCAGAACAGAATGACTTCAGCTTTTTACTTCTGGTGATTGTATTTAGGCTTCAAAATTCAAAGTTGTGTTCATCTGTGAAGATTATGTTGATTAATAAAACATGTAAAAATCATAAACCTTTGTTGGTCGTAGAGCTTATTTTCTGCAATATTCCAAAAGCCGATGCAAAATTCTGTTGGGTTTGTTTTGAGGATGATGAGAACTTCTGGTTTGGCCTACAAAAATACATCATCCCTGTATAGGAACTCTATAGGAACAATTTCAGTAGAGCTCTTTCGAGATTAAATTGCCACGAGTGATTTCACAGTTTCACATGATTTGTCCCACTAACATAATAGGGTATAGCATAATATATGTAGCCTGGATGCCAGCCGAACTCAGCCCCGCCCACAACATTTGAGCTTGGGTAGTTCGGTCTGGACTTGATCCATAGAGGAGTAATTATGCCAGAACAGAAACTGTTCAGACCAATGAAATTGTCAGGGCGGGCTTTAGGCGATGATGAGCAGATGATAAACTGTAACATAATCATCAATGTCATTAAAGGCGCTTTGGGTTGAATTTGTTCTAATCCTAAATGGAGAGCTTGTTCATATATGCATTCACCTTCACTATTTCTCTCAGAAATGATGATCGTGTTGGTAAGTACCCTGTGTATCCCGAAAATCTTTTTTTAGAACACCGGCAAAGACGCAAAATTCGTTTACACTCATCTTTTTCTTCTAATGCTTATTCCAGCCTGCATGCCAGACAGGGTTGCCAAGTCTTTACAACAAAACCTGCAAACTTCTAGCCGGAAAAAAATGGCTTTTAGGGGGTAAAATGTGTGTTATTTTGGCAAGGTTGCCTGCTAAAATCTGCATTCCTGGGTCTATACATCACATTATTGAGGTCTTCTCAACCCGCAGACAGAAAACAACCCGCGGAAAAAACGCAGACTACACAGTGCAGTTGAGTTCTGTTGACACTTGAAAACTATTTGACAACTTGTTATGCGTCACTCCGTTGCTCTGATTGGTTGTAGGTCTATCCAATTGAGGTCTTTCCTGGTTCGGTTAAAACCCGGCCCATAATTACAGCCCAATGGAGCAGAATCAGACTGACTTGAATTGCGTATGACGACGTCCGGCTATAATATGAAACACTGTGTCAAAATTTGTTGGCACACCGAATTTGACTTATGCATTGATAATCCGTCATCTTGTTCATGATACAATGCATTATGCACTGCTGCAATATAATATTTTGCAATAAAATCATGTATGCTTATGCATGAGTTTTAGAAGGCAGCCTCCCATGTAGACATCAGACAAGGTAGGTCAGCAGGTTTTGAGACAGAGCCAATGGCATCTACACTCTGGCCCCCGTCCCGCTGTCTGCACGTTCTCCTCTATCACACCAGTGATGTACAGCGATGACTCCTCAACATCTCTAGCTCTGCTCATCCATGACCGCCATTTTGATCTGTCTCACGCTCTCTTCCCCCCCGGAGGAGTCTGGGATGTGACCTTCAGTGTAGGTTCTGGCTGCACTGGCCCCTGCTGATTGCTCTGTCACGGAAAACTAATTGCCGGAGGCATCACCGAAGCGCAGGGCACGAGGTAGCATACGGGCATCTGCAAAATTACACACCTGATGCTCCGCGCACTTGCACACACACACACGCGTGTGCACACGCGCGCACACACACACACACACAGATGCGCACACACGCACACTAAACACAAACACAAGTAATGTCTCAACAGAACACTGTCAGTGTCTACACTGCACAAAACATTTCTTTCTTAGTATATTTGTCTCTAATTCCATTCTGAAATCAATTACATGTACTTGAGAGCAAATGATCTCTCAGTGGTGTAAGAAAAATGATCTTTTTCCCCCTTTAAAATGTGTTTATTTTTTTTGACCCTAATGTTTAGTCTTACTACACTTACAAGCATACTCACTATGAAATAAGAAAAAGGGGGTCAGAAAAAATAAACTTAATTGAAACCAAGGACCCACTGGAAGACTATTGTTCTCACTTTATTTTGATGCATTTTTCAGAAAACAAGACATAATATCTTGCCATTTTGCTCCTTAAGTAAATGCATCTTAATTTCAAGAACAAACAAGACAAAAAGTACACGTTTTTTTGTTAGATTAGCACACCCTTCCTAAGCAAGCCGTGTGATTTGGGATATCGATCACATTTTTAGCACAAATAGTGCAGGATGAGGATTAATATAATTACAAGTTACAGTTAGTTAGAGGTTAGTTAAACGATAACTATGAGGAATTTTAATAGTGAGGACTGCCTTTAGCCTAGAAATCTAGACACATCCAAGCAGCAGCATATCGAATTAGCAGTGAGTAGTCTAGCAACTCTCAATAGCCTTCTTAGGTGGAAAAAAACAAACTCTGGTCAGGCCAATCACATCATGTATAGAGTCGGTGGGCGGGGCTTAATATAATGACAGCAGAGTTGCGTGCTACTTGTAAACAAAGAAGCTGGAGAACGGCTGCCTTTCGAATCGGCTTTGGCCGCAACTCTGGAAGACTTGGCGTTAAGCTTTTCTTTTAGAAAAGAACAAACAACCGGTACTGAAATCATTCTTAAGAAGGGAAGATGTGTTCGGAGTTTTGTCGACCGAATACGGTGAAAGTTGAATTATAAACTAGCTCCATTTCACGTTGCTCTTTTTGGTTGTAGTGCCATCTAATTGCGTGCAGAGGGAATTTGAAAGACAATTGTTTATCCCGCCCCTCTGATTGATCCCTGTCAATGGTGAATTCCCAGACCCAACTTCTTGATGTGGGTCTGGCTTGTCAGGCTTGACTCCCTTAGCAAACGGCATTATTTAAGGTCAGTAAGAAACGTGGCTTCTAAAATCAGCTCTATTGAAATGAGGCTGTGTCATGCTGCTGCCATCTGCCACGTCCTGCTTTATCTCAGCCAGCATGACTCAGACACACTCGGGTCAAAATGACCAGCTCACATAGATCCAGCATGGATCATGTGCTGTTTCACACTTATTGATGGAAATGTTGAGCAGAATGATTATTTTTTTCTTTCTTTTTTTATAAGTATTTTATGCTCACCAAGGTTGAATTTATTTGATAAAAAATATAGCACAAACAGTAATACTTTGAAATATTGTTACAATTTAAAATAACGGTTTTAATCTATTTTAAAATATAATTTGATGACAAAGCTTGATTTTCAGCATTTCTCCAGTCTTTAGTGTCAGATAAGCCAGAAATCATTCTAATAAGATGATCTGATTCTCAAGCACATTTCTCATTATTATCATCAATATAATTTTTTTCAGGATTCTCTGAAGAATACACAGTTCAAAAGACTGTTTATTTTAAATACAATATAATTTATTTTATAATTAATACAATATAATTCATTTATTGGGGCGGCAGTGGCTCAGTGGTTCATGTAGGTTGTCTACAAACCAGAAGGTTGGTGGTTCAATCCCTGGTTCCACCTGACCAAGTGTCGAAGTGTCCATGAGCAAGACACCTAACCCCAGCCGCTCCCGACGAGCTGGATGGCGCCTTACATGGCTGACATCGCTGTCGGTGTATGAATGGGTGAATGTGAGGCAAAAATGTAAAGCGCTTTGGATAAAAGCGCTATATAAATGCAGTCCATTTACCATTTGCAGTCCATTTTAAATACTTTATTTAAAATACATTTTGTGACATTACAAATGTCTTTACTGTGACTTGATCAATTTATTGTGTCCTTGCAGAGTAAAAAATAAAATCTGACTCTGAATAGCAGTGTACTGTACATTAAATATTTCTCAAATATTTCTAACTAAATGGTCACACTGAAGAAATATTTAAGTGTACCGCAAAAATAAAAAAAAATAAAAAATGTACAAGATGATTCAAAATGATAAGTTAAAAGCTTAAAAGAGATGGTGATTAAAATATACAGCAATACTAAAATGTACACTATCCTTATAGATGCAATTACCATATGGAGCTTTTAGCTGTGACAGTTCCAGGTTCTTCTAGCCCCCCGAGCTGTTTTACTTCAGTGCGTTTGGTCAAATTAAGATGAAAGCTTAAAACACTCCATTTTCAAAAGATTAGTGGAGATTTAGGCTTCTTTAGGATTCTACCAGAATCGGTGGATCAAGGCAAACCAGGATTTAATGTAGAGTAGTACAGTTTCAATAAAATTCAAGTATTCCACAAGCCATTGCTTAAACAGAAAATGTCTCATTTTAATTTCTAAAATGCCACTGCTTTAGCAATTAAGGCTAAACATGATCTAGCAAAAATCATTTACATTATGAATAAGAATCATTGAAGATCACCTCGCCACTACGTTGGAAATATTTAAAACTTGGGTATAAGATTAGGGTCCAATTCTTACTATTAACTACAACTTTTGCCTCAATAAACTCCTAATGACTGCTTATTAATAGTTAGCAAGGTATTGGGAAGGATTAATGTAGAATATGGTCATGCAGAATAAGGCATTAATATGTGATTTATAAGTAATGATAAACCGCCAATATCCCAAAAATATGCATGCTAATTAGGAAATTTGCATTTATTTTGAACAAAAACAGTTCACAAAAAGAGTACATACTTTTAGGGCGTGGTATAAATAGACAAATTAACGCAGCAATAGTGTTTGATTTGCCCTCACGAGGCTTACCTGCGTGTCTAGTTAATTTTCTAGTTTTTTTCCCAGTGTTTCTTTCTGTACTGTATATATAGTCCTCATTTTTAATTAGTCTTTGTCTGATCTCATCTCTATTGTGGTTGTTTTGATTCCCGTGTTTCTGATTCAAGAAGTGTAATTTTTATTCTGTTTAAGTTTAAATTAAAAGTTCCTACTTGCAAACAGATCCAGCTTTTATTTTCCGTCTTTGCGTCACTGCGTGACAGTTTGTTCATGTAAATGAATGAGGCAATTATATAGCGCTTTCATATGTATTACTGTACAACCAAAGCACTTTCCACTCAAAACAGGGGTCTCTCCTCATCCACCACCAACCATTAGTTCATTCTTCGTTAATTAATGCTTGATGATTAGTTCATTATGAGCAGCCACATTCTTAATTATAAAAAGGTTTTAATTTTTATCTGAAATGTGTCATTTTGATTTTTAATGGCATTGCAAATAACAATGTTTTAATTGTTATTTTTAAGGTTCAAAAGCTCTGATGATTAATTTGTGTTAGATTTTTTGTTATATAATCACAAAAAACAGCTGTTTTAACAGGAGTGTGTAGACTTTTTACATCCACTGTACATACAACCTGTTACATGTTCCACATAATCACAATGAACAACAGGCTATATTGGCGGGCTACTGTAAATTAAACCAACCTCTTATGAATGTTTAGTGCCATTTATTTATTATTTTTTTAAGTTCACCTCCTTTTGGTGACACATTAGTAGTACGAGTGTGTGTGTATGATTTTCTTACCAGTTGCTGTCCTTTGGGACCCCATCCAGCATACTGCAGTGCGGTATTCTGCACCTCATTAGGGTTCAGTTCCACTTTCTCTCTGTCATAAAACAAACCATTCTCAAAACAAGAATAGGATGACCACACACTGTAAAAAAAAAAAAGGTCACGTCCTGAAATTTATTAGTACAATCTTAGATGTTATTTCAACTTCGATTATGTTAAACTGACTTTAAAAAATTGTTACATCTTGTATAACTTAAAAAAAAGTGTAAGATTTCTTAACTTAGTTTGATGACTTAAAACAATGTAAAAACATATGTTGTCATAACTTATTGAACATATATTTTTTACAGTGTGTGTGGGGGGGGCATGTTTTTGTGACATATGAGGACACAAATGTGTATAATGACAGATATTACAAGGAGAGGGTGACTTATGAGGACATTGGCCATGTCCTCACTTTTCAAAATGCTTATAAATCATACAGGATTAGTTTTTTTTAGAAAGTAAAAATGCAGAATGTTTCCTGTGATGGGTAGGTTTAGGGGTAGGGGCAGTGTAAGGGGATAGAAAATATGGTTTGTACTGTATAAAAACCATTACGCCTATGGAATGTCCCCATATGTCACAAAAACAAATGTGTGTGTTTGTGTGTGTGTGTGTGTGTGTGTGTGTTTCTTTTGAACCACATTGTGATGTGACACCAGCATCTCTATGTATCAAGGCAGAGAGACTGTGTAAGTGTGTGTGAGAGCCGGATACTGAATGAGAAAGATGTGTGCGTGTACATGTTTAATCTGTTTGAAGTCTAATTTACCATAGTATACTACTACTACAATTATCATGATGTATTTCATTGGTCAAAATTGGAATTCTCTTGAGATGTTAAAGGGTATGAGCAATGAATAATTTAGATAAGGGGATACCCACTCTGAGGACAAATTATATTTGCACAGACACGACCAGCTCTGGGGAAACTGACACCGTTTTTTAGGAAACACACTAGGTGGCAGTGCTACCCACAATTCTCTACAATGGCTCTATCCTATCAAGCTCAGTGAGCTGAACCCTCATGACAGAGTTAGTGACAGTAGAAAATAAAACCAGTCAGAATGGTGAAAGGACTTACGGAGAATCAAGGCTGCAGATGATATAATGGGCCATGAAGGAATACTGATAAAGCTGTAGAACAAAGAGACCAGGCGAGATGTCTATAAGAAACATGATCGGTCACACGCTGTATCATCTTTTACAAAGAGATGTGATGCAATAGATAAGAGAACTTAGTAACAAAAGACAAGAGAATTTAAGTAACAAACACAGCTAGATTCTTCACATTATAAATCAGAATATGAAGCATTTACCGGCACAATATTGTAGGCCAACAGCACATATTTTAGATCAGGAGACACTTGGTATTTAGTCGGTTTGTAGGATCCCTAAAACCAAAGGCTCAAAAGTTAATTTAAGTACAAAACAGCTAAAAAGCTGCATATTTTTTTGTTAATCAAAGCAGTAAGAACCTGGCTGTGGAAACTCTCGAACATCTTATTCTTCACTAAAATCTTGGAGTTGTTTGTCAGCACGTTGAGCTTCACCACATCGCCCTCACGGGAACGGTACAGAATTTCAGTGTCTATGAAGGGGAAGAAGAGAAAAACATCTTATCTGTGACATACATAATATCCTATTAATGTACAGTCAACTGATCATTATCAAAAAATGAACCACAAGAGCGTGATAGCTGGCTGTACATTATTACAGTTTAGCTGCCATAAGGAGTGTGTACATATATAATTAATTAATACCATTTTAAACTTTCTATTCATAAACAAATCTTGAAAACAAAATTGCATAAAATATTCAGCAGCACAGCTGTTCTCAACTGTTGTGCTTATTATTATTAAGAAATGTTTCTTATGTACATATACATATTTGAATCAGACGAACAATAAGGTAAAGGTTGATGGATGGTTTCATTCTTGTGAGAAAGGAAAGCTACTTTTACTGTTGTGTTACTTACACAGC
The DNA here is from genome assembly GCF_024679245.1 of Pseudorasbora parva. NCBI lineage: Eukaryota > Metazoa > Chordata > Actinopteri > Cypriniformes > Gobionidae > Pseudorasbora > Pseudorasbora parva. The sequence goes on from NC_090180.1 coordinate 16,506,506, forward strand.
ACATTAAATAACCTTGGATTCATTTTTATAATGTATATAAATGTGTTCATTCATATATTTTGAATAGCCTTTAAAATCTTTTTACAGCTCATTTTAAAGCATTGGCTCATTTGCTTTAAGAGTTCCTGTTTTGCTAAGGCAACTGTGTTCTTTATTTATTCAGGTTGTAAATGTTATACCTACCCCGGTAAACAAGTCTGCTACAGACCTGAATGCAGATAGTGCCCGCCTTGATAAATAATACAGACGAGTGATCGCTTTTAAAAAGGCTTGACGCTGGGTTGTGGAGCATGTCAGAGGGAGAATAATGGGGCTGTTTCTCGGAGGTAAACACAGCCTTAAATCAACAAACGCATTTTCAGGAGCAGACAAAAAATGATTAATCAAAATGCAGATAAAAACATCTTTTGCATGGTTTACAAGGCACCTGGGTTGCACCTTTATAACACAAACAGGGACAAATAAATGACACCCCCGTTCTCCATCCTCCCAAAAATAGGTTGAAATTTCAGGCACAGAAAAATTATAATAGTAGCTAAAATAAGGTATTAACAAAAGCCTTAGCACTAGAGAGATAAACCAGAACAACCCCCAGTGAGAACTATCTATGACGAAAACATTATAGCAAGCATAAATGGTTGGTATAGCTTTTTATTCCTTTTTTTTAAGCTTAGTGTTAGTGTAAGCAATCTGTTGTTTTTTTGTTGTTTTTTCGTTTTTTTTTTCATGACAGAGCTTTTTTTTTTCCAGAACCCTTCACATATCTTAACAAAATAATAATACTTGCAAATAATATAATATATATGAAATAAAAGGCCACTTTTAAGAGAGTAAACTTTTGTACTGTGTTTGTACTATGTTTCTTAACACACTTTAAAAATGTACTTTGTAATAAATGTCAAATTAAAATTTGTATTTGTTTTAATAATCGTTTTCCACACTTTAAAGTACACTCATTGTAATGTGATGACTAATACATATAACTGCCATATGCTATTTAATTTAACATTAAATTAAATATTTTTTAAATTGTGCTAAATCAAAACTTTATTACAAATATGTAATTATAAATGTACTTAAATACATGACACGTTTCATTAGAAATTACATTAGAGTATATTTTACTATTAATGTTGGCTAGTAGCATTTGACAGTACACTTAAAACATATTTCGAAGACAATAGAAATAAAAATTATCATTAAAATTATAATTATGAAAAAGTACATATAAAGATGTACTTAAGTCCTCCTTAAGTGGGTCAAAAGAACTCTTTGGTTCAACTATTTGCATTACAAATTTAAAGTATAATATTCTCATTTAATGGTTAATAACGTGCAATTATTCAATTATCCAAAACATTATTCAGTTAAGTATATTCTTTTAAAAGACATGAATAAGTACTATTTTTAAAAGTATGCTTCTTCTTAAAAGTGAACTTCATTTTCCTGTCAATATAGAAATATACTACATTGAAACTTGCTCTTGCATCTATAGATCAGTAATATAAATGGCAAATATTATATTGTTTAACCTTTTCAAAAGCTGTATAAATGCAGTGGTTAGATTTTGTTCAGTGAAGTTTTAAAAACTAATAATGTATGCTACTTGATGTCTTCTAAAGCTGTACAATGGCAACATATAATGCAAATGTAAGCAATGGAAATAAAAAGAGAGATTATGTTGCAGTGCATATAAATAGGTCATACTAAAATGATAACGGACAGTGAATTTGTGGATGGAAAAATACTATTAAAAAAAAGAGAAACCATGCAAATGTTGTTGAGGATTACGCGACATGCTAATGCAGATCAATCTGCCAAAGATAACAGTCATGCTAATAATAAATTACAATGAGAAAGATGCCATTTTTGAGAGTTTGGGGAACAAGTGGAGTCTTAGGGGAAGGGGATTTGCCAGTTTTGTGAGGTCATGCCAACCTCTGCTCTCATGGTTAATTAGCTTGACCCATCTGTTGTACAGCCTTCAACAGCCAACTTTTATAACAATCTGTCCTTTTGGAAAATTATAAATTATATGCACTTGCTGTTACTTTTTTAATTCTTACTAAAGTTTTTCACTCAGAAATACAATAAATAAGCAAATAAACAAAACCACAAGTAACATTGAATTTAACATAAATTTTTTAATTGAAACTGTAATTTTATTTTATTTATTTATTTATTGGTGGTGGGGGGGGGGGTTGACAATTTACGTGTTACAACTAACTATAGACCTTAGTAGACTGTTAGGTTACGGTTCACGTTAGAATAAAAGGTTGACATGTAGTTGCAAAGTTACTTATAGTTATTAGAATGTCTGTTAGGGAGCATTAATATAAACTGCCCCCAGTTTATATTAGTTGGCACGTAGTTGTTCTGAAGTTCCCATTCAGTTGGTCACTTCTGACGCCATGTTGAACACCGAGGATCATGCTAGCGAGATCTAGTTTGAGTGTAACTAAACGAGGCAATGCGCATTGGCATGCAATGATTGCCCCAGCTGCTCATGCCACGGAGTGCGGGTATAAATGAGGCACAGGTACTTGCATCAAATCAGCTTTTTGCTTTATTTCCCCAGTCTGTGTCACCGCGTCTATCCCCGTGTGCTTCAGCACCACGGAGAGCAGTTTCTCTAGAAGAGCTACTAAAGACCATGTCCAGTTGATGCTGTACTGCCTGAACATGGTTCAAGGCAGGACGACAGTCCCAATGAAATAAAATCAGAGGCTCCTGGGGCATATGGCAGCAACAACACCACTCAGTCTGCTTCATATGAGACCACTTCAGCATTGGGCTTCACGGTAAGTCCCGAGATGGACATGGCAGCGCGGCACTCACCGACAGAGTACCACCTTCAGGCCGTGGCCAAACCCCTTGTTCCTTCAGGCCGGAGATCCCTTGGAACAGGTGTCCAGGCATGCTGTAACTTTCACAGAAGTCTCTGCCATGGGCTCAGGGGCCACGTACAACAGGCATGCAGTGTCAGGTGTTTGGATGAGAAGTGGAGGTTCGAGGTGACTAACTCCAAGAGGTAGTTAACACCATTACTTCGGCACGAAAATCGTCTATGATGTGTGGTGTTCTCGCCCGAAAAGACCCCCAAAGATGTTCAATCACATCTGTGCTTTCCTTCCTTCTGGAGCATAGGCCGTCGTCCTCTACCCTCAAGGTCTATGTTGCTGCAATATCTGCTTATCTTGACCACGTACAAGGTAAGATGGTTGGGAAGCACAACCTGGTTGACAGGTTTCTCAGGGGGTTGAGACGGTTAAATACTCCTCTATACCCTCTTGGGATCTTACTCTAGTGCTCTGAATAGAAGGCCCGATTTGAGCCTCTGCAGTTGGTAGAGCTAAAGATTCTGTCTTTAAAGATCTGGTGGTGATGCTGGCTGAACTGGCCTCCTGCAGCCATTTTCGGTCTATGAATCCTAGAGTTGGGCTTTGTCCATCACGGAGGTCAGCAGAAGGGAAAGGCTGTCTCGAAGCAGAGGATGGCCCACTGGATAGTGAATCCTCATCACCTTGGCTTACCATTACCTTGACTTATCCGCTCAGGGTGTGAGCACACTCTACTAGAAGTGTTGCATCCTCCTGGGCGCTGGCACGTGGTGCCTCGCTGTCAGACATCTGTATAGCTGTGGGCAGGGCAACACCCAACACGTTCACTAGATTCTATAGCCTACGTGTAGAGCCGGTTTCCTCCTATGTTCTCACCTCAAATGGTTAGAAGCACTTAGAGGCCCATGCTCTTGCCGGCTTGCTGCGCTATGGTGCTTATATTCTCCAGAAAACTATGTTGAATCCTTCATCACCCTTAGTACCGGATATGGCAGAGCATCTGGCATCAGGCCCTTTGCCACTTAATCCTTGAGAACAAATACTGGGCTGGGGTAATATGAGTGACCCTGCGGGGATCTCATATATTTTTTCCCATGGTAACTCCTAAACGGAAGCCTGTATCTTTCCCTTGGGATCACCAGACAATGTGGCTGGTAACTTTCTAACGATTAATTCAAATGGATTTATAACGATTCATTCAAATGGATGAATCATTCAAGAAGGTGGCGTTTATGAATAGTTAATTAAATCTTTGATTCAACTGATTCATTCAAACTCTGAATTGCTCAGTGACACGCTGTTGCTGTGAGATGCATTATGGTTCTGCAATGCAGTGAAATATTTCCTTTGTTTGGAAATATTTTTGCTGCTGAAATATAACAATAACACTCAATATTGCATCTAAAATGTAAGTGACTTAATGTTAATAATTTTTATGGAACTGTCATATGTCATCAGTGTCATTTTCAGTCATGATGGTATTCAGGAAAACTGCACTCTTTGTTCTGTCATGTTGCTTAACTGTAGGCTATCATATGTTGTTATAAATATAAAAACTCCACAATTTGTAACAAATTTTAACCATGTATGTTAACTGAGTTTCTTTGTATGATCAGCGCTCATTTGTTGTGATTTCTCCTCGATAGGCTGCACGAGCGTCAACAGTGCAACTTTTTTACCGTCAGTTTATAATACATTATATAGCCTAGGCTATTATTATCCACTATCAATCGCTACTTACACTAAATGAATGCAGAATCATTCTTGCATTTTGGTGATTCCATAGTTATTTTTTGACGTTTTTATCAGGATCAAGCAAATAAAATTCACTTGCTCTTGAAAAAATCCACGTCCGGTGTCGGCAAACTGCGCGCAGCCAATGGGCGTATGAAACATCATTGCGTAGCATTACGGCACCGTGTTTATGCGAAATGTAGGAAGTGCTGCCAGGGGGATAAATGACCGAGAACAGAGCCTTATTTATCATGCATGCCTCATGCATCACCGGCCAAACTGGCTAGTACGTTTTTATTAATACCCGCCAAATTGAATTTCAACCCGCATTTGGCGGGTTGGCGGGCATTAATTTAAAACCCTGTATATAATCCTCATTTCCTGAAGGAGGGAAATTAGACGCCACATCCTGTCACTATGTCCTTTGTACCCTGCTGGGGTGCCATCACCTACTCGGTAAATAATGATAAATGTAAATGTAAATAACTGATTTTGTCGGTCTCTGACGTGGTGTCTCCATTCCCTTCTTCAGGGAACCAGGGTTACATACATAACAGAGATGTTACTTATAGCTAGAATGTCTAAAGTGGACCATCAATATAAATTTTTAAGTTTTTTTATATATATTTTTTACAGTGTACAGAACTGCATACCAGCTAAAAACTGCAAATATAAAGATTGTGTACCTGGTCAAAAACATCAAGTAATTACAACGAACAAACCATTTATACCAGCATGTAACATTGAGTGATCATAAATAACTAATTTGAACCAGCTGACAACTATGCACAAACTTGGATCAGCGGGAAATGTGTTTGCAAGTTGATGTACATTTTTCATCGCTGTAAATGAATATATAGCCCTATCCAAGTCTTACAGTCAATAAAAGGCAATAAAGTTACTCTCTGCAGTCATATGTTTTGAGTGTATTGTGAAAACACAAAGCCTCTAAACCAACTTGAAAGAATTCAAGGCCAAACAAAGAAAGAATATGCAATGCAGGGTAAGAATATATATCCACACCTGTCCATATTAAATGGGGATTTTCATCTGAAGTACTACAGAGATTGCATTCGATCAGGATGAGTAGAGTAAGCTTTAGATGCAGATTCTGATGCAATTTCTGTCTGTTGTTATGAGATGACTGCATACACCCACAGCTCTAGCAGCCGAACGAGAGGGAGTGAAACTCAACTGCCACTCACCGCTAAGCCATGTTGCCTCAGGGTCGTGTGCCTGGAGCTTTCCATTGAAGATGTCCTCAATTGTGACTTTCTTTTTGGAGGCCAGACTGTCATCCTCATCTGTGAGCAGAAGATGTAGACAATATATATAAAAAACAGTCTAGAAAAGCAAACAAACTGTTGGAAAAAGTTTAAAACTTTAAAATTCTTGAAAGGTTATGGTTTGAAGGTTACACACAGGCTTTATACAGACAAATGAAAATTCTTTCCAATGTAAAAAAACAAACCAAAAAAACAATCATCTTTGATCATACTTTAAAGAAATACACTTATTTGGATGTATTGACTAAATTACTAAAGGACATGTAAAGTGCTTGATTAGAATTTTAACTTTAGTGAGTTATTCAATGTTATATTTTAAATTAATATATTTTAACTGTATTAAAATTTCAAATTTATCATTCTGTGATAGTTGATTGTAGAAAGGAATAAAAGTTGAGCCAGGATCTATTTGCAGCAGTCACTTTATTAAACAATAAACCAAAAACACACACACAAACACACATGTCTGGTTCACCATCTTTGTGGGGACTCTCCATAGACGTAATGATTTTATACCATACAAACTGTACCCCTACCCCTAAACCTAGCCATCACAGGAAACATTCTGCATTTTAACTTTCTCAAAAAACTTCATCCTGTATGATTTATAAGCCTTTTGAAAAGTGGGGACCACTGGCTGGTCACCACAATGTAGGTAATCTCAGGTTTTACTATTCGTATGGGGACATTTGGTCCCCGCAATGTAATATAAACAAGGACACACAAACAGGAGCACATGAGAATACTGGAACACAGAAGAACAACTCACTAAAATTAAATGAGAACTGACAAATGACAACTCAAACTGAGGGTTTTATATATACATAAAGCCAAACAGCTAATTAATAAAGAACAAGCTAACAATGAGTGAGTATCCATGACAACAAATGAAAACATGCTGAGAGACCATAGAATCAATAAAGGAAACACATGAAACAAAGAGTTACTAAAAGTCCATGGATAATGAAGCGATTAAGAAACATGTAGCTGGGCAGAACCTGTGGTGGCAAAGGAGACTTAGAGCTAGGGCTGGGTGGTATATCAAGTTTGTATGATATATTTTTTAGAAACAATATGGAATGAGGCAATACTGTTTATATCTATATACAGTAGATCAATACGAGCCCATCTGTAAAACGTCGGAGTATGCAGTGAGCTGATGAAGGGAAAGTGCATTATACAACTTGTCTTTAACATGACACATGTTTTATATTAAGGGCTTCAAAATAACTGGTAAGATATAAATAACACGTATAGTTTAAAGCAGTCTGCCCTGTCAGATGCTCTGAGGGATAGTCTTGAGCTGATGTACAGATAAATACTGTAAAATAGTGTTCAATGCGCTTAAAATGTGGTGCTTTCCTCAATGCATAACTTACATTTCACAGTTATATTCTCCATTTGTAAATATACAAGTCATGCAAATATGTCCATTTTACTGTCTGGAGAGGATGAGCTTTCTGCATGTGAATCTCCGCTAAAATTCAGTCTTCTGTGAATGAGCACCGCCGGCAAACAGATGGAGCGTGCTTGAATAGGAACGCAATAATTCTGACTAAAGTATACATATTTCTAAAATATTTGTTGTTGGACAATAAAGGTTTCATTTGTAGAATTTTAAACCTACAAGTAAGTATATTTTTTTTATGAAAGTGACCATTATAATGAGGTTATCAAATGTAGGCTAATATGCTTTTGTTTTTATTTTAATTTTTAGATTAGTGAACTATTAATTTCGTTTTTAGATTGTATTGTTACAATGTTAGAATGTACTGTGATGTGAACCCCCTTTTTGCACATAATATATTGCATAGCCTACATCACATTCACTGTATTTGTTTATAGCCTTCAATATCAACATTGTTTTTAGGACATCATTGGGGAGGATGAGAAATAAAATGAATTATTATAAAAATAAATACTGTTTTACTTAAAAAATTTGAAAATACTGGGATCTATACCATGTAACAATTTAACCAAAGAAGACTTGGAGCTGGGCGGGACCAGGGGTGACAAAGGAGATTTAGAGCTAGGTGGGACCAGGGTCAATGAATGAGACTTGGAACTAGACTGGACAAGTCTGACTGGAGACTTTTAGATATACATGGGGGTGATTGAGGAGAGACTCCTGATAAAGCTCTCTATAAATGCTTCATTCATGCCATAATCCAAATTAACATACCAACTAGTGGCGACTGAGGTCAGATCACCCTGGCCCTATCTGACAGGGCACACTTTATGTACACTTGTGGTCTTGTAGAGTTACAATTGCTGCCGTGTACGCATGCCCATTAAGTCTACTCTACAAGGTAGGGTCCCATTTGTCATTTTGGCTTTCAGGTTTCAGAAGGCTACCGATGATCTTCTACCCGACAGTCCAAAAGACATTACATCACACTAGTATGGATTTGGCGGAAGATTAGGGTACCATTTGAGATTGGGCCACCTCAGTGGCAGGAGTATGGCGGGGCTCCATTCCATCTAACTAAACTAACACTTTAGGATGGATGTTGTTCCTAGCTCTCAAACTTGGTCAAACTCTGCGATCAGCTCGGGCTCCATGAAAAATTTGGCTTCTGGTGTAAGCTCTGGCTCTAGCTTTGTGGTAGGCACGAGCATAAAGTCATTAGGGGTGTGACTGTAGGCTGCAAGGGGCTCTGGGTCCACAAGGTCCACTACAGGACTAGAGGATGTCTGGGCTAGAATGGGTACAGAGAGGGTTTAGCTGGTGTCCTTTTGAAACTTCTTCACTGTCAGGGAGGATCCAGTCATCCACAATACATATTAGATGTACTGGAGTAAAGCACAGCTAGTACTACCTATAGGCATCAGTTGGAGGAGGTGAACATCAAGCCCACTCCAAAAGCACGTCTTTAACGTTACCTCAGTCTAGTGAACCTGATAGTCAAGTTCAATAAAGAGCACTCCCTTGATAAAAGGACAATATTTGGTCCTCTGGGTAAAGTGGAACTGCTACTAGATCCATTTTTGGGAGGTTATATATACACAGGGGTATATATACACAGAGAGAAACCAAACAGCTGAATAAGGAACAGGTGAATCAAAACAATCAGACAACGAGTATCTACGACAACGAATGAATATATCCTGAGAAACCACAGAAACAAAAAGAGAAATGGGAAACAAAGTTACGAACTAAAGTCCATGGAAAACTAAACGAATCAAACTGAAAATTAGAATATGTAGTTGCAAATATATTTAATTACATGACATATAAGTTTGAACAGAAATAACATTATACTTTATTTTAGTTTAACACATGTTTGTCAGTGCATTTTGAAGTACACTTTTTGCATTTAATATAAATTAAAATTTTATCTAATTGCAATTAACATACAAATAAGTGTATTAACATACAAAACATTACATATAGTTTGCACTTAAGTATTTTCTGAAGTATATTTAAATATTTGTCTGTAATACTCTTTTAAAAAAGTTCACAAGGGAACATATCTTCATAGATGGATAGATTGTATTGTTCAAACTTTTAAAATAACTCCAGAATTTCAGGTCCCGCAAGACCACAAAAACTTTCTCAATGTATGCATAGCTCCCAACATATTGTCTGGATTCTTGTCCCGTGAGATCTGGCTTCAGCAAACAACTCCCTCGCTAGTCTACAGGGCCACGGCCAATTATTGGAGCTAAAATGAGATGGAGTGAGAGACTGGGGATCCCTAGTGTGTCTCATTCTATTTAGAGTTCTATTGATCCACACACAGTGATCTAATCAGCCAGAGGTTTTTTGTTTTTGTTTTTTAGACGACTACGCTCACCCATATTGTTTTTTTTCTCCCTACCTAACAAGTATCCATTTAGACGGAGTTTAAAACTTTGCAACTGAACTCAAGGAGCAGAAGAAAGGCAAAGTGGAATGACATTTAATTTCCTTATACAACACACTGAATACATATATTCATGATCTTGTTGTAACTCATAAGTTAAACAAAAACTATGAAAAACACTTTCAGTAAAAAAAAATGAAGCTGAATTAAAATAAAATAAAGGTAACACTTTAGTTTAGGGTTCAATTCTATTAACTTGCTTATTAGCATGCACATTAGTAGGAAATTGGCTGTTTATTTAGTCCTTATAAAGCACACATTAATTAATGCCTTATTCTGCTTGACCATATTCTACATCCCTTAATCCTACCCCATACATAAATGTAAAAACTACCTTACTAATATTAATGAGCAGTACTTAAGAGTTTTGAGGCAAAAGTCATAGTTAATAGTTAGTTAAGAGTGAGAATTGGACCCTAAACTAAAGTGTGACCAAAATAAAATAGAAATATTAGATGGAAAAATGTGAAGATTAGATATGCTGCCGGGCATCTAGGCACCTCTGCCCCTTGATCGCTCCGGCTCAATTTCAGCCCTCTCAATTTCTGCTGCCATCTTCGAGGGTCATCTCTTTTGCAGCTGCCTGATTTATCAAAGTCCTTTTGCTCCATCCATGCCGTCCTCGTCTCCCATCATACCCATGGTGATCCTCTACAGTATTTCTCCATGGCTCCTCCCTCCATCAAAGCCGTCATGGGGCAGTCCCCTCGTAATGGCCTGGATGAACAGCCATCATCCTCTGCTAAAGGTCATCCATTGGCTCTCTCCACCTTCATCACAACCTCTGTCTGTGCCGAACCTTCACCAAAACTCAGTGTCTGGTGTCGTGTTGTCAATGTTATGTTGTGTTTCTTCGTTCTCTTGGATTTACCAGTAGATACTATTAAAGCCTGTTTGAGCTCTAAACCTTCATCTTTGTGCATTTTATACAACACAGTTGTGACACTGACGTAGAGGGATAGTTCAACCAAAAATTAAAATGTGATGTTTATCTTCTTACCCTTAGTGCATCCAAAATGTAGGTGTGTTTGTTTCTTTAGTAGAACACAAATGAGATTTTTAACTCCAACCGTTGGTGTGTGCCAGTCATATAATGCATGTGAATAGGTAACAATTCTATGAGGGGAAAACAAACAAACAAAAAAACATGCTTAGACAACATGCACAAAAACCCTGCTGCTTTTGACGACATATATATATATATATATATATATATATATATATATATATATATATATATATATATATATATATATATATATATATATATATATATATATATATATATATATATATATATATATATATATATATATATATACACAATTTAAAATAAATTGTATATATATATAATACTATATATATATATATATATATATATATATATATATATATATATATATATATATATATATATATATATATATATATATATATATATATATATATATATATACACAATTTAAAACAACAAATTACAATTTAAAATAACACCAATTATTTTAAATTGTAATATCACCATATAATTTTTTCTTCTTCTGTATTTTTGATCAAATAAATGCAGGCTTGATGAGCAGAAGAAACATCTTTCAAAAACATTACAAATAGTAATGTGTCCAAACTTTTGGCCTGTACTGTATATATCTATGATCGCGCCAGTTTGCTCTTATAAGACAGAAGTAATAGCGGATGGGAAAACTAGATGAGTTTTGTCGGGATCTGAGGTAAAAGAATAACATAAATAGTGTTCGTTTTTTTCACAGAAACTGATCGGGTCAGTCAAATCAATGTGTCATCACAAGCAGCAGGGTTTTTGTGCATGTTGTCTAAGCATGTTTTTTTGTTTGTATGTTTTCCTCTCATAGAATTGTAACCTTCGCCCCATTATATGACTGGCACACAGCAATGGTTGGAGTTAAAAATCTTCATTTGTGTTCTACTGAAGAAACAAAGACACCTACATGTTGGATGCACTGGGGGTAAGCAGATAAACATCACATTTTCATTTTTGGGTGAACTAACCCTTTCAGCTTATTTGCTTTGGTTTTTATGGGCCTCTTTTAAATATCTTTCTGCGAGCACCACTCAAGAAATCGCCTCCCCCTCAATTAGGGGAGTTAAAAATTAGTTCACTAATTTCTTGAGGCTACTCCCAATTTAGGCTCCAACAATTGATCCGTGTTTGCATACATACTCTATCACTGGTGTTTGAAGAAGAAAAAAGTACTTAAATGAACTCTGGGGAAAGACGTTGGCCCACTTTCCTTTTGATGAAATACAGTCATAATTATAAATGCTATACCAATTACCCTGGAAAATCACCATAATTGAACCAGCAACTTTGAGGAATATTTTGGCAGCAGCAGCTGCTTGGCATCTGCTTTCTCTTCTGCTTTAGCAAAACTATTTGATACTAGGAAAAAAATAATTCCATCTAAACAATACCAGAATATTAACACCAGAATACCAGAAGTTAAATTACTCAAATCCAGTCACCCGGAGGAAAATTAACACTCATGGGTTGTTCAATCATTGGAGATTTCTCATTTATGTTATGTTTTATGTATCAGCTTTATCTCAGATGATTCTCAAAAAAACAAAAACAGAATTAAATGGGACAATTGTTGACATATATGAAGAGTTCAGAGCTATAAAATGTGTATAAAATGTGTAAAAATCGGAGCACAGTTTGTGTCCGTGTTGAAATTTCTTCTGAAACTCTATAAGCAGCAGTTCTCAATTTATTTTTAACTCCAACGCCCTGTATTGTCCAAGAAAATATCCAAAGTCCCCCAAAATATTTCTGGTACTGTAATGAGAAAGCTGCTCATTTACAAACTTTTTTTTATTTATTTACAGAAACTACTAGTAGTAATATAGTCATATAATTAAATAACATATAAATACAGCTTGAACTTTGCAAACTTTTGCCACATTTCAGGCTTCAAACATAATGATATGAAACTAATTTTTTGTGAAGAATCAACAACAAGTGGGACACAATATGAAGTGGAACGAAATGTATTGGATATTTCAAACTTTTTTAACAAATCAAAAACTGAAAAATTGGGCGTGCAAAATTATTCGGCCCCCTTAAGTTAATCCTTTGTAGTGCCACCTTTTGCTGCGATTACAGCCTTAAGTCGCTTGGGGTATGTCTCTATCAGTTTTGCACATCAAGAAACTGAAATTTTTGCCCATTCCTCCTTGCAGAACAGCTCGAACTCAGTGAGGTTGGATGGAGAGCGTTTGTGAACAGCAGTTTTCAGTTCTTTCCACAGATTCTCGATTGGATTTAGGTCTGGACTTTGACTTGGCCATTCTAACACCTGGATATGTTTATTTTTGAACCATTCCATTGTAGATTTTGCTTTATGTTTTAGATCATTGTCTTGTTGGAAGACAAATCTCCATCCCAGTCTCAGGTCTTTTGCAGACTCCATCAGGTTTTCTTCCAGAATGGTCCATCCATCTTCCCATCAATTTTAACCATCTTCCCTGTCTCTGCTGAAGAAAAGCAGGCCCAAACCATGATGCTGCCACCACCATGTTAGACAGTGGGGATGGTGTGTTCAGGATGATGAGCTGTGTTGCTTTTACGCCAAACATAATGTTTTGCATTGTTGCCAAAAAGTTCAATTTTGGTTTCATCTGACCAGAGCACCTTCTTCCACGTTTGGTGTGTCTTGCAGGTGGCTTGTGGCAAACTTTAAACAACACTTTTTATGGATATCTTTAAGAAATGGCTTTCTTCTTGCCACTCTTCCATAAAGGCCAGATTTGTGCAGTATATGACTGATTGTTGTCCTATGGACAGAATCTCTCACCTCAGCTGTAGATCTCTGCAGTTCATCCAGAGTGATCATAGGCCTCTTGGCTGCATCTCTGATCAGTCTTCTCCTTGTATGAGCTGAAAGTTTAGAGGGACGGCCAGGTCTTGGTAGATTTGCAGCGGTCTGATACTCCTTCCATTTCAATATTATCGCTTGCACAGTGCTCCTTGGGATGTTTAAAGCTTGGGAAATCTTTTTGTATCCAAATCCGGCTTTAAACTTCTCCAAAACAGTATCTCGGACCTGCCTGGTGTGTTCCTTGTTCTTCATGATGCTCTCTGCGCGGACCTCTGAGACTATCACAGTTCAGGTGCATTTATACGGAGACTTGATTACACACAGGTGGATTCTATTTATCATCATTAGTCATTTAGGTCAACATTGGATCATTCAGAGATCCTCACTGAACTTCTGGAGAGAGTTTGCTGCACTGAAAGTAAAGGGGCTGAATAATTTTGCTCACCCAATTTTTAAATTTTTGATTTGTTAAAAGTTTGAAATATCCAATAAATTTCATTCCAATTCATGATTGTGTCCCACTTGTTGTTGATTCTTCACAAAAAATTACAGTTTTATATCTTTATGTTTGAAGCCTGAAATGTCGCAAAAGTTCACAAAGTTCAAGGGGGCCGAATACTTTTGCAAGGCACTGTACTTCATATAGTTCCATAATCCATACATTTCAGGGTTTACCCCTTTTTATTTCCAATAAATCACTTTTCTAGACTTTCTAGGTTTCTGAAATCTACATGTAGCCCCTTTAAGCAAAGGTTCCCATTTGCTTAGAAATGTTAAAGAATTATTGTGTTTTTTCTTGAATAGGGGATGTAAAAAGGATGCCAAACAACACGGCCTGGTTTCACAAACGAGGGTTTAGATTAATCCAGGGTTAGAGTTACTGGTGTGCATCTTGAGAAAAAAAATGGCACTGACATATCTTAAGATATGCCAGGGTAAGTTCGACTTGTAATGTTGTATCAATTGTTGCATTATTACAGCCCTTACTTGGTGTAAGTAGAATGACGGACGTGACGATCAGAGAGCAGATGACCAGGATGACCAGCAGGGCGATGGCGATTCCTTTCCAGTTCCTCTGCTGAGGGCTACTCCCAACCAGCTCCTGTCAAACACAAGCATAGACATTTAATGTCTATCTATAAGCCAAGGATCATGTGACACTTGAACAATTTTAGCTCTGATCGTAGGAATAAATTAGACATTGAAAAAAAAAAGTTAAATAGAATTTTTTCTGGATGCATGTTTGGGGGGGCTTGAAAATATTATTTTCTCTACAAAAGGGGGGCCCGGCAGAAAAGTTTGGGAACCATTGAGCTAGTCATTAGGCCAGAGCAGCATTAGCGCTGGGATGTCTGGTGGAGCCCCATAATCAGGGGAGCAGGAGGGATTTTAATTGCCCAGGACAGCTTCCTGTCTGGCTTGGAACCACCAGGGAACTCTGAACTGTACTAGTCTATTTCAAGAGCAGAGTAAGCCTAGGGATTGAGCTGAACAAATAAAAGAGGAGAGGAACAATTATCCACTAATGTTTGGAAGCCCTTTAAAAAAATAAAAAATAAACAACCACAGATTGGCTTAAGAACAAAATGTGTATAACAGCTAGTCTTTTTTCTGATTGGATGAGCTGAGTGAGATGTTGACTAATGCCGCCTTCACGTGCTATCAGAAGTCGTGATTATGAGCTCATCACATTCAAATTTTGAAATGAGGGCGTTCATGTGCAATTTTTACCTAGGAAACTCGTATTTACGATAATTCCGAGAGCATGTGAAGGCAGCATAAAAACACACCTGTATTAATTTACCATGTTGTTGCTTGGCAAATCATAAACAGCCAACAATTTGACCAATGAAATACATTTTGATCAATAATTCTAATAAATAAATAAAAATTATAACTTGTGTCAGCCAAATATATTAGTATTTCTTATGTTATATGTATGTATATTCAGTACAAATCTTACATTTTGATGTAATATTCCTTAAAGGTGCACTATGCAGCTTTTGTCCACTGGAGGGCGCCTATGCAAAACAAATGCGTAGTTTGATGACGCAAAGTGTGAGCGCAGCATCTTGGGAGATGTGGTCTTCTCATCACAGCCGGTGAAAAATAGGACTCGGGCAGAAATCACGTTCATGCATGCGGTTATTAACGTTACTGTAGTCTAAAGCAGAGCAGGACCGAGTGTTATGGACCTGAGCAAAGCTGCTGGAGCGATTGTTAAACAAATACCCGCCTTGCGAATACCGGGACTTTTATTATGACGGGACGGGACTCATTTGCTGGGCGCCTGCACAGATCCGCTCTTCCGGTTATGATTTTGAGGTAATGGAGCTTTGTTTATCATATTAGATACATTTAAGTGTGTTTAAAACGATGTTATGACGTTACTCCGTGCGTTCAGTTGTTCACACTGCTAAGAGTAAAGCGCTCCTGCCAAATAAAAGCCGAAACCGAGGGTAACGCAGATATGACGCAATTGACAGGCGACTCTCTCAAATGCAATGCTGCAACGTCCCTGTCCTTAGTTAAAATAGCAATTTTCTCACAATTTACAAATAGTTGGAAACATCTGGGATATTGTAGGTACTCAACTAAACAAAATATATAACACTGGCCTAGTGGTTTTTGGATATTTTACTGCAAAAATACTACATAGTTCACCTTTAAGACCAAAAGCATCCGTACAATGTAAAAAACATTTATTTACTGATTTATCTCAAATGTCATATAACTTTGAAAAAGATCATTATATCAATACATTCTCTTTATTTATAAGTCAAGATGTTACTTAATGCGCGACTGTGCTGTCTCAAGACAGACAACATTTCTAACCGGCATTCACTTCTTCAAGCGAGCCGCTGATCGGTCAGTGCAGCATTGCATGAAGTCAAACAAGTCTTTTGTGTTTGCCAAGTGCTCATCGTGGCCTGTCTCCCTGTTTCCCACTACCATGCCCCCTTGTTTAGTCCTTTTCACTCTAGTTTTAGTTTTAGCTCTTGCTTTAGTACTTATTTCTTTAGGCCTACTTGTTTCTCGTTTCGTCATTGTTATTTTCAGTTTATTTTCGGGTTCTTGGTTCTGTGTTTACTTCTTGTCAGGTCCTGTTATCTTGTCTTGTCTGTTCTTGCCTGAGTTCCTGGACACTGACCTCCTCTGCCTGGCAGCAAGACAAGGGCAGCTGTTAAACTCTCAGGTGTCAAGCCTCTGGTTCTGTGAGTTTCTACCTGGCAGCAAGACTGGCGCTACATGATCTACATCAAGTTACGGGTTCCTGGTGTTCCTGCCTAGTCTTTCCTCTGGTGCTGCCTCTCTCTTGTACTCTAGGTCAGGGACCCCCAAATATGATGAACCTTTATGAGGGACCCCCTTCCTAAAATCTATTTTCATGTATGTATATATATATATATATATATATATATATATATATATATATATATATATATATATATATATATATAAGGGCTCGACATTAATGCTTGTCGCATAACGCATTAATGCGTGATTTTTTGAAGGGACAAGTGAAAGAGAATTTTACTTGCCCGACGGACAAGAGCCTGATTAAAACAAAAAATAACCAACGTTAGTGAATTACCAAAATGCAAAAATTATTTTGCCTAAATTTAACACCAGATTCCGCGTTAATATGCCAATTCCGTGATTCCGTGATCGCGGAAATTATAGGGCCCTAAAATAGCACCCGTGAGTCCTGTCATAATAAATGTCCCGCTGCTCGAAAGGTGTGTGTTTGCGTAACAGTCGATCCAGTGGCCTTGCTCAGCTCTGCTTCATACTACAGTAACGTTAATAACTGCATCCATGAACATGATTTCTGCCCGAGTCCTATCCCGATTCTTTACCACTGGCTGTGAGGTGAAGACCACGTCTTAAGATACTGAGCTCAAACTTGACATCATAAAACTACGCCTTTGTTTTGAATAGGCACCCTCTAGCGGATGGAAAAATTACTTAGTGCACCTTTAAGTTAGCTGAATTAAACAATGTTAATTTAACCCAGTTACATGGAACCAGTTGACATAAAGTTTTTTTTTTTTAATTGTAAACACAAATTTGTGCATAAATAAATCATGATTCCTGAAAAAATGGAAAGCATACATACAAGAAAATCAGATACTGAGGTGGTTTTATGAACGTGAAAATTCATGCAATTATTAACCCACTGATTTCAGTGGATTGCTTTAATCTCTGAGAATGGGTTTGTAAATAATGCTTTTGGCTTATTTCAACAGCAAATAAATAAAATAAATAAATAAATAAATAATAACAATAATAATTGCTTATATACATATATGATGATTGCTGATTTTATATTATATATATAAATAATAAAATATAATATATATATATATATATATATATATATATATATATATATATATATATATATACACACACACACACACACAAATTCAACAGTAAGGCACAGGAGTTTGCATTAATTACAATACGCAATACCACCATTTCATCTGACCCCAATGACGTAAAAAATATGATGGGCTCGAACGCCTCTTTGTCTAGTGCCCAATTAAAGCAGTCCATTGCTATGGAAACATTCGCAAAACTACTGCTAATGAAACAGCTCCTCTATTGAAATGTCATTACAGCAGTGATGACAATGCATATGCACTGAGAAAAAACAAGTCACATACATTCAGCAATTGAATGTCAACACATCATATTATACTTAATGCTGAAATCTATCTTTGTCCAAATAAAGATCAATTAATTGCTATAGTGTCTATTTGCTAAACTAACTTTCTCAAAAGCATGTGTGATTCCTGAACCAAACATCAAATCAAAGTATACCCTAATCCATGGAATAGGGTATATATGGTATATTAAAATAATAAATACATATATCCTACATTGTATTAACTCAAACTCTTAATTTCAATATTTTAAAGCAACCAGATTATTTACTTTTTAAGTTACACCAACAATATTTTTTTACAGTGCAGTAAAGGCATCTACAATGACATTATAAATGCTGTTCCTTTTAACTTTCTTTTCATCAAAGAATCCTGAAAAAAGTGATCATGGTTTCCACAAAAATGTTAAGAAGAACAACTGTTTTTAACACAGATAATAATAATTAATGTTTCTTGAGCAGCAAATCAGCATATTAAAATCATGTGACATGATTCAGCTTTGCTATCACAGGAATAAATTACAAATCAAGATATTTTCAAATAGAAAACAGTACTTTTTATCAAGTAAATGATGCATTGATGAGCATTAGAGACTTTCAAAAACATTTAAAAATCGTAAAGATCCTCAAACTTTTGAACAGTAGAGTATGTCTGACAATAATCCTAAACACTTCCATCATGAAACGGCCCTGAGTGGCTCATGAAAGAAAAATAAGTTATTTTGCATAATTAGCTGGTTTCGAACTCTACTCATTGTTTTACTTGATCCAAGGACAGCCACAAATATGCCTCATGAAATGTTCCAGTAACACTGAAGGTTGATTGTCTCCATTACCTATCACACGAGACAGCTCAGTGAACAACCTCCTGCTCTCTCTGACAGCTTACATTTCAATTTACACAGATAAATTCAAAAATATAACAGATGAAATATCACCTTGAAAAAATTGATTTTGTTCATATACAGCTACCAAACACTAACTCATCCCACATCTTTTAAGTTACATACATGAATAATACCCAAGGTGTCCTTCTTATTAATTTTCAAGGTGATCAGACGTAGGATATTCACTTGGCAGATGACAAAATAGACAAGAAAAAAGGCGATGTATATCAGATGGGTTATTTTGAGCAACCATTTAGATCACCCTAAAAGCCAAACCAGAATATAATAAAAAACCAACCTAGAGCACCTGGAAACAACTCACAAGACTTTAGCATTGTGACGGCTTTGTAGTTTTCTAAAGAAAATGTAAACGTATATGACTTTGAAACAGTTAACAAGGTTAAGTTTATAAAGTGGTTAAAGCAAACAAACAACTGTACAGTTCACATTTTACTAATATTTCTCAAAAACAACCTTGAGAATTGAGAACAATGAGAATTCTCGAAACAAACCAAGCCAAGCTTTTTGCATGTGTGTAAAGTCTGCATTTATACGCACGTATGCTGTTTAATCTCAAAGTGAAAGGTTTATCTGAAACAAACAAAAGACGCAATGTCAAGGCAAATCAGGCGAGTCATCTTTAATTTCAAAATCCAATATTCGCAGCACGAGAGCAACAGCTGCATGTTGAACTCGTCTTAGATAAGAATGCTGTCTGTGATAAATAAAATGAAGCGGTTTGTGCGCTTTGACTTGACGTAGAGAAATGCAGCAATTTTGCGTCTGCTTGAGCTGGAACCTTCTAGTCAACCTCTCAACTGAAAAATGTATAAATAAATAGCTTAATTAATGAGCAATATCACAGAATATTATGGATGAGCTAATGTACAATATTTTATTTTTACAGATTCAATCTTTTAATTTCATGCTTTGGAAATGAAAGGGGTCCATTAAAAATCTAAAGTAGAACTATAAAGCCTTATGCAAAGTTATTATTCATAAGAGGCATAGTACTTTTCCTTTGTATTCACACAACCCGCAATTTTAATTCCGTACGTCTTCATCCAGTCAATGAAGTTATTTCACAAATATTCTCTTTTTTTGCTACTTCATTCTACCTTTTAAAGTAACTGACTTAAAAAAAAAAAATGAAGGGGAAAAAAACGTTTAAACTAGTCTTAGAAGTGTACGCATCTGGACAGATTATTACTGCACGACATGTGATCTAGCAGCATCATTAATGGGTCATATTTTGGGGGTCATATCCTAAATCAGTC
Source organism: Pseudorasbora parva (assembly GCF_024679245.1). NCBI lineage: Eukaryota > Metazoa > Chordata > Actinopteri > Cypriniformes > Gobionidae > Pseudorasbora > Pseudorasbora parva. Next base: position 16,526,916 of record NC_090180.1, read on the forward strand.
TAAAATGAGCATTTATTGTCAAAAATCTACAAAACTAACTTGTGTCCAACAGAATTATGTTTTTGAATACATTGTTGGGTGATCACAAACTTTGTTGTGTTTTTGTGCATTTTGGGATGTCACATAAAATGATGAATGGAAACACGTACAAACTACCATAGCAACAAATTTAACAAATAAATGAATTGAGGTGCATCAACAACAAAAAAAGCCATGTTGCATAAACAAGTGATTTGACTGAATAATTTGCTCAGAAAAGAGTCATCGCAAATGTAGCTCTGGTTATTCTGGGTATTTAGAAGGCAGAAGCAATCCCCAAAGAGTAAAAAATGGGAGTAAAATGCATTTCAACAGCTGTTCAAATGTAAATATATTCAATAAATCACTAAAGTAATCAGTTGAGTGAATAATTAAATGGCACATCAATTCATAAAGGCAGCTATTCGGTCCGTTGTCACTGGCATTACAATGCAACCTATAAAATAAGTAATTGAAAATGATCATACAAAGAAAGGGACAGTGCTGCTGGAGTATAATAATAATAATAATAATAATAATAATAATAATAATAATAAATTGTATTTATAATGCACTTTATATTAAACAAAATCTCAAAGTGCTAAAATATATAAAAGTATATATCAGTGTTGCTTGAATTTTTAAAATTCCTGGACTGGAACTATTTGTTGTATAAGCATAGGCTAGACTGTTTAAACAAACTCTTTTAAAAAATGCTTGCTAGAGCTGATGGTATTCCCTTGAAATTCCTCTTCTATCAATGGAGCACACATATCTCTCCATACTGCAGTGTGGCAAGGTTTCTAACAGCATTATAGACATGGGAACTTTTTAAAGCGTCAAAGTTTCAGTTGCGTAGCTGTCAATGGACAGACTCTCAGATTTCATCAAAAATATCTTAATTTGTGATCGAAGATGAACGAAAGTCTTATGGGTTTAGAACGAGGGTGAGTAATTAATAAAATAATTTAAATTTTTTGGGTGAACTCCCCTTTAAATGCACAACCATTAATGTAAACAATTTGTATTGGTTCAAAATACACGGGGATGTGTAAAAAAAAAACTTCATAACTTCTGAGATAATACAGCCACATCGGTGATGATCACATGGTCTATACTGACACTGCACACCCTCTCTCGATTGTTTTGCCTTTTTCTTATATTGTTTTTAATAAATGCCAAATCTGGATAACCACATTCCTTAAAGCCTTTAGCTCACCCAAAAATGAAATTGATGTCATTAATGACTCACCCTAATGTCGTTCCACACCCGTAAGACCGCCGTTCTTCTTCGGAACACAGTTTAAGATATTTTATATTTGGTCTGAGAGAGTATGCAAGTGTATGCGCACATACTGTCCATGTCCAGAAAGGGAATAAAAACATCATCAAAGTAGTCCAAATGTGACATCAGTTGGTTAATTAGAATCTCGTGAAGCATCAAAAATACATTTTGGTCCAAAAATCACAAAAACTAAGACTTTATTCAGCATTGTCTTCTCTTGCCTGTTTGTTTTCAATCCTCAAATAAAGTTTCAAACGGTTATGAATCAGTAAATCGATTCATGATTCAGATCGCGTGTCAAACTGCCAAACTGCTGAAATCACGTGACATTGGCGATCCGAATCATGAATCGATTCACTGATTCATTACCGTTTGAAGCTTTATTTGAGGATTGAAAACAAACAGGCAAGAGAAGACAATGCTGAACAAATAAATAAAAATGCTGAACGAAGGTCTTACGAGTGTGAAACGACATTAGGATCTGTCATTAATGACAAAAATTTCATTTTTGGGTGAACTAACCCTTTAAGTGCATGTTTAATGTAGTTATTTTCTTGTCCTCTGGCCTCGGGATACATGGGTACACGCTCTGCTTTATGTTGCAAGGTGTGAATCACACCCAGTTTTTGTTCGAACGGATGGTGTGAATCAAGATATGGGTCTGTATGGGTAGTCTTATGTTACACTTCCACTCGTAGTTTCCAATGTCCAGCCAGTTTTATGGCACAATCTAAAAATGGAAGTTTGTGTCCGCTCAACTGATATGCTCAGAGAATGAAGCTATATCCTCTCTGTTGATCTTCACCCACATATAATCCACATATCTGAACCAATGGCTTGGGACCTCCATCTTATAAGTGAGCAACACTTTTACCTCTACCTCTTCCATATACATGTTAGCCACTATCTGTTATACCAGAGGAAACCTATCGCACATCCATGCTTCTGTCGGTAAAACGCATCCTTGTACTTAAAATATGTTGTTCCAACAGCAGCACACAAACCTCCTTTGGTTTCAATTGTATCCTCTCACTCAGAGTATGATCACATCTCAGTCTTTCCCATACGAATTCAACCACCTGTGCTGTCAGCACATGAACAATGACTTGACATCATGCGACACTATAGTCTTGTCTGGTTCCAGGTTGAGTCCTCTGATTTGTAGCTTCGTCTTACCAAGCAAAAGTATTTTTCCACATTATATGTAATTGAATTAATACTGCTCACCACTGGACTGAGTGGAACGCCCTCCTTTATGTATTTTTGGTAATCCATTTATGCAAGGTGTGGTTTTTCCAGGGTAAAGGCAAAAAACAATTTGCAATCTATTACGTGTTGTTTTTCCAATGACTGTAAACAACTTCTAACTTGTTTCTTATATTTACCAGTGGGATCACGTTTTATAATTTCATATGCATTACTGTCATTGTGTTTTTATGTAGTCCAGTGATTTTAAATAAAGAGTTTGTTTGAACATTTTCTATTAAACCTGTCTTTAGAAGATAGCTTTCAAGAGATAACTCCTATTGAGTTGCTAAAAGAAATGCCAAAAACCGAATCTTCCCATTTCTCACTATCATAATAAAGCGCTCAGTGGCTTCCAAGGGTGAAATTGAAATCTATTGTCAGGCATAAAACAGTGCAGTGAGACAAGCAGGGGAAAACATAACATCTTTGTCTAGCACTCATTGGACAGATGGGTTAAATAACAATGAAAAACCTTGATTATGAGCAAATACAGGTTGGAATATAGAGGCTGGATCATGGTTATGCTATTGTTCAGGTAAAACAAACACAAAAAAAATGCTCTACCTAACAAGTAGTAAAATGCATAACCTGAATTAGTGCTGTCAAATGAAAAAATTTAAATTCGCGATTAATCGCATCCAAAATAAGTTTGTGTTTACATAATATATGTGTGTGTGCTGTGTATAATTAATATGTATATTTGAATACACATTTATATTTAAGAAATGTTTGCATGTTTATATGGTGTATTCATATTTTTTTATGGTGTATTTATATTTCAGCAATTATCATTTAAATACACATATATGCAGATGCAAATTATTTAATTACAATATAACTATTATGTATATAAATACACAAATGCATGCATTTATTTTAAAAAGAGAAAAAGAGTTACATTATATATATATATATATATATATATATATATATATATATATATATATATATATATATATATATATATATATATATATATATATATATATATATATATATATATAATATTTAAATATAACAGTTTTCTTAAATATAAAAATGTGTGTGTGTGTGTATTTATATATACATAATAATTATATATAGTAAACACAATTATGTAAACAAACTTTTATTTTGGATGCAATTAATCGCGATTAATCGATTTAGCAGCACTAACCTGAATGCTTTATTTTAGATAAGAGCAGCTGCCAAATGCATAAGTGTAAATCCGTATCTCTATTTTTAGGCCTACATTATAGATTCACAAATGTCAGCACTATTTCTCTAGCCTAGAAATCTAGAAGCACCCTAACGGCAGCAAATCTAATCTGCCGCGAGTGCTCTGCTTCACCTTCGTTGCTCTGGTTGGTTGTAGCGCTATCCTATCATGTTCTTGATGTGGGCCTGGCTTGTCAGGCTACTATTTCTCTGATTCTCAATTAAAAACCACTGAAAACTGGCAGCAAATAGATGAGGTGTGATATTCCCATGTTATTTTATGTTGTTATATCATTATCCAGGGGCATTTTTGTGAATGTGCAAATTGTGATCGCACTAAATTTGTGGCAGTTTGTGCTGTTACCTGACAACATCTGCAAACAAATGGTGTCATCAGTGGGTGCAATTAATTTTTAGTTATTTCACCTTTCAGTACAGAAAATGTATAGGCCTATACTGAATAGCTTTATCCCAGCAGGCAATTTTACATTTAAAATCTAATAGCCGCCCAAACACAGCCCTGGTGTCTAGGCTTAAAGGCGGCAAAATTTGAGCTGTCAGTGAAAACAGACGTCTAACTATAGCCAATTAAATCAAACACCTTTATCACTGTTGGCTTTACTGACATGATGGAATATCATACACTTGCACGTTATCTTAGCATAAACAACAAATTCAAGGTTATTTTGGCTAGAAGTGGGTTACTCATAGCCAGACTACTGCTTGCTTTGGAAATCTCTGGAAAGGAAAAACCTAAAAGATATTATATAATTTATTTTAAAAAATATGTTATATATTTATTTAAGTTAAATATATAATTAAATATATTTTTATATTTATTATATCTATGTCATACATTTATATCTATATTAAATATGAGGCCAATGCAAATTTCAAAACTGCACTATTTAGTTGAGACAACAAAATAAAATAAAACTTTCAGCTGCTGCTATAATAGTGATTTTGTAGTGTAAATTGAAGAACTGTATATGTGATATATTTTCTGTCTGTTAAAAGCACTAATCAAGTCAAATACATAAAAATACTAACAAGTTCACGCTTACCGTACACACCACCTACAATAAATCGTCAAGGGCTTTCAAACATCTGAGTTTTCAAAATAATCCCTTTTGTAGTAGCTTGCTTGTCTATTTGGCAAACACAGAAATCTGTGTTGTCCCACGAGTGCGAATGCAATTGTCCAACAAAGCACAGAAGCAAAACAGATGAAAACATTCTCATCTTGTACAAGAGGGATTTAATTCTTAGGGGCTCAGCAGGAGACTGCGCCTGTGTTAAGAAGATTTCCACCGGGATCCGTGTGAACGGAAGAGGTTTCTGAAATCCTCCAAATGAAAATCAAGATTCTATCTCAACTTCTGACCTTTCGATTGAACGAAGAGCCTCACTTTATGTGAGATTCGGGAACCTCAAACACTCTGAGATGAAGTTTGTTCCCTGTGGGTTTTCATGAAAAATACGCCTGTTAAAAAAACTTCAAGCTCAGTTTTCTCGTACATGAGCAAAGAAAAAAAAAAATCACAGTTTTAGTTACTCTTTCTATAAGGATAAAAGATTACAAACCTCATTCATGGTTTGGTGTTCCTCAGTAAGAAGGTTCAGAAGAACAAGGACAGAAACTCGTCATGAAGGATGAAATGTATCTTTCCTGATCTCTTGTTTCCAGGGGAACCAGGGAACGAGATGACAATAGGCAGAGGAGAGGGAGAGTGATCGCCGCAGTGACAAAGTTGGGGCTTATCGCTCACCGAGGCCAGAACGATGACTGGCATCAGTGATTTCAATCTACTGATGCTTCACTGAAATACAAACTGTCACTGCCCAGCAAGCCAGGTGGATCTTTTAAGCCTTATCGGATGGGATTTCCTAAGTGTCCTTGTAGGGTCAGAGCCAGGAAAGCACAGCTGAATAAGAGACAAATTATTCAGCAATGTTGTTGAGTTAAATCTAATTTAAAGGACACATGTAAGAAAGCGATTTGACTGCTTTTGCTTTAGCATATAGATTCTGAAATTTTTCCATACATTAGTGATCAGGTGGCACCGCTATGGGGGTGGAGTTAGGACGATTCTAAGGGCCCATGCACTTTTGGGTAGGGTTGGGCATCGAGAACCGGTTCTAACTTGGAACCATTTTAAAAATAACGATGCCATTGGAATTGTTTAGAAAATTTGTTTTCGATTCCGATCATCAGTTCACAACGCGCAAGTTTTGGTTTTCCATAGAGGCCACTTGATTTCCGGAAGTGTAAGCAACGCTCTAAAGTGTAGATTTATTTCACTTTTAAAAAGCCTGGGTCAGCACAGTGCAACTAGTGTTATAATATCTGAAACTTTATACTCAGTTTCTACATTATCGATACCAGCTGTGTTCTCCTCCCCTCTCCGAACAACAGCGAGTTGACACGCACCCGCATATTCTCATTCAGTCCAGTAAAACCATTGAACACGGCGAACGCTGGTTGTAAAATTAATATTTGACCTTGAATGTCATTAGCAAGAGTTTTGAGGTGTTTTTTTTCTCGAGTACAGTATACTTCAGTTTAAGTTAGATTTAAAAAAATTTTTACTTCATCTGTATAATCAGAAACATCCAAAATATAGAGATACTGATATATACAGTGCCACTAAAAAGGGGCATTTACACAACACCATTTACAACTAAAAAATGCTTTTAAAAAGTGCTTTTTTGATTGCCTAGACTTTCAATAGACGGACAAAAAAAAAATGATTATATTAAAAATATCTATTTCACAGCATATGCAGTGTTTTCATTCCCTGTGGTATTGAAAATAGCATTGAATATCGATGTGACAAGTTTTGACTCCACCCCTCAAAGAATCGGAATCGAGAATTGAAAAGAACTGAAATCGGAAGTAAGAATCGGAATCAGAATCATTCAAATCCAAACAATGAAGAAATCGGTTTTATTAGTAGTAACAGCACTATTAGTAATGTAACAGAAATTAGAAATTTATTAATCTACCAAAGAGTAACAAATAAAACAAAATGATGTTTTAAAATCTGGCAAATTTACCCCAAAATTGCTAGCGCCGCCCCGGTAGGGATTATCCGCCCTATTCCCGTCGAAGACTTGCTGTACCTCCTTGCTTGAAAATGTATTATAACCCATTATGAATTCCATGGTTCCAGACTGGTTTGTTAGAGCTGGTATAGTGTTGGTCTACCTGGTCACCAACAATGCTGAATTTTTCAGCAGGACTGTAAAAGGACTGAAAGGTGTAGGACCAATAAATACTGGTCATTTGAAACTTAATGTAATTCTTATTGAAAAATCTGTTTGGAACAAACATGTATGCCAACTGAAACGCAGCCAATGCGATTGAGTTAACCCGTCGCAAAAATAAAATAAAAATAAAAACGAATAATGAAAAAACACAAAACACATCAGTACTGAGACATACATAGCCTGACGTGGTCATACTCAATTCTAGTCAGAATATGAGTCTGAAAGTGCTCCATTGGGCTGTGATTATGGGGCGTGTTTAAACCAAACGAGGAAAGACCTCAACAGGATAGACCTACAACCAATCAGAGCGACGCATAACGTTAGTTGTCAAATGTCAACAGAACTCAATTGCACTGTGTTGCCGAGTCTGCAGTATTGTTTTGGACTACAGTTGGTGGGTTTTATTGTAAAAACTTGGCAACCCTGTTTGCACGCACACTGGAAATAACAATCTTTGCCGGTGTTGTTCAAAAAACGAATTTAAGGATACACAGTACTTACCAACATGATAATCAATTAATTTATAATTAACATCCTTAACTTGTTCCTTACTGGGCTACAAAAACTAAAATAATTTTAATTAGATTGGATACAATGCTATTTCATGCATTCTGAGTTTTCTGCACTGTTATAGTTTCCATGCTAAACATGGCCGAAGTTTAAAAAATTAAGTTGGACGTTTGATGAAGTATTTCTGTGCAAAAAAATACTCCTTCTCCTCCTATGGGCCTATGTGTCGTCAACACAGGCGAAATTTCCTTGTATGGGCACTTCTCCCGGAAGGGCGCGCACGCACACGTCGACCATAGCGAGAGAGCAAAATCAATGATCATCAATACTCTTTGCTCAGCTTTAGGGAAGTTGTCGGCTGCACTGCACAGGTCACAGGACTTCACAAAATCAACAAAGAAGTGTGTTATTGTTTGTCAGGGCAAGACAACCCTGTTCGGCTTACCAAAGAACACAGCGTTAAGGGGACAGTAGATGGAGTTTGTTTTTCCGGAGCAGAAACAGAGTTGCGCAAGTGTTTTTGTTTGTTCCCTGCCATTCACAAAATGGAGTATGAATACAAATTTATGGAAATCTGAAAACGCACAATATTCTAAAATCTGTGTATTTGCTTTAAGAGTGGCATGTTTTGAATGTTTTTACTGGGCCGGTTTTGATTGGACATTGGCCGGCGTTTAGCTCAATTGATTGTTCCACATCAGCAATATAAAACAGACTCCATACATCAAGGATTAATCTATGTCAAGCCATTAATATATAATCGATGTTAAGTTCTAAATTAAGAATGCATGCCTTCAGAGGATCAGATTCAGGTCTAACCGGTCAGACATCCGCCTGATGTCATTCAAATGAAACAACATACTGCTGGAAAATTGGAGGATCTTCAGTAGAGACACAACCAAGTCCAATAGGTGCAATTAGCCCATTGACACAAGGGTCAGAGGGTCTTTTGAAAGAGATGCCACGGCAGGACACGTAACACAATAATAGGCCAGGCCTAAAGAAAACACTCTGATTGTGATATGGTTCAGACTGAAGTGGCGACTGAGAGCTTTTGAACTTATAATTGAAGAGACACAAGCCCTCTCGATTGTGCACGGAAAATATCACATTTTCCATGTTTGGTTCAGAAGTATATGGAGCATCCAGAGCATTAGCTGAAGAGGAAGCATCATTGTGTTGTATATCACATCCTGTCTGCGCACAGCAGCTGTTAAATGATACGGCATCTGTGATGTTCCACCCACACAATAAAATCTATTTATTAACCTTAAGGACATCTGCATCAGGCACTCTGCTGTACTGTTGATGTGCTGCTGTGTTTGTGATCTGATCTTCACTGCTGTTGTATTGGTACACCAGATCAGGCGTTTAATTAGGAGGTGCTAATTAAAGCTGCCCTTCTCTACTGTAATCTCACCTATTTCCAGCATCCCCTGCTGCTGGTCTCAAGGAGTCAAAATGCTGGCTTTTGCCCAACCTTTAATGTTAAGATGATGGAGAAAGATTTTTTAAACAGTAGTTTACAAAACAATTACAAATGCTATAAGTTGACTAAAAATTCTTCCATGAGCTGAAAGGAAATCAAGTATAAGTAGATAATAAAATGTATGGGACTGACCACTAGAATGCACTTTATTACTCAAGGCCACATATTAGGTGGTCTTGAGTACTATGTACTTACATCAACAAATAAATACAATGTACTTACGGTGTTCAAATTGTATTGCAAAGCACTTTTGCTGATATTGAGGTGAGATACAGGTAGAGTTAGGGACAGGTTTGGTGGTGTGGTTTAAGGGTAGGGTTAGGTGTAAGGGAAGTGTCAGTGTATTTTTAAAATGTAAGAACAATGTAAAAACATGTATGTACACAATAAGTGCATTATATCAAATGATTCATTAAATGTTAGTACATTGTTAAGGCCACCTAATATAAAGTGGGTCCGAATGTACTTCATTATTCTGTTCCCTCTAATATTTGGCTATCGGTTCTTGTGTTCTTGGATTACAACCTCACTGGTTGTAAATTGATATTTGACCTTGAGTGTCATTAGGAAGAATTTTGAGGGGCTTTTTTGTTTAGTTCGAGTACAGTATCCTTCAGTTTAAGTTGGATACTGATAGAGTCATCTGTATAATCAGAAACGTCCAAAATATAGAGATATTGATATATACAGTGACACTAAAAAGGGGCATTTACACACCATTTTCAACTAAAAAATTTAAAATTTGTATGCATATGTTTTGGCCGTTTATTTATTTGGCCGACAAATAAATAACGAACTTTGTCAGTGTTGTAAAAAGAATTTAAGGATACACGGAGTACTTAACAACACGATCATAAGAAGACATTTTTTGAGAGAAATAGTGAAGGTGAATGCAAATACGAACAAGCTCTCCATTTAGGATTAGAACGAATTTAACCAAAGCGTTCTTTGGTGACGTGGATGATTCTGTTACTGTTTATCATCTGTCCATCATCGTATAAAGCCTGCCCTGACAATTTGTTTGGTCCGAACAGCTCCAGTTGCTCCACAACAGATCAAGTCCAGACCGAACTGCCTGACCTCAAATATTGTGGGCGGGGCTACGTTTGGCTGGCATCCAGGCTAGTGTAAACATACCCTAAGATTCAAACCAACTTGTGTTTTTGTGATTTTTAGTGGAGGTATGAAGTCAGTTCTCCTCGAGTACACACAGGTGTCCAAATAGAGTAAAGAATTGGTTACTAATGTAACCCCTGTTATGTCAAAAACTGACAAATGGGGTCTCACTTGGGAGCCGATCACCTCGGAGTTGTAGAATAATGGCTAATGGAATTGGTAAGTGGAATTTGCATGTCAAGCCAATCCCTAAATACATACGATTAAGATCGCGGCACGCATCCACTCTTTCAGGTTTATGCTGAGTTGCAGAGATGCCGGCCATTCAGTGGGGTGGTTCAGGGTTGTGGCAGGTGGCATATCCCATCTCTGTGCCCTCCATTAGGGTACAAGGGTTACATCAGTAATCAAGATGTTCCTTATCTATCAGTCATATTTAAAGTTAATCGAAATGGGGTCCCTCTGGAAAGCTTCACAACCACTGAACTGTTACGAGTGTTGGAGACACAGATGCTGGAAAGGCATAGCATTCCGTTTTGGCAACTGCTCCCTTAAAGTCATAACCTCGCCAGCATCCCACATAAGCCCACATTGATATTCTTGATGTCAATGGAGTGGAAGGGACAGGACATGGAGATGGTCGTAGCTGCTGTTCCTTTCGTATGTTTTTGTTTTATGGGTAAAGTGCTTCGGATCTCTATTCCTACTTCAGGCATGACCTTCATCGTAATGCTGGGAAAGTGCACATAGGCCAATGGAGAGGGACGCTATGGAGGCCACATCCCATACACAATTTGGACTGACCTGTTGGGCAATACTAAATATGGAAGATCTCTGCGGTAAGTTCTTCTTACACAGGGATGGAACTATTACATACACAGAAACAGTGCAGAGCAGACTCTGCCCAGGGAAAGACAGAAACCATGGAAGAATATACATATGGGATTTCAAAAAGGGAATCACAACATATGGGGCATCTAGCCCAGTACAAGGGCTGAGTACATGAACTCAAGTACTAGGCCTGGCTTTGAACTGAAAAATTATACAGAAAATGCACATACACAAGAAACGAACCGAACCTGTGTTCAGTTTGATCCGGACCGAGACTACCTCTTTTCGTCTGACCGAATTTCGTGGGGAAGTACAGGGAAGGTTTCACACCTGTAATTTTGATTCGGACCAAACGGAAAAGTCCGAAAATTCCGGACCAAACAAGGCAGGTGTGAAAGGGCCATTAAGAGTTGATTAGGGCTCCCAAGTGAGAGCCTATTATGTCTTCGACATCATTTTGAACATGACTCACAGAACCACTCGTGTATTTCATAACATTAACTATGAACAAGACCCACAACATTTCACAATGCAGGTGGTACTCATTTTGAACAATTTATCTATTGTGTTATCATTTTAACCCTAATAAATCTTTTGCTTGAAAAATGTTCTTGTGCCATCTTCAAAAAACATTATGGTTTGATATTATGATATAAAGACCTTTGAGAAGGCATCAAAATGAGATCTCTCAAGAAATCTACTCCAGGGCATAATATGCCACAGACTTGTTTGCTTGTAATTGAAATGTTATTGATTTTGGGATGACCTTTGCAGCAGCTGAGTGTTTTATTTTAGGCAGAAGACAAAACACCTGTGCTTGCAGCAATATAAGCTTTCTGTCATCTGTCGTTTATCTGTTAGCTCACCTAGCATTAGTTTAGCCATTAAGGACTCTCTAGATTTGTTTCTTGCACCTATGACCTGAATCAAAGCTGTTTTAGCTGCAGCTAAAGAAGTAGTATTCATTGTCTGATTCCCTGAGATTCTCCAACATTTTAAATGACCAGTGAACAAACCACAGCACATTCCAAACCATGAGAAACCACTCAGTTGGTTTTCACATTGTTACCCGTCATCTCTATGGAGATAATTAAATGTATAGTTTAAAAGTTTAAAATCCTGTTATCATTTATTCACACACATCATGTCTTTCTACAGCCATATGGTATAATTTTTTTCATGGAACATAAAACGAGAATTTTAAAGGATCTTCATGAAGCTCATATATATATATATATATATATATATATATATATATATATATATATATATATATATATATATATATATATATATATATATATACAGTATTGTTCAAAATAATAGCAGTACAATGTGACTAACCAGAATAATCAAGGTTTTTCATATATTTTTTTATTGCTACATGGCAAACAAGTTACCAGCAGGTTCAGTAGATTCTCAGAAAACAAATGAGACCCAGCATTCATGATATGCACGCTCTTAAGGCTGTGCAATTGGGCAATTAGTTGAATTAGTTGAAAGGGGTGTGTTCAAAAAAATAGCAGTGTGGCATTCAATCACTGAGGTCATCAATTTTGTGAAGAAACAGGTGTGAATCAGGTGGCCCCTATTTAAGGATGAAGCCAACACTTGTTGAACATGCATTTGAAAGCTGAGGAAAATGGGTCGTTCAAGACATTGTTCAGAAGAACAGCGTACTTTGATTAAAAAGTTGATTAGAGAGGGGAAAACCTATAAAGAGGTGCAAAAAATGATAGGCTGTTCAGCTAAAATGATCTCCAATGCCTTAAAATGGAGAGCAAAACCAGAGAGACGTGGAAGAAAACGGAAGACAACCATCAAAATGGATAGAAGAATAACCAGAATGGCAAAGGCTACGCCAATGATCACCTCCAGGATGATCAAAGACAGTCTGGAGTTACCTGTAAGTACTGTGACAGTTAGAAGACGTCTGTGTGAAGCTAATCTATTTTCAAGAATCCCCCGCAAAGTCCCTCTGTTAAAAAAAAGGCATGTGCAGAAGAGGTTACAATTTGCCAAAGAACACATCAACTGGCCTAAAGAGAAATGGAGGAACATTTTGTGGACTGATGAGAGTAAAATTGTTCTTTTTGGGTCAAAGGGCCACAGGCAGTTTGTGAGACGACCCCCAAACTCTGAATTCAAGCCACAGTACACAGTGAAGACAGTGAAGCATGGAGGTGCAAGCATCATGATATGGGCATGTTTCTCCTACTATGGTGTTGGGCCTATTTATCGCATACCAGAGATCATGGATCAGTTTGCATATGTTAAAATACTTGAAGAGGTCATGTTGCTCTATGCTGAAGAGGACATGCCCTTGAAATGGTTGTTTCAACAAGACAATGACCCAAAACACACTAGTAAACGGGCAAAGTCTTGGTTCCAAAACAACAAAATTAATGTTATGGAGTGGCCAGCCCAATCTCCAGACCTTAATCCAATTGAGAACTTGTGGGGTGATATCAAAAATGCTGTTTCTGAAGCAAAACCAAGAAATGTGAATGAATTGTGGAATGTTGTTAAAGAATCATGGAGTGGAATAACAGCTGAGAGGTGCCACAAGTTGGTTGACTCCATGCCACACAGATGTCAAGCAGTTTTAAAAAACTGTGGTCATACAACTAAATATTAGTTTAGTGATTCACAGGATTGCTAAATCCCAGAAGAAAAAAAAAATGTTTGTACAAAATAGTTGAGTTTGTACAGTCAAAGGAAGACACTGCTATTTTTTTGAACACACCCCTTTCAACTAATTGCCCAATTGCACAGCCTTAAGAGCGTGCATATCATGAATGCTGGGTCTCATTTGTTTTCTGACAATCTACTGAACCTACTGGTAACTTGTTTGCCACGTAGCAATAAAAAATATACTAAAAACCTTGATTATTCTGGTTAGTCACATTGTACTGCTATTATTTTGAACAATACTGTATATATATACACATACATACATACATATATACATACATACACATATACACAGACAGCACAGACCATATCTCTCCAAATAGAGCATAAAAGAAAAAGAAAAAAAGCAGTCGTATATGCATAAAAGTAGTCTATGGCTCGCGCTAAGAAGAAAGTGACACAGTAACAATGGACGATATACAGCAGATCTTGTTCTTGCTGCTTCTGGCACAAGGAAAAACACAGCCTTGCCTTGCCTTACCGGACTACTGTGCAAGGTACCCCAACGTAGGGGTGCCAAAAAAGTGGTATGGTACAGTTCGGAACTAGTGTACCATACACAACTTCTGATAATGGAAACGGTGTACCCGTACTTTACT